>NC_137800.1:31536591-31972929 GCF_963383645.1 Muscardinus avellanarius
CCCCATGGCTACTTCATTTATTATAAGTTTTTTTAAGACTGTCAAAAAAGGTAAACAAAAATAAAAATGATGTAGTGAATATAAATATGTAAATACATCCTTCATGACATCAATGCCAAAATCCCATGTTGTGCTGAGAATGTATGCACTAGGTAATATTTAATTAATCTTTAAAAACAGGAAATTCTGAGACATTTTATCATAAATGTTGACAATTTTAACTAAATAAAACAGATTAGTCCCTTTTTTTCTTCCTCTCTTCTTGGGAAATGCCAATCACATAATCTGTACTTTCATCCTTGCCAAACATCTTTAATAGCATTCTCAAAAGCAGATGGAAGAAAATATTTGATATGAAATCAGAATTCTGAAAGTTTCCTCAACTGAAAAATTCAAGTTAGTCAATGAAGAACAGAAATACATACAGCCAGCCACATTCCATTGCCTTACCTTAAAGGAAAAGCGCCTTAAATTCCACCCAGAGATTCAGTTCCATTGTACAACTTCTATCTCAGTCTTGCTTTAGGGAAGAGGAATATATAACACACCATATTAACAATATTAACAATAGTGAGTATAGAACAATATTAACATTATTAACAATAGTGAGTGTAAAACAAACACACGTAATAATATCGTATACCGATAATGACTTTCCTACCTACAAGGTCTGCATTTGATAATTGGCACATATTTGTCTTTATAACACCTCAATACAAATTATTACACACTTTTACAAATGAAAAACTGAAAATAAATAACTTACAAAAGGTTATAAAGTAGCATTTTATATGCATATTTGTATTGAAAATAAATGGTATGCATTTAAACTGTACTTGGTACCCTCTTCTCCACCCCCGTTTTCCCTTCCCCCCTCCCACCAATGATTGTCCAGGGTAACCATGCTGTATTCAAACTTTTACACATATTCGGATGTAGACCCTCATTAATCAAATTCAGCCTTCTTCCTCTCCTATCCTTCCATTCAAACTTTGCTGATATTTCCCCTCTATTATCTGGAGTCCCACTGGTATCCCCAATGCTTCCTAGTTTGGGCATATTAGAGGAAACATATGTCCCTTCTCCTTCTGTGCTTGGCTGATCTCACTTAACATAATGCACTCCAGGACTTTCCATCTTCTTGTAAATGACATGATTTTGCTCTTCTTTATAGCTGAATAGAATTCCATTGTGTGTATTCCCCATAATTTTGCAATCCATTCATCTGTTGATGGGGGGACCTGGGTTGGTTCCGTATTTTGGCTATTACGAATTGTGCTGCTATGAACATAGGTATGCATATGTTGCTGTAGTTCTCTGATAAAGTAGCATTTTAAATCAAAATCTTAATGCCATCCCCAGGCCAATCCCTGAAGCCAGAACATTGCACATGATTAGTGCCAACACTACCAGTATCCTATTCGCTCAGTGATGAGGAAGAGGTCATATAGCACACCTCATACATCTATTATAATTCATGCCAATATGGATCTTTGATGATTATTTCTTTTTTATATTTTTGTCCTGGGTAACATTTATATTTCCTGGCCTTAACTATTTTTTTTTTTGGTAACTGAGTCTTCAATATTCAGTAGGCATCCCTTTTGCTAAAACTTTATTCACAAACTATTAGTAGATGGCTCTTTGAATAGTAAATTCTCTGTTTTCCCCCATAAAGTGCATAAAATTTTAAAACTTATTTTTCTCTCAATTTCTTATTCTCAATCTAATATTAATCTCACTTTTTTCCATAAATACATATTAAGCAATTAAAATTTGTTGCAAAGATTAAATTAGTATGTATGCATGCATGTATTTATTTATTTATTTATTTATTTATTTATTTATTTATCCTGTATTACTGGAAATGGAATCCAGGGGCATTCTACCTCCAAAATATAACCCTAGACTATTTTTTGTATTCTTTATTTTGAAACAAGGTCTCACTAAGTTGTAGAAGCCCACACTAAAAGCTGAAGCTGTCCCTGAACTGAGATCCTCCTGTCTCAGCTTCCCAAGTACTGGGATTACAAGTGTTTGCCAACAAGCCCAGCTCACATAAGTAGTTTTTTTATGGTCTTTCCTTCTCTTTCCTGCCTTATGTCCTTTTTCTACCTTCCTTCTTTTTTTCTTTATTTCTTTTGCTCTCTCTATTTTTCTTTTTTCCTCATTCTCAGGAGAGTATCAACTAACAAATTGGTGTAAATATTGACTAGTTCACTAAAATCCCACTGGGACTAGAGATCAATTTGAGAAATTATTCACATGTGACTGAACATGCATTCTAGGTTATTCTAAGCATAGCCAAAGCCTCCAACTATTTATAGAGAATATCACTTATATAGAGAATAAGAAATGAAGTGAAAGACAATTTTCTGCCTATGAAAAGAATGTAATTCCCATTAATTCCTTTCAGTAAAGCATAAAAAGGTGATTAGCCAAGCAAAACAATTGACCAGCTCCCTTATCTAACTGTCTTGAGCTGAACGAATTACATATAATTTAGCTCCATATTTCTATATGGATAAATGTCTATTAAGAACTTAGGTACATTCATAAAAATGGTGTGTGTGAAATCCCAAATTAATTCTTTACTATTGTCAGATTTTTACTGTCCTTGGGAATCTTGTCATGAAATATAAATTAATTTTAGTTAGATGTAATACACTCTGCCTTTCCTTTTTAGCTTGTTGAAAATGTAGAGTTGTTATAATTGATCTTAACCTAATTGAATCCTCCATTGAGTGTAGACCTTTCTAATCTAATTTAGATTATAAACCCAGTTAGTCTTCAGGGGTTTTTTTTAGACCTCATTACATTCTTTCACACATTTTACTCCTTTTCCCTTTTCTAGAGACACCTACTCAATCGAAACTACAAAAACAAAACAAAACAAAATGACATTGGGTATTTGAACTATCTAGTTTTTCACATAGGCCCTATGCCTGCAGTGAGCTATCTGTGAATATGTTTCTATCTAGTGTATTTTTCAGTATTTTATCTCATTTTGACCTTACTTTATCCTCTTCAATATCTTGAATTCTATCTTAGAAACACTACTGCTTACAAATGCAGTTTAGAGATTATTTTCCCCTACTCTGATGAAATACTGAAGATTATTAATAATTATCCCAGAACATTACTTTTTGTTTTCTTCCTCTTATTTAAATATGAAATATGAATTGTGACAATCTTCTTTTATTATTGAAATGGCTTCACCTATTGTGATTATCCAGCTGATTTTCATATTTACTTTTCTCAGTGTTTCATATCTAATATACATGTAAGATCTTAACTTTCTGTTTTAAAGATGGGATTGAATTAGTGCATTATGTTATTAATTGATTCACTTGTCACCTTCAGCAAATTCTTTCTGTTCACCCCCACTGATGCAGCAGCACCGGATATAAGACCTGCTTTTATGGAGCTCACAGGGAAGTAGAAGGGATGAAAGAGTTAAACAAATAGTTTAATAGCAGAAAAATGTGATACGGGCCATAAAAGAGCTGCTAAGAGTTATGAAATAGCAGCATATCTTCTCTTTATCCAATATTCGTTTAGTTCTCATCTTTGGCTCTGATACCAAAGAACCAAGAGTCATGTGTGTTTCTAGTTGCAATGTGTCTGGCTGGCAATCCTCATTATTATTCCATTCTGGCCTTTAGCCAGGCTATTTGCATGTCCTTATCCTAAAAAAATAGTCAACTTATTCCTTGTGCAGGCACTGCTAACCATATGTTCTTCTATCAGTATTAAGTACAGAACTCATCTCTGGAAGCCTTCATAGAATAATTTAGGCAAAAGCAATTTCTGTTAAATCAAGAATTTACCATCTTGAGAAAGACAATGACTTGTGACCCTGTAGAATCATGAGCTATTGCTTATTCATTGCCAGCACTGTCTTCTCCTTGAATTCCCTATCAGTGTCATGCTGACTTTGGAAATTTGGACAACAGGAGGTAGGGTTTATGAGGCAGGCCAGCTGGTTTTGAAGAGCCAGATGCTCTAAAATACTTCCATGCCTCTCAAGGCATGGCTGATAATGCTAGGGCTCAGGAGGGTTGCCAGCCACATGTGGGTTATGAATAAAGTACAACTCGTTGAGCTGTGTTTTGAAGGAGTGTCATTTTAAATACAATGCTAAAGTTAGGATAAAAATGATAACGACAAATGGGAGCACTTACAGAGCCTTCTCCTGTCTGGCAGTGCACTGTGGCCTTTTTGTACTTTATTTTACATCAGTTTCAAAACAACTTATGAAGCCGAGACAGTGGTTGACCTTGTTTTAAAGCTGAAGAAACCGAGGCTGAATGAGGTTAAGTAATTTTCCCCAATTACCCAGTGAGTAAAACTTAAAACGGAACAAGGATGACTCTAGAACCCAGGAATCTAAGCCCCTGTGTCACACCGCACAAAGGAGTTGAAATTGTTCAATAACAGCCTAGTCATTAAAGCCAGATTTTAAAATGTGTGAATAAATGCTGTTTTAAAAAATTTAAAACATTCCAAAGGCTTATTTCAAGATTAATTGAAGAATGGATTCTTTGAAGATGGTAAGGGAGGAAAGTTACTTCATTAAAATAAGCAATTTCAATGATTTCCTGTAAACTTGGAAATTAGATTCTACTTTATCATATTTTTCAGCTTCTTATAGTTGATCCACTGTTTAAGAGTAGTAGTTCTAATTTTCCAATATAAACTGAGCTGCTTTTGTTCACAGTACTTATGCCATTAGATATGTGGAGGTTTTTTCACAAAAACCCATTCTCCAAATTTGAGTGTCCTACAATCTAATTTAATTTGGACACAAAGCACCTAAACTTAATACAAACCCAAGGACTCAGTCCCATAAGACTGCCCCAACTTGAGATGCCAATTTTTATTTATTTATTTATTTATTTATTTATTTATTTATTTTGGTGGTACTTGGGTTTCTGGAAGCCCTTCTACCTCCAGGCTACTCTCCCAGACCTATTTTATTTTTGGAAACAGGGTCTCTTCAGCCAGTGCGGCTGGCTTTGAACCTGCGCGATCCTCCTGTCTCTGCCTCCCAAGCGCGGGGGTGGCACCACCATGCCCGGCAAGATGCCAATTTTAAGTTCAGGCAACCTACACATCTGACTAATTGGCCATGAACTTGGGGTTCCCATACTTTCCTACTGATGTAAAATAATTTCATGTAATGACTAATATAATTCAGGAACGTGCTTTAGTAACTATCACTAGGATATTACAAAGATATGACTGAGAAGAGCCAAGATGGCAGAGATTTGTAGGGCAACATGTGGAGCACACGTCCTTTCTGAACACACTGCCCTCCCAGCACCTGGACATGTTCACCAATCCAGCTCTCTGAACTTAAAGGTTTTTAGTGTGGGTTTCTATATATAGGCAAAGCTAATTAAATTTCAGGCCATGGGTGATTAGCTCATCCTTTAGCCCCTCTTTCCTGCCAGGAGATTGGGGGATAGGACTGAAGGTCCAGTCTTCTTCAATCTTTTTGTGCTTTGATCTGACATCCCCCATCTTGAAGCTATCTAGGGCCCTCTCGACACCTATCACTCATTAACACTAAAACAGACATCGTCACTCTAGAGAGTCTAAAATTTTTAGAAGCTGTGTGCCAAGACCAGAAACCAAGTATATATTTCATATTATATCATATTATCACATACGCTCTTAACTTGATTGACTTTTTATTCAAACAGTTGGCATTTTAATGCACTTACAAATTTAAATACTCACCAGTTGAGTCTATGAAAGCATATTATTAGCTCAGCAATATAAGTTTATTTTTCTTTTTTGAAGTATAGGAAGAGGAAGGAAATAAATGTCAATTTTCTCTTCTTTATACTGTTGCTTTTTATTAAACACATAATTATTGAACGGTTTTTTTTAGACACTGTGCTGGGCACTAAGGAGAGAGAAATAATATATCGTCAGCTCTTGTATTAAATGGAGAAAATAGGTAAACAGAGCAGCAAGCCCTATGTCCATGTAAACCCTGCCTGCCCTATGTCCAGGGAAACCCTGGCAGTACATGGTGCCTGGATGATAGAATGCCAGCTTGGAAAAAGAACAAGTGCAGTGGGATAAGAAAAACTAGAGAAATCTTCTGAAAAAAAAAATGAGTGACAATGGCAAAGAAATTAGGTGTGACAAAATTTTAGGCATCAGATATTGTGTGGGATATACACTGTGCTTTCTAAAAGCTGCCACATGACTAGAAAAATACTTTAAATGTCTTGAGGAGGAGAGGAAGTTGGTTAAAATTGAAAAGAGAAAGGTGGGCTGGAGCAGGCTGCATGTAGCATTGTACATCATGTTAAGCAGTTTTAATTTTATCCTATGAAACTGGAAAGTCACTGAAGAATTTTAAACAGGGCAGGACATGATCTGATTCATAATTTGGAAAGATGATCTCTGGTGATAGACAGCCTCAGTCTGGAAAGTGTTGGAGGGAAGCCAGCCTGAAGAAACAGATAGCAGCAAAGGCACCGCTCAAGTCACACAAGGGAAAATGATGGTGGCTAGAGCTAAGGTCAAGGCAGAGGGGATGGAGCAGGGTTGATGTGTTTATGGCTGTTTCACAGGTAGAATTGTAGACCTGGCAGCTAACTGGATTGTGAAAGTGAAGTGATAGAAACACATCTCAAAAGACTCCCAAGTTGCTGGCAGGGCCATCTCTTTTGCAGTTGGTACTGTTCTTAGAGAGTGGCATAGTGGAGGAACAGGTTGGTGAGCAAAATGATTAGTTTAGCTGTGGGAATTTGAAAAATAAAGCTTCCAATGGAAAATTCAGGTGAAGGTGTTAGTGACCACTGAAGACACAATTTTGTTGAGAATTCTATGAAATCAATACTGCTTAACTTAAATGGGTATACAAACAGATAATTCTGTTATGATACTGAGCAATTTAATTAGAAATACATGATTAAGAGCACCATTTGGTTATATTTTATTTACTGAACAAGAAAGGAAGTGAGAAGAAAGTTTAGGGAAATTCACAATGAAATTCTGAATAAAATTGTGTCATAAGTGTGTAGTTAATTGGTAGTTCTAGAGACATAGTACTATTCCTTAACTTTTAATTCCTTTAAGTAGTTAGCCACTGTTTAGTTGCTCTAGAATTTTATTTTTGTCTTAATGTTAGCCAAATCTAATTGTTGTTCTGATAATTAATCATTTACTTTTTAGTTAATGGTACATTGTGATTATCATAATAGTGGGATTCATTGTGACATATTAGTACATTCACATAACATAACTTGATCAATAAATTCTGTTATTTTATAAATTACACAAAAAATAATCTTACCTTAAAACATTAAGAAAATTGTGTGAACTAATATTACTCATTTGCTCTTGCAAATATTTGTGGAGTATAGTATCCAGTATGATGGTAGACACATCTAGGTTTGTATTAGAGGCTTCCTGGGATCAAAATCTGACTCTAGAGATGTTTGTGACTTGGGAAAATTTAATTAAGATATCTATAATCTAGTTAATGTATGGGTAAAATGAAGTTAGTGACACCTATTACAAAGGACTTATGGGTATGTTAGTAAATGTGTAAGATGCAAAGAAAAATGTTACAAGTGGCACATAAAAACACTAAATAAATATTACTACCATAATTATTTCTGTTACACTAAAAATTCTATTTTAGGAGCTTTGAGCACAAAGAGCATTGAAACACACTGATATATGGCTCTATTTATTGTCAATGTGCTGGTCAAATGTCTTCATCGAGCAAATTAAGAATATATTTTAATCATATTTTCTACAAGTTTAGAAAAATAAAGGATACCTTTCTAATCTCATAGATAAATTATATTCAATTTATCTTTTTAAAAATCTTGAAAAGAGAGTAAATTCATTTGAGTATGGTAGATAAGGTATCAAAATATTTTTATATTTTTCATGTTTAAATTTTATTTATGTATTTATGTATGTATGTATGTGTTTGTTTATTTATTGATTTATTTATTTATTTTTGTGGTAGTGGGGATGAAACCCAGGAGCATTCAATCTTTGAAACAGGATCTCACTGAGTTGGAAAGGGCCTCACTATGTAGCTGAGGCTGTCCTCGAACCACGGTCCTCCTACCTCAGCCTCACAAATGCTGGGATAATCAGCAAATATAATTTTTTTTTTTTGTGGTACCCCAGGGGCCTTCTACCTCTGGGCTATACTCCCAGACCTATTTTATATTTTATTTCAAAACAGGGTCTCTTAAGCCAGCTGAGGCTAGCTCCTCCTATCTCAGCCTCCCAAGCCCGGGGATTACAAGAGTGCGCCACCATGCCTGGCCTTTAGCAAATATAATTTTATTAGCATATCACAGTACAGTTCCAAGTGATACAAACTTGCATGCACATAGCACTTGGTATATTTCCCTTCAGATCTCGTCCCATTTACCCCCATCCATGTTCAAGTTAATGAGATTGGTAGTCATAGTTTCACATATGGACAGTGCATTATTTGAAGTGTTTTCTTCATCAGGCTTCCTTTTTCCCCTTCCCATCTCTCCCAACCAATCCCCCTCCACTGTTCTACTGTCTTTATATTAAATTAGTTTTGTTTTTTATTTTCTCTCTAGCTTTCACATATGAGAGCTAATATACAACCCTTGATTTTCTGAGATTGGATGATTGACATACATAATGTTCTCTAGTTTCCATCCATTTTTCTGCAAATGACATGATTTTCGTTCCACTCTAGAGCTGAGTATATTCAATTCTGTGCATATACCCCATCTCCATTATCTACTCATCTATTGACTATGTTAAATCAGTTTTAATTTCTATTTCTTTTTCTTTTTTTGTTTTCCTTTTTGGTGGTACTGGGGAAGGAACCCTTCTACCTTTGGGGTACATTCCTAGACTTATTTTTTGATATTTTATTTGGAAACAGGGTCTCTTAAGCCAGCAAAGTTGGCTTTGAACCTGTGGGATCCTCCTGTCTTCGCCTCCCAAGTGCAGGGATTACAAATGTGCGCCACCACACCTGGCCTTAATTTCTTGTTTTAAATTTGATATTTGTTTTATTCCAAATCTTTCTTTTTAATTTTTATTTTTTAAATTTTATATTGGTGCATTGTATTCATACATCATAATGGGGTTAAAAAAAAAACTTGTGTAAACATACATGCACATATCACCCAGCCAGCCCCCACCCAGCCCCACCCCAATCCCGCCCCATCCTTCCCTCCCATGCTTGGCTTAGTGGTTGACTAAGATATGAATAAGTACATCGTGTGCTTTAGAGAGTTTCCTTCTTCCCCCTTCCCATTCCCACAGTTAGGTTGTCTTACTGATCCTCTATAGGATTTCCTTTTTCATCTAGAATTTCTCCTATGACCCATTTCTCCTTAGCTTTCACATACTAGAGAAAGCATCTGATTTCTTATTTTTTTGTGATTGACTAATCTCACTTAGCATAATGTCCCCCACTTACATCCATTTTCCTGTAAATGATGCAATTGTGTCTTTTATGGCAGTTTTAATTTCTAATATGTTAAATACAGTAGATATAACCCACATAAGGAAAAGTTCTTTGGGGTTGTCAATAGTGTACAGAAGGTGAAGGTCAAAATGAAACCACCTGAGACTAAGCAGTGTAAGAATTGCCACGTGTTAAGTAATAACGAGAGCTAATAATTAATTAATTAATACAATTAATAATTAATTAATTAATTAACAATTAACAATAAATCTAGCACTGACCCAATTGCATTTTTGTTTATTAATTGATATAATATCTCATGATGCTGGGTGTGGTGGTCTGTGCTTGCAATTTCAGTACTTGGGAGACTAAAACAGGAGGGTATTGGGTTCACAGCCAGCCTCAGCTACTTTATGAGGCCCTCTGCAACTTGGTAAGACCCTGTTTCAAAATAAAGAATAAAAAATAGGGTTGGGTTTAATCCCCAGTACCACAAAAAAAATAAGACAACAACAGAATGATAATTCTTTCATGAAGTCTACAAAAATATTTTACTATTGGCCTGGCTGCTTTACATGTGAATAAAATAAGTCATAAAATGATTCTAAAAGGCATTGCAATGTCACACAGCTACACAAGGCTTTTTTGTGTATGTGGTACTGGGGGTAGAACCCAGAGGCTTCCTACCTCCAGGCTATACTCCCAGACCTATTTTATATTTTGTTTAGAAACAGGGTCTCACTTAGTTGCTGAGAGCCTCACTAAGTAGCTGAGGCTGGCTTCGAACCTGTGCCATCCTCCTGTCTCAGCCTCCCAAGCGCAGGGTTTACAAGGTGCACCATCACATCTGGCTACATAATGCATTTTAACCTTTGCCTTTTGGAGAACAAGAGATGCTCATTTCTCATCAAAATACAAATTTTGGTAGTCTGCGTTCAAACCAATTAAATATATTTTTGAAATAGGATCTAAGATATATTATTTTAACGTACACAGTAGTATATATCTTCTTATAAGCATTCTGTTTCCTAATTTAGAAACTGTATTTAGTTCAATCTCTAAGTATTTATTGGCTGGTTGGTAGATGAGTCTTAGATTATGTTGCAGAAAAATTAGTAAGCAAAAATTTTACCTCCGACATTTTCATCTAGAAATAGGATAGAAAAGAATATATATTTTCTCTCTCTCTCTCTCTCTCTCTCTCTCTCTCTCTATATATATATATATATATATATATATATATATATAAATATAATATATATTATATACAATATATTATATATTATATATATTCTTCATATATATATTTTCACAATGAAATATAAATCTTACACAAATGGCAGAAGAGAAATATAATATTTCATAGAGACTACATTTATGGGTTTTGAAGTCGGAGAAGATTCTATTATATTTCTCTTTTGGAACTTTACTCACATGTCTATTGATAGCTAAGTGAACTTATTTAAGCCTCTCCTTTCTTGCATATAAAATGTGGTTATAGTGAAGTTCAAATGAGATATTATAAATACATCACAGAATAAAATATCTGTACGATTACAAGCTCAATAGAAGTCAGTAATTTTTCATATTCGTTTAAAGTGCTCTTAGGTACTAGAAACTACTGTTAAGTCATAGAAAAGTAACAGATGATGCATATACTAAACATATATTGATATTATGTTTATAAATAAAATTATCAGTTGGCTGAGCCCCTGATAATAGAACCTTGTTTATAAATTGATTGAAAATAAAGCATTGAGATTAAAATATCAAGTTGATAGTTGGATCGGATCCTATTTACAAAAGAATTTAGTGCAAGAGAGGAAGTTAATGGGCAAAATTATTCTATTGTTCATGCAAATGTTTCTCTTTCATAACAATGCATTGGGTAGAGCTAATATATAAAATAAAATTTAACTGGAAAAGTGTCTCTAACCAGAAAAATCAACTGATACAAAAAAACCTGTAGATTCTTTAGGAAATGTCTGCTAGTATACCTTCTCTTTTGAAATCAAACAGAATGTAAATATTAAGTCTTAATTCATAATATTTCACATCACTGATTCATATATGTCCCTCTTAGGTAAGAGGATCATTTGTGGGTGTTAGGAATACAAACAAGTGTGTGGTAAAAAAAAAAGCAAGTAAGGATAAAAAAAACAGCTGGTTAGGCTCAAAGAAGTATGGTTCTCCGATTGGTGATATAGCAGTCAGCTGGAGGATCAGCAGGGAGAGACAGGAGATGAGAGAAACAGCTGTCTCCAATCAGTAGTGTAGGTTATGTTATACTATATAACTATATAACATAATATACTATATAACATATTCCTTTTGACAGTGGAATTATGTTTAATTCCACTGTCAAAAGGAAAGGAAGAAGCACATCAAAGATAATTGTCAATGGAAGGATTCCCATAACTTGTTCTTCTGGAATTAGATGATGAGAAAAATAGCCAAGTCACATATGATTCAACTTTTGTAGACCAACAAACAACGTGGCTGATGTGGTGCAAAAGCCTGGGTTGAGTGGAGGGAGGGGCATGGGGATATTGGGCAAAAGTTTGACTTCCAAGCAATACTAACACATTAAATGTATTAGGTTATAAGTAAGACCTTGAATAAAATGTGAGTAGTAGTAACTTCAATTGAGTCTACTGCAGCAGAAAGGCAAGAATGGAAGTCAGGTACATGAATGACGGCTCCGACTTAAGAGAGTGAGTTAGAAAGAAGGGAGTGGGCTGTTGTCAGATACCCAACTTCCACAAATCAGATTACATCAGTTCTCATGCAATTTCAGTGCATTCTTAAACTGCAAAACTGTGTGCAAGAATCTGAGCCCATTTAAGCTGTCATGTGAGGCAGAAGAGTGTGTGTACAAGTTTATTAAATATTTAGGAGTATATTATCAAGAAATACACATGTATTCAGAATGAACCTGAATACGTGTATTCTTCCTTTATTCAATCAACTTCCCTGCAATTACAGCATGTTTGGGTGTTATAAAATGTCATCTCATCCTCTTATAGAAATAACTAGTACATGCTCCTATTAGATAGGGGCAAGAATTGTAGCTTCTGACAGTGGGAGCTGTAAATAATGGGTTTCACTGTTTGTGTGTTGAAATCCTCTAAGATGAAAGAGTGACAAGTGGCCCCGTAACACACTTGGCTTCCACAGCAGAATGCCTAGCACTCACCTTCTGTGGCCAATGTTTAATGACGCTGTGTATTTATGAGACAGCTTAACCTTGGTTATTTTTAACTGTGAAAAACCTAGATCATATTATGTATAAGAAATATTGACTGGGAATCAAATTTATGGAGAGAAATATCACCCTTTGGGTTGAAAAATTGACCACTACTAGAATATTATTTCTGAAAATGCAGCCTGAAGGCAATTCACTGGAGGGTGATTTTTCAATGCAGTAGGTAAGTTTTCACAGGATTCTGACAGTTTCTCTCTCTCTCTCTCCCTCCCTCCCTCCCTCCCTCCCTCCCTCCCCCTCCTTCCCTCTCTCTCTCTCTTTCTCACCTCTGTCTCTTTTTGAAGCTCCAAAGCACATTTTTATCCTAAATAAGGTCTAATTTCATTTTCCAAGGCATCTTTTTTAAATTCACATACTCAGATGGCATCTATGATTGAGACAACTATTAAAAATAATATTAAAATGATTAATTTTCAAAATATCATAAATATCTTAAATTTTATTTTAATCAATAACGATAGAAGCCACGAACTATTTTGTACAGATGTTAATGGGGTTCCTAAATAATCTCCCAGCTTCTTTGTTTCTTTCTTCTTCCTAAAGAATCCAGGTACTGCTGTCAGGGTTTTTTTTTTCCCCTAATATATGACATTGGCCATGTCATCTAGCTCTAAAACCTGCAGTAGTTTTCTACTGCTTTTTGAAAAACATAGTAGAAAATCCTTAGGCTAGCATGCAATGATATTCTAACCTTACCCAAATATGCGCTTCCTAATTATTCTCACACAGTACACTAGTCTCCCTCTCTGGGCATTTGTTTATTGCAATGATGTTTATATTAGGTTTTATAGTATCACAGCCACAGGTGAAATATAGCATAGGTTTCCCTTAGGAATAGCTTTTAGTTCTAAGAGGCATGCAATATTTTTGACATTTCAGACATTCTCTTTAGGTCAATTTAAGATGAATTAAGGTGCACATGCTTTTTATATGGAGAAATAAAATAAGAGAAGAGGGAATGAAAAAAGAAGGGGAGTGAGAGAATATATCTACCTTCTTATTTATTCAAAGTAATAATTTTGTAAATCCATCCCATAATTTTCAGTTACTTTTTTCTTTGGTCCACTTTGAAATAACAACATATTGGGATGTTAAATACTAATGTAATGGTTTCACATATAAATGTTAAACCTTTTCTATATAAAATTATTAAATCCATTACATTAATACTAAAAGTTCATATCTTATGAGCCCATGTAGATCATAGTAACAACCAATATCTCAAACTAAACAAAACAGTAATTGTTTTAGCATGGTAAGCAAAATTTCACATTACATTTAAATGTTGTGCTATACATTGTGTTTCTTTCATTAAGAGTTGTAGAGATTAACCTAATACCTTTCACATACTTGTGTTCAGGATTAAACCTATGTGGCACTATTTTGACCAGATTATTAATAGTATTTCTTTTATTCATTCTCTAATGTTTTATTGGTCCCTTCTTACCCTTCCCATTATGTGACGATGTATTCTCAGGGTTGTCTCTAATACAGGTGTTATCTAATCTTCTATTGGGTTAAATAAGCCAGTGTATTAACTTCTTTGTACTTCAGTTTACTTATCTGCACAATGATAGTCATAGTATTATTAGGCTCAATGATATAGTGAAGAATAAAAGTTCCATGGTATCTACTATTGTTATTATATACTTACATGGTAAAATTTACTCCAAATGATCTTGATTTTACTTCATCTATACTGAAATATTCCTTGTAATTTGTAACTCAAGGTAAATACAAAGCAATATAAAATTGAATTTCATAATTTTTAATTCTCTATTTAAAAGAGAAAGCATCCAACATACTAATGTTTATATGTATCCAAAATGAAGAACATTGTACTGTGATTATCCTACTGACCTTCCCTTCACTTATTTGTGGCTTCAAACTGTTAACTACATCCTCTGGGTTATCCTGCTTCTGAACCCAACACTGATAGAGAATACATATATCCATATAAAAGGAACTCAACTTAGAGTCGTTGACTTAGGAGTTTTCAATTAATGGTGAAACAATGCACATATAGTAGAAATTATGCACTAATTTTTTTCTCTGTTCTTTTTTATTGGTGCATTGAAATTATACATCATAGTGAAGTTCAGAATAACAAATACATGACATGTACACAGCATTCATTGTGTGTATCCCTCTGGTACCCATAGTGTTTATATTGCTGTAAGTAACTTCATTTATTAACAGAATTTTTTTTTTTTTTTTTTTTTTTTTTTTTTTTGGTGGGTCTGGGGATGGAACCCAGAGGCATTCGACCTTGGAGCTAAATCCCTTGCCCTATTTTTTTTTTTTTTATTCTTTATTTTGAAACAAGGTCTCAAGGAGTTACAAAAGGCCTTACTAAGTAGCTGAGGCTGTCCTCAGACTGTGATCCTCTGGTCTCATCCTCCCAAATGCTGGGATTACAAGCTTGCGCTACCATGCCTGTCTAACAGACTTATTTATTTATTTATTTATTT
The DNA here is from genome assembly GCF_963383645.1 of Muscardinus avellanarius. Lineage (NCBI taxonomy): Eukaryota > Metazoa > Chordata > Mammalia > Rodentia > Gliridae > Muscardinus > Muscardinus avellanarius. The sequence continues at coordinate 31,551,776 of NC_137800.1, forward strand.
ATTTATTTATTTATTTATTTATTTTTGGTGGTACTGGGATTCCTGGAAGCCCTTCTACCCCCGGGCTCCACTCCCAGACACCTATTTTGTATTTTTATTTGGAAACAGGGTCTCTTAAGCCAGCGCACGTGCCTGGCTTCGAACCTGCGCGATCCTCCTGTCTCTGCCTCCCAAGCACGGCGATTACAAGCGTGCGCCACCAAGCCCGGCAAACAGAACTATTTAAATAGATAACATATTTGATTTTTTTTTCTGGTCCAGGATGCAGTAGAATACTCTCTCCTGTTGCTGGGCTGCAGCAGTGGGGCAGCTTACAGTCAGACATAATATCATAATGGGAAACAACTGGTCCAGTATACTATGCTAAGCTGTGATATTTGGTCTGTTATGTACATTAACTGCATTTTTGCTTCAGCTATTCTGAGTCCTTTGTTTTTCCATATGAATATAATAAGTGTTGGTGAGGATGTGGGAAAATAGGAACTCTTTTACACTGTTGGTGGGATTGCAAATTAGTTCACTGCTATGGAGATCAATGTGGAGATTCTTCAGAAAATTTGGAATGGATCCACTATATGATCTGCCTATACCACTACTGGGTATCTTTTGGAAGACATTGAAACCAGAGAACTACAGTAATATATACATGTCCATTTTCATAGAAACACAATTCACAATAGCCAAATTATGAAACCAACATAAGTGTCCATCAACAGATGATTGGATTATAAAATTATGGGATACATACAATAGAATTCCACTCAGCAATAAAGAAGAACAAAATTATGCAAGGATATGGAAGGACCTGGAGAATATTACGTTAAGTGAGATTAGCCAATCACAGAAAGTGAAGGGTCATATGTTTTCTCTAATATATAGAAGCTAGGGAGTAATGAGTATGGCAGAAGGACTCCAGATAATGGAGGAGAAACCTCAGTGGAGCCAGGGAGGTGATCTAAAGGAAGGGGAGGATAATGAGGTTCATTGAAGGAATTATTACCATTGGCTATGTGTACATATGTGGAAATATCAATGTCAATCTCAATATTCTGTGTAGAATATAGAGTAGGGGAGAGACGGGGAGGCAGTGGGGGACACCAAGTGCTTTGTGCATGTATGTCATTGTTAACATGATTTAAATTATGATGTGAGACTATAATGTACCAATAAAATACACTTTTGATATAATGGTATTTGCAACTTATGATAGGTACACTGGGATATCATAAGTCAAGGACCATCGTAAAAGTATAAATACACCCTAACACGTGTGTGTATGTTTAAGTATTAGTTTAAACTTTTATATTCAACTTCTGTTGTTCTTCCTTTTGGAAACCTTTCCTCTCCACCCACTGGCATAGAAGTCCCTCCCTTAAAGTACTGAATTCCTTGGGGATTGATGCAAATCTAACCTGTCTTAACCTGCTAGATTTTGAGGCTCCTATGAGCATCTCTGAGACCTTCTACCAAAACAATGCCAATGCCACTGTCAGTGTTTAGCACTCATCTCTCAAAAAGAATTGTCCACACATCTTGGCAGTCTGTGTTACTTAATAAATATGCATGTATGTGATAAATATAGACAACCCTTATGGAATGAAAATAAGTACTGTGAATATTTTTATATAAAAATCTAGGTACCATCAGATTTATTACTAGTCGTAGTATGCTTTCAATTAAGTCTATAGACTGCTTTCTATTCAGGACCCAAGGAGCATCTTGTCTTCTAATTAATCTCTCCCAGCCTAGCATGGTGTCAGAGGTTAGAAGCCAGCCTCAGCAACCTGGAAATGCCCATTTCAAAAAAACGGAAATGGCTGGGGATGGAGGTCAGAGGTACAATGTCCCTGAGTTTAATCCCCAGTACCACACACAAACAAATAAAAATGTCGCCCTACTGCTGAATACTCCCTTTCCGGCTAAAAACTTATCCAGGTCATTCTTTCAGCTATAGATTATATTTCTCCCTTTTTATCCTGTAAACATTACCAAATTTATCTCTTTCAATTCCTAGAAGATTTATCTATTATCGCCATCCTCTACCCACTAATTTGCCCACTATCCTGATCTCTGGGTTCTTCCAATTGCTCCTTTGAAATTTTTCTATTCCTAATCTAGAAACCCTTACACAGTCCTCAGTCGATATCTTTTTTGTTGTTATTTCTCTCTGTAAATCTTTCTCTTAATTCTTTTTTATTTTTTTTTATTTTTATGTGGATCATATTTAAAATGGCATACATTTTAAATATGGTTTGGTTCCCTCTCTCCCCTACTTCCCTTCCTCCCTCCCAACAATGAGTGTCCAGACTGACCATGCTACATTCATACTTTTACACATATTCAGATGTAGCCCCTTCATTAATCAACCTCAGCCTTCTTTGTCTCTTACCCTTCCCTTTCAGCTTTGCTGAGGTTTCCTCCCCTTCCATTACCTGGAGTCCTTCTGATATCCCTAATACTCCCTAGTTTGGGCATATTAGAGAAAACATATGTCCCTTCTCTTTCTGTGCTTGCCTGATTTCACTTAACATAATGTTCTCCAGATCATTCCATCTTTTTGAGAATGACATGATTTTGTTCTTCTTTAAAGCTGAGTAGAATTCCATTGTGTGTATCACACAAAAATTTGCAATCCATTCATCCGTTAATGGAGACCTAGGTTGGTTCCATATTTTGACTATTGCAAATTGTGCTGCTATGAACATGGGTATGCACATGTTACTGTAGTTCTCTGATTTCAACCCCTTTGGAAAGATACCCAGGAGTAGTATAGCCAAATTATATGGTAGATCCACTCCCAGTTTTATAAAGAATCTCCACAGTGATCTCCATAGCAGCTGAACTAGTTTTCAGTACCACCAACAGTGTAAAAGAGTAGATACCTTAAGAAAGGAAAATTACAGACCAATATCCTTGATGAACTTAGATGCATAAATTTTAAACAAAATACTAGCTATACACATTCAAAACCATATCAAAAGAATTGTATACCACAACCAAGTAGGTTTCATCCCAGAAAAGCAGGGCTGGTTCAACATATGCAAATAAATACATGTTATTCACCTCATAAAGAAAACTGAAAACAAAAACCATATGGTCATATCAATATATGCTGAAAAAGTATTTGACAAAATCCAACACCCATTCATGTTAAAAAAAAAAACACTGCAGAAAATTGGAAGAGAAGGAATGCATTTCAACATAATTAAGGCAATATACAATAAACCCAAAGCCAACATCATACTGAATGGGGGAAAACTGCAAGAATTTCCTCTAAAATCAGGAACAAGACAAGGATGCCCACTATTTCCACTCATTTTCAATATATTCCTCGACTCTTGCCATAGCAATAAAAGAAGGATATTAAAAGAAATTCAAATCAAAATGAGATATTAAAATTATCCTTGTTTGCAGACAACATGATCCTTTATTTTGGTTCTTTATTATGCTCCCTTATAAGGATTCTATTACCTAAATAAAAATGTGAATTGAATTATTTTTTCTGTTCAAGAAGTTTCCATATTCCACCACTCCCTAATATCAAATCAGAGCTCTCAAGAAGAACAGAACCAGCAGGATATTCATATCTTCTAATTATAAGAAGGGATATATCAGATTGGCATACATAATCAATAATTACTGTCTTCATGCTGGAGTCTGTTGGAACCAATAGCTGTTCAGTCCAAGAAACTGGAATACTCTGAAGAGGAAAAAAATGACATATCCTCAGTCTCAGACTGAATTCCCACGAGCTCCCTGGAGATTTCCTGGTGAGAGGCCACATTGGAAGACTGAAGAAGCTGGGGTCTGATACCCATAGGTTATGGGCATCATAATAACTGGGCTTGCACCCACTGTGACTTCCTCCTCCTTCAGCTTTATGTTCCATTTGGGGCCTCTGCCTATTGGATGGTGCTGCTCACATTCATTGAAGACCCTTCCTCCTCAGTTTCCTGTTCCTCATGCTTTTGTTTCTTGAAACACCCTCACAGACACACTAAGAAGTCTCTTAATCCTAGGCCTTTCCTAGGCTGTAAATCCAATCAAGTTGACAATCTAGTCTAACCATCATATTTGACATTGCACAAGTCACTTACTGTTTGGGCCTATATTTTCTTATCTTAAAAGGAGAATAATAACACTAATGAGATTACACATGCACATGATTTAGTGTCTTTTTAGAGAATAGTAAACACTAAGAATAAAAGCATGTTGTCATAAATATGTAAAGTATAGGTAGACGAATGCTTAAGGTGATCACACAGTTCTGTGTTACCCTGGATGCCATATTGACTGAGAGAAGAGATGCCACAGAATGGTGAACAAAACTTTTTTTTTCCCCATACAGTTGCTTTGAATAATGAGCATTATGTTATAGTTTTTGAAGTTCTAAAATACTTTTCAAAGTATGGATTCAACATAATAATGAGTTCTTCCATAATAACCCATAATAATGGGTCTATATCATTCCTAAGATGGAGTAAGAGGTGATAAAGACATATTTTGAGTAATTCCTTGCAAAAAATCCACCTTTTAATATCATAGTTTTTTACATAGATTAGCATCGGATAGTTTATAATTGCTGGACTTAGTTTGTAAAAGTTTGAATAGGCCTCATTTGAAAAAATTAATTTCTTCTACACTCTCAAATATCTTTTGAACATCTATTATGTATTTGACAGTGAACTAGTTGCTTGGGGTGCAATGGAAACAATATTCCTGCTCTCAGAGAGCTTATTCTCTTTAAAAAACTTTGAAATTTAACCATGGCTTGCCATGGAAAATGACAAGGAATGTTTCCTCCAAACTAATTAGAAAACCATCTATGCTAAAAGTATTTTTCCTGTACTATATACTTTTCAAAAATACTACCTTTGCTTAATGTGTGCAGAGCGATCCAAATAATGCCATTAAGTTATCAACTATAGAGAACATTGACAATTTTTATTTACAAATTTGATTTTGAACAACATATTTAGACTCACAGTTTGACATAAAAATACTCTTAATTTTCTCATCATTCTGTTAAAATTACTCTGATATTCTCCTATATTATGTTTTGTCTAATAAAAGCCTTTTCTGAATTTGACAGGAAAAATATTGATTTTTAAGTGTAAATTCAGACCATAAATGAGTTCACATGAGTTAAATTGACAGTGAGGTTTGGCAGACGTCAGAATGTATGAATTGAATATACATAAATGTATATATACAACCAGTAAAAATAGTCTTGTATAATTTGTGATTCTATTATTCCTGAGTGCCACAGTGCAGGAATAAGTAGTTTAAATGAATATATAGCTGATATTTCTAAGATGCATGTGCACAATCTATTTTTTTCTGTTACATAGATATCTAAGTGTAACCCCTAATCTATGGCGTATATACGCATTTAAAATAATTCCCCAATATTATGACAAAAACAAGAAACAAGCTGCTATTTCATTCACTATTACATTGTTTATAAGACGGCTGGATTGGAGAAGGAATTCTTAAAGGCATTCATAAGTCCTATGTATTTTTCTGAGTTCCAGTCCAATATGTATTGAATATAACAAAAGACATTTACCAAGGCTAAAGCTTATGCTTTTCAAACATACATCTTTCAAATCAGCTTAAGATGTTACCGTGCAACCCAGTTTCACTTTTTTTCATCCATTTGCATTTTCAGATGTGTTTCTTTCCCGGCCAGGTTATTAGAGTTGGCGGCTGCATGGTATAGATAGTGAACCTGCTGTACCTCGGTGTCTTCATGGAAATCACCTGGGGCCGAGAGTTCTACTTTTCTCACTTTATCGTATCTGGAACACAGATTTGCTCTGCTCCTCATATTTTGGCATCTGTGAATCACCATCATGTTGTCATATTTGCAGTTACAAAGTAGCCGATGGGAAAGGTGCCAACTACTTGAGGCACTTGCATTGAAAAAGAAAAGTCTGATTTCAGCATTATTCATTGGAAATGCTATTTGTGAGAACATTTACTTCAGTTTCTGAGATGCTGGCAATGGCTTTAATAGGCAATGAATAATCCTGCATTTTCAGAAGAAATGTTCCTATGTACTGAACAGTGAAGGAACCAGTAATTACTGAAAACCATGGGCAAAACAGCCACCTTAGAAACTCAGAAGTGAGTAATTATCCATGCTTTACCTAGATTTTATCAATAGTACCTGGTAATGAAATGGACAATGGGCAAGTCATGTCAAGAGAGGTGATTTATGATAAATCTCTCAACCATATGGGACTTTTATGTTTGGCCCCTTCATAAACAATAAGTATAAACAAAAATAAAACTTGGATTAAAATTATTTTAATAACAAAATACTTAGGATCAGCCTAAAAATTACACTAAATAAAATTATAAAAATAAAAAGATTATAATTACTTTAAATTAAAATATATTCATACTAAGTATAAGCAAATATGTTAACATAACTAAAAGTATTGTTTTAGCCCTATCCACTTAATATTCTCAGAATGTGTTAGGCCCCATCTTTCTACACATATCACTTAGAGTTTATATTCTTTAAGTTAAAGAGAGACACCCTTTCCTAATCTTTATGGAAATATGGAATACATATTCACACACCCTATTTTGTTTCATTATGGATTTCGCTCTACATTTAACTACATTTATATTGTGCTTTCTGAACTCAAGCCTTGTATTGAATTTATGAATCTTTAAAAAAATTTTCAATAATAATTTCATATAAGATTTACTGCTATCTCTAAAGGATTTCTGGTGACAAGATAGCCACGCTAAGGCTAATAAACGAAAAGGCATTCATTTGCAGAGCAGTGTGATTGTAAATATATTTTAAGTCAGCATTTATTTAAAATATTTTATGGAACACTATCTTCAGTAGTGTCTTTTGAAAAAGAAATTCCTCCAGGAGTGGTGGTGCATGCTTGTAATCCCAGTACTTGAAAGTCTCAGACATGAGGATTATGCAGGTTCAAAGCTACTTAATGAGGCTCTCCTCAGCAACTTTGTGAGACCCAATTTCTAAACAAAATATAAAATAGGTCTGGGACTATAGCCCACAGGTAGAAGGCTCCTTGGTTCCATGCCCAGTATCACACACACACACACACACACACACACACACACACGAATCCTAAAGGCCAATAACTTTGGGAATTCTGCATATTCACATTTCACTGAGTCACAAAGATAATTAGTACTTAAAAGTAGTCTTTGATCCATCTTGAGTTGACTCTTATAAAGAGTGAGAGGTAAGGATTTAATTTCATTTTTCTACAATTGAATAACCAGCTTTGCCAACAGCATTTGTTGAAAAGGCTTTCTTCAACATATATGTATGACTCCTTTGTCAAAAATTATTTGTTTATAAGTGTATGGATTTGTTTCTGTATCTTCCATTCTCTCCATTGGTCTAAGTGTCTGTTTTTGAAACAGTACCATGCTGTTTTTATTACTATAGCTCTGTAGTCAAATTTGAAATCAGGGCTTGTGATGCCCCCTGTGTAATTTTTATTATTGAGAATTGCTTTGGCTATTCTGGGTCTTTTTTTTCTCCATATAAAATTTAGAATTGATTTTTCTAAGTCTGTGAAGAATAACATTGGTATATTTAAAGGGATAATATTGACTCTGTAGATCAGTTTTGTAGGATGACCATTTTTATAATAATTATTCTGCCTATCTAAGAGCATGGGAGATCTTTCCATCTTCTAAGATCTTCAGTTTCTTTCTTTAGTCTTTTATTATTTTCACTGTGCAGGTCTAGGCGTTCATCAACAGATGAAAGGATTACAAAAGTATGAACAAAATAGTATCATTTTCAGGAAAATGGATGGACCTGGAGAACATCATGTTAAGTGAGATTAGCCAGGTAAAGAAAGTGAAGGGTCATATGTTTTCTCTCATATGCAGAAACTAGGGAGTGATCTGGATACCAGAGGGCCTTCAGACAAGGGAGAAGCAACTTCAGTAAAGTCAGCGAGGTGGTCTAGGGGAAGGAGGGAGAGGAGAGAATCAATGAAGGAATCACTTTTCTTGACATTAGGTACATATTTTAGAATAATAATGTCAATCTCAATACCCTGTACAGGGAAGAGGGGGAGTGTAGAGAAAGCCTGGAGGAAAGCCGCCAAGTGTGGTGTACATGCATGTTACTATTACTATAACTACATTATGAAGTGAGACAATAAGGCACCAGTAAAAGTATAAAAATAAATCTTTTTAAAATCCTTAAATAAAACACTTATAGTAATGCAAGACTATTTTCCAAATATATTTAGCCACAGAACATTTATAAACAGGGTATAGCACCTCAGAAAATACATTTTGCTTGGAAAAATTTATCTCAAATGAAGGTACTTGTTTTGATTATTAGAAAGACTCAAGTGTTTGCAAAGCAAAGAAATAACTAATTAGATCCTATAATAATGCTACTTTTCCCCAATTCTGTTGTTAAAAAATAAGTCTTTATTAATAACCTATATTTTCATAATTTAGAGTTCTTACCTATTTTATAAATAGAAATTTCAATCTTTTCCAGTGGGTTGCATTCCTAAATTTTCAAGAGAGGCATTGAGTTTTCAATTTTGCAGAAAGTGGTACCTGGCAATTATCAGTGATTAATGAGAAAATAGAAACTGTGTTGTAGAAATAGACCCACATAACATAACATGATCTTTTGATATATGACAAAGATTAATGTCTATAATATAAAAAGAGTTTCTGCAAATGAATATGAACTAGACCAAGAGTCTAACAACAACAAAAAAGTTTATGAATAGGTAAGTTTAATAAAAAAGAACAAATAATCTATACTATAAGAGAAGTTTTCCTTCACTAGTGGACATGAATTAAAATTGGGACAATAAGGAGATAGTGCTTTATTTAAACCACCAGATTGCCAAAATTTTATATATATATATATATGATCCTTTGTGGCTTTATACTTTTTCACTTTCCTTCCTGCCTTTTCAACCAATCAACTCTTGTACAGACCCACCTAGTTGTACATATTTTCTGTGCTATATTATTTCAAATATTATGGCTAGATTATTCATGATTAGGCATGATGGAGCTTCAAACATTTTTACTGTGTTTTAATTTAGATTACTGTGTTTTGGGGAAAGGTGAGACAAGTTTTGTTCTATCCCTTTCTTGATTTGGTTCTTTACTAAATTCAGAAGTGCTGCCACACCTGGCTGATGCTTGAGTACTACATATGGTATTTGAATATATAGCTTGTTTATGTCTCACACACAAACACACACAGCAAACCCTTTACAGATGCACATAGGATCTGAATATCTGGCAAGAAAGTTCCCAGTATCAGTAACATCACAGGTAGGTTCAGGAGGGCTGTTTGTGTCCACTTCAGAGTGCAACCACATTATTGACACAGAATCTTTCGGCCATTATAACTTCCCTCAGAGAACACTGCCATTTTCTGCACCCTGGCCTTGATCCATGACAATGCAGACACTAGATGTGTTTGTATAGTTTTAAAATTTAATGATTGGAAGGGGAACAAGTGGAAGCTCAGGGTACTTTCTGGAAGTGCTTCTCCTTCTTGTATAAATTCATGCTAGGGAAATAGTGTCCAACCTCACCTACCTCTGAGTCCCATAGATCAAATTTCAAAGAAAACTAATCATATTGAGGACAGGCTTATAACCAAACTCTTACCTATTGCTAGACCCTTGTGCAATCAAAATGTTCTGTGAAATGATGCATGATCATGAAGAAATTTTCACATTAAGACTGTCTCATGACTTCTTTAGACCAGTTCTTTTTTAAACACAATTCTAGAAGTGATTTTCTGTCCTCTTTTTTTTTCATCAGTCTTTAGAGTAACATATTCTTGCTCGCTCTCTCATGCTGGCAAGTCGTTTCTCCAGGGTTTCAACCCACCATGCTCACCACGTTGAATTCCTGCTTGATTTTCTTTGCTGGCTACTATTCCTCTTCTCAGTTTCTAATTTTGGAGTGTCTTGGAGTTATCCTTATACTCTGTTTTCTTTCTTTAGGTGAGATAATCCATATCCCTAATGCCAGGTTCCATCTTAATTTTATATTCAAATGTATTTCTCTACCCCAGAAATACCCCAAATGTATTTCTCTGCCCTCTCCCTGATTTCCCATTTGGCAATGTCTGAGGTCATTATAATTTGTCATAACTGCATGAGAAGATACTTTCATCTGGTCAATAGAAAAAAGAAAAGCTTTGAAACATCATAGAGTATAAACAGGCATGAGGCAGCCTCCACAACCAAGGAATATCTGAGTTAACAGTCTACAAGACTGAGCATGAGTTAACACTACAGGCTGGACATCTATTCTAGACTCCTGTGTACACCATTACCATTTAAATATCTATATATGCCTCATACTTGCTATGCTTAAAATATTGAATTTTTAGTTTATCTCCTAATTATATTTCTCTCTCAGTTCCAAGTTGGAAAATGGCAGTATAATCTGTTTTGCTGTCCTTAAAGCTCAGAGTTTCACTTAATTCCTATCTTTGCCCACTCCCATTTCCAATCAGTCAGCAAAGCAGGTGAGCTCCACCTCACCTGACTTCTTAGTCTCATTCATTTTTACCTTAGATCAAATGTCACATCTTCTGAGTGGTTTCCTGGCCATGCTAAATAAAGTACCATGTGTTACCCACAGACACTACTATGCTTCCTGTCTTACTTCATTCACAGTACTTAGGACTCCTTTGTTCATTCTGTTGTCATTCTCAAATGATAGAATGAAAGGCCCATGATAACATCTTCTTGTGCTTTACTTCAGTTGTTGCTAAGTAAATATTGGTTAAATTCATGGTGATTTTCAACAATACAAATAATTAAAATGAGGCATTAGCCATTAGAAATATTAATAAAATACCATAGTCCAGAGACAATAATTCTAATACTGAGTAAAAGAATTACAAAACAGCAATGTGGACCCATACAAACTAATAGAAATTTTCTCCAGAAATGTGTCTGTTGGCCAAGAAGAACATTATTTCCCCATCCCCATTTCTCGCACTTGTAAGGCTTTCATAGAAACAATCCTTTATTGACTAAAACTGTATTCATTCCTATTTATTTTCAACTATATTACAAACTGCTTAAGGGTAAAGGTTTTTTTTTATCTCTTTACCACTGGTAGCATACTTGTAGCTCTAAGAAAGAGCTGAAGTTTCTCTCTATAGACAACACACTTCAAATTCTCTATATAGTTTGGAATATATATTTTCTACTATTTTTTTACTACCTGGGTTTCTCCTGTGTTCTGGTTAATTAAGGCATTATAAACTTTTTTTTATTAAAACCTAAGTTTATATAATAAATATCACTTGATAACATCTATAGGATAGAGTAGAAAGATAGACTCCCTCAAATCTTTGCAAATCCAACACATATTCAACGTTAATTATGTGCCAATGTTTGAACAGGTTTATATATCCTAATTTATATAATCCTCACAATAACTTTATAAGGTGGTTACTACTATTTTCCTCCTTTTGTATTTAAATGAATATGGTAGAGAGGGAGAGGAAATTTACCAAAGATCACATCATAGTGAGGATTAAGATGTCCTTTACATTCAAGCAATGTGATGCTCAAGTCAGTACTCCTGATGTGTAGCTATTCACTTTTGATAAATACTATGCAATTGACATTTAAGAGGCTTTATATCTTTAAGTCAACAAAATCATTTCAATTTAATGCAACTTTAAAAAATTCTAACAGTTGACTTAGTGCCATATCTCTACACAATTAAACATTGTCACAAACATTTACTAATTTCAGTGATAAATATTTCTGCTTTGTGGTATGCATGGCACATTTCTTTTTTATTCTCTATGAAAATGCAAGAATATAGATGAATACACTGACATATTTGTGCACACTAGAGTGGGGGAGAGTGAAAAACCAGGAAAATAAATTACTCAAACAATATTTTTTGGCAGTGTAATGGTCCATTTCCAGCAAGAAGCAAAATAGGCATTATATGACATGCTTTTATTTGAGATAATCTTTTAATTTTAGTGATGATTAACATCCAAATAAATCAATATGAACAAAATTTAATAATAAAAGGATAACCAAAAAACTTAATTGTCCTTCTTATCAAAAGCAATACATTTGTTATTCATAACTACAAAGAGCTGTGCTAATTTTCAAAAGAGCCTGAAGATTCAACATATTCAGCAGCAATGGATTCATATAACAACCATGAACTGCACAAATAAAAATCCACATTAAAAGAACATTAGAGGCCAGAATGAAACGGAGAGAAATGGAAAAATTGAGATTAAATGTCTTGCTAGGTAACCAATTCAACTTTAAGAGCCATCTGGTCTCTTTTTATGCTTCATATCCACAGTCTTCTACCTACAGTAGACATGGACATGGTTTTTGATCCCCTAATTAAACTGAATCAGTGTAGAATGGTAGGGCAGGGCCACGTGACCAGTCATGTTATTTTTTATAAGATATTTGCTAGTCAATGATTAAGCTTAAAATGATTTTGTATCAAAGTGAGATTATAGTCACCTTATAGATTTTTGTCTTATTTACTTTATTTTAATTTCATGATATCTATTTTAGGTCATCAAAATGATAGATACCATCATTGCTTTGCAGAGGAACAAGCTATGGGATACATATGTGAATTCATTAAGTTGTAGGGCCAGTTCTGTAAGGAAAAGGGTTTAAAGTAAAAGAGCTGTAGTAAAATTCTTCCACTCTCACCTAATAGCTTCCTTGAGGCAGAAAATATAATACCATTTGATTTTAATTTTTTTAATGTTTTCAATTATAAAAAATAATGTATGTCAAAGTGTTGAGCTGGCTATTGGCTAAACTTTAAAATCTAAAACTTTAAACATCTGAAAACAAATATGTCATCTTCTCCATCCTTCATTTTCATTCTTTTTATTTCTCTTATAATAACTTCTTTGATGAATGTTTATTTAGTCACTTAAGCCACAACTTAATTCTACCTTTCAAATACTTTGGGAATGACTTTCTTTACACTCTTGCCGTGACAGTTCTGACTTGCTTTATTATATGGTTCATTGTGATAGTGCCATGCATGCACACCGCACTTATAGGGCTTTCGCCCAACTCCCTTCCCACTCCCCTGTTTCTCCATACAGAATATTGAGATTGATATTGGTATTCTCATATATATACATAATGTCACTTAACGTGATTCCTTCATTATTTCTCCATTCTCCCCACCCCACCACCATTCCCTAGACCACTTCCTTCACTCCACAGGATTTTCTCCTCCATTATTTACGGTTACCATTGTATCCCAATTACTTCATAGCTTCTATCTTCTAACAGGCTTGTTTTATTCATGGTCTCCGTTTATATTGCTAACCTGATAATAAAAATCAGAAATATGGTATTAGCTTTTATTTTAAAAGATCTGTCAATTTAAAAATGTCAAAAAATCTTAAAAGAACATAATAATATGGGTTTTCCAGTATTATATTCTGTCTCCCTTTAAAGCGTTCAACTAATTTGGTCAGAGATATTGACCTGGCAAGAGTTTAAGGTGCCAGGTTTCCCCATGTCTTTAGCCTGTGCCTATTTATTTGCTACTGACAGATTAGAACTTATTCACTCCTTAAAATCATCATGCTTTTACTTCATACTACAAAGGAGAAGAAGTAAATTTTCATGCACACTCAGTAGCACATGTTCAATGCACAAACATGCAACACACACACACACACACACACACACACACACACACACATTTTTTTGTGTTTGAGGTACTAGGGATTGAGGATTGAACCCCATGCTCATTCAACCTCTGAGCTATACCCACAGCCCTATTTCATTTTTTTAATTTTGAAACAGCATCTAATTAAGTTGCAGAATGCCTCTCTAAGTTACTGAGCATTGCCGCAATTGATCACCTGTGATCCTTGTGTCTCATTCTCCCAAGTGTTGGGATCACAAACATGCATTACCTTGTCTGGCACATGCAGACTTATGAAAGTTTATGTAAGAAATGAACTCAACCAGGATACTAAACATGTAAAAAGGAAGGTATCCCATTTAAGGACCCCAATGCCCACATGCTCAGTTTTTTTGAATCCTTACTTATCCATCTCTATGGAAAGTTTATTTGAAGCCTGAGAATCTAAAGAGAATTTTCATGACTCAAAAGTCTCCTACTTTAGAGTACTGTTGTTTTACACATTAAAGTAGTGTTCTTTACTAACACAAAAATATTCCCAGAGCTCTATGTTGATCAGGTTGCATAGGGGTACATCGCTCTTAAAAGTCCTGAATGTCCACCTCTATTTAACTATTCTTATATTTATAAAAGAAGATTGGCCCACTTTCTACTGTTTTTATATCTACATCATAATCAATGTATTTTGGTGTGGTGAGTGAGGAAGGGGGCTCAATGTTAGTTACTGAAGTGCTTTGTTGTAAATAAGTAGATGAATATGAATGTGTTGATGGTAGAAAAAATATTGCAAAGAGTCTAGGAATTGTGAGCTCTGGCTTGGCTAAAGAAGATTCTAGATATCACTAATTGATGGCCTTGGTTTAGATTTTGGTCCAGATGCTTATATGTTTATATATTTGTTGTATACTCTCTTGCTTTTACTTGGAGATGTTTAAGGAATTTTTTTATTATAGTTGTTTAATGTAGAGAAGGATATTTCACACTTTAACTTTGTATGTGTAACATGTTATGGTGGGCAACCATATACTTTTAAGGCTCATCAGCTATTCAAATATTTTTCCCTTAAAGTTGGACAGCTTTAAGCTTAAATAATAATCCCTCCTTCACAGGATTTTTAAACATATGCACTGGTTTGCTCGTACCAGTTCTGGATCACCTTTATTGTTCTATCATCCTGTCTGCTTACTTTCTTCTTTATGACTCAGAACTCTCCCATTTTAGACAATGAAGTTTATGTTCTGTCAATAATGAAAGTATTCAGAGATCAAAACTTCTTTCTACAGTTCCCGAAAAGGAAAACTGAACAAAAAGCAGTTACTAGAATGCAGATAAAAGACAATTTAGGATTCAAGGGAAGGAATGTGTGAGACCTAAAAGTTGGGTCAAGAGATGGAAGAAGCTATCACAGCTCTTATTTCCTAAGGGCCAAAGCCTAAGATGGGAAAGAGGGAGGTTAATTTCAAGAACAAAAGAAAGGCGAATGTTGCTTTCCACAGTATGATGGGTGAGCACAATATAGAGAGATATTATCCAGAAATTTAGCAATCTTCTGAACAACAAATTTCAGAGGTAATGCCAAGAATTTTAAAATTAATTTTATAAACAATAAGGAGAAAAATTGAATAAGACTGTAGCCAGATTATATCTGTTTCTTGTAGAAAAGAATATTTTGATATCTAGATGGATGATGGATTAGGTTTGGGGTTATGTGCAGAAACAGCAAGGGGTTTGTGGAGACCTCTTAGCAAGCTAAAATTTTAGGCTTTATTAGATATGGTGGAAATTTTGCCATAATGGTGATAATAGGGAAAGTAAACTGTTTATCTTTTCACTAAATTCTATTTTTAAGAATTAACAGGACTATAACTTGAGAAGTTATTTTGTGTCATTCTGACTGCTTCAGTTTTATATCAAAAGAAAAAAGGCATCTAAAAATCTCTGCAGACAGAAGAAAGTTCACATTAATTGTTTTATTGATTCCTTATCAATTCTGCCCTTAATTGTGGAGAGGACAGCATCAGGGAAGGAGTGTGGCCTAAAATTTCTACAGAGCAGTTGCATGCTACTTGTGAGAGTGGGGTCCAGGGGAGCCAGGAGAATAAGGGTCACTCTCTCCACACCCGAGTACTCCTCCCCTTTCTAAATCTTATTAGCCACTCAATCTAGGACTAGATGAAGAAGCAATTTTGCTGTCCTGACAATTTAACACTCAACTGAACTCAGATGAATTTACAAGAAGACTTGCCTCTGTTTACAAATTAGTATCGAAATGATATCCACATTGCAAGGACTGGGATCTTACTTGCCCTGAAAGTAAAATAAAACTAAGGCAAATTAAAAATAAAAATCTGTGCATGACGAATGGGAATGTCAGCACTGTGATGTAGTTAGGCAGTTGAAAACTTGCATGCACAGGGTTTTGCATATGCAAATAAGCAGCATTCCTGAGGAAATTATACTTGGTACTTCTGCTTTCCACTTCTGAGAATTACACTTCAGGTCCTATGGAAATGAAAGCACTGTTAAAAAGTTGCTGGCACCGCTGCATTTTTTCTTCTACCATATTACGCTTCAACCTCTGATAAGGATTAGATATTATACTGATTGAAGCCAGTTTGTTTCAGATACAATGTTTGTTGCCTATCCCATGGACCCATGACTTTATCTATTTAATCTCAGTGATATTTGTAAGGTATTGTAAAAAAAAAAAAAAAAAAAAAAAACTTCCAGCCTTTAAGGCAGTTAAGTAAAAAGCATATACGAAAGTCAAATAACTAATGAAATACTTGAAAAGAGTGTATTTGATATTAATAACTTGGATCTGGTGGTATTTTATTTTTATTTAGCAGGAATGAAATTCTCTATGACATCTAACCCTTAAAGTTTCTAGTACAGACATCAACTCACAGGCTTCTCATTATACTCTGTGAGTTGAATGTGCTCCAGTCTACACCCATGACCTGGATAATGTGCCCTGTAATTTCTGTTTTTGCTCTCAGACATGAAACTCATTAGCTTTTGAGGTTTCAGCACACATGCACTGAACAGAAAAGCATTTAATTATACAACCGAAGAGGTGATTTTCATTTTGGGAGAAAACAAATGAAGCAAATAAAATCAGGAAAAAATATTCTAAGTGTCCCTGTAATTGTGATAAGTCTAACAATGCATGATTTTTTTATATTATTTACTTAATGCCAATAAATGATATGTTTTATTTTAACAGTTCATTTGCTGCCCGAAGTATGGTTTCCTCTTAAAAGGTAAGTGCCCTTTAAGAAATATTATATAAAATGATCATACTTTCTGATTTATAGCTGTGAAGAGCTTATTAATTTTAAAGCCCCGTGGCTGACAGCTGTGTTGTTCAAAGGCGAGGATATATAGTATTAATTATCTTAAGCTCCAGATTATCGTTCACGGTGCTGACATTACGTATAAAGGACAGACGGGCACATTTTTCTATTTTAGTAAGAATAATTAATTAACCTGGTGATTTTGAAAAGAAATACCTGTTGAAGTGAGAGATGAAGAACATAGTTCAGTTTGATCGCATTTGTTTCAGATCTGGATGGATTTAGATAATTTTCATGGAAATTACAAGCAACTTGTGTTATGGCCTCAGTTGTTTTCTTTTTTTTTTTTTTAATTGGTTTTCCTTTGTGATTTGATTGGCTAGAATTAGAGAAGAGCTTAGTTATCTCAAAAGTTAAAAATGGTTGTTTCTTCAAGTAATTGCCTAACAAGAACTCTCATATTCTTTACTTGAATATATCTGTATTTTCAAATTTAGTAACAGTTTTATCTTTGACTTAACTTTTACATTGATTCACCTATTATGTGAGTTTCTGGGATTCCTCTTAGGCTTAAAAATAAACTAACTGCTTAAGTAGAGTCTGCTTTATTATATGCCAAAAAAAGGACCAGATCATGGTTTTTATTTCTCAGCTTTTCTGTCTCTATAGTTAAAAGATGAGGGGAATATTATTTGCTGTGTCTCTGATAGAGTCATTTTTTTTCTTTGAAAATTCATAGTAATGTCTTCAAAACATACCCTTCACTAGCCTCCCCGGGAAATACCCACTTCTGTTAATGTTCCTGTTTCAAATCCTTGCTTATTATATTTGTTGGTGAAATATCATAATGTTCTTACTTTTATTCCTGAGTATCTTGTAGCAATACATTCCTTGTGTTCAGGCATCTGAGCCCTGCTTCTGGTTGTGATATCAGGGTAGCTCTATATATACTTACATTAGTAAGATCAGTAAATTCATAAGTCTTTACCTAATGGTAATATGTATGCATGGTTATATTTCCTTGGTAAGGTAATATTGGTCTATTAGTTTGGTCTATATTATGGTAACTGTCATGTTATGTAGTTAGTAAAAAAATGGTTTATTGGCACTGTGAAAATTAAAAACAGCACTGTTACTTTTAAAAGTATTGTAATAACGATTATGGTAAAGATCAATAAAACAGTGACCAAGAAGTACTTTTAAAAGCACAAATTGCAAATTTTGTCATGTTATCACAGGTATTAGTTATGCTAAAATTTTAACAGTGATTTTTATAAGCTTAATTTTAAATATTTACATATATGTTTACAAATTATAAAAGGTAGTATTCAAACTACACTTATCAAAAACAATCAAGAAATATAAAAACTTCAACCATTCCCCAACTTATTTTCCTCTTAGATACAAACATTATAATAAATTTTTGTTCAATTGAAGTTTATTTGTAAACCTGAGACATTTTCTTCAATTGTCAAAATGTTTTAACAATATCTATTTCTAGACTATTCCAAAATTCTGAAAGTGACATTTTTCAGTTTTCTGCTTTTCTCTAAGAATAGAATACATCTTTTGTTCTGTGAAGATATATTCAGATAATTTCATATTGCCCCATGAGATAAACCTACAACTGTAGGGTGGACCCTTTTTTCTTTTCTGTACAAAAACATTACATTGAGTATACTAACCTGAGATATTAACATTTAAACAAATAATGCTATCATGTCTTGATAAATTCTACACAAATATGTCCATGTACACAGACAGAAGACTGGGCATCTCAACCCTACTGCTAGTTGTGACAACACTTTATGTGTAATTACATTGATAAGATCAATAAATTCCTAAGTTATAATGTTTCCTCCACTATTCTGTGATCAGGCATTTTGGAAACACAACTAGCTCTCGTTTTACTTAACTCTTTATGTATCTTAAATACTTCTTTCTTCAGTGTCCCTACCTAGTTTATTTGCTGCTGAAAGACATAGTCCTTTTTACAATGTGCTGAAGCTTGGAGCCAGGGTCCTGTTTTGGCTTCTTTTATTCCTTCATCTAGGAATGCATGTCCCTCTTGGATTTCTTTATCTTCAAATTTTGATGGGTAATACAATAGTTAGATGACAGAATATGGCTCAATAGCCTTCCTAGGTGATATTTATGAGCTTTTGTAATGGCTTAACCTAAATGTAAGGGAATATGATAATCGTTTTGGTGGTCCCTTCGGCAGTGGGAATGATTTGAGGTCCAAAATCTTTCCCAAGTATCCGTACGCCCTATAAAAATAGAGTTGCTTCTTCTCTGTACTCCCTATAAAACATCTACACACATATAAGACTTCACATCCGTATTCCTTTTATCATTACCACCTCTCTCTTATCTTGAAGATAAGCAAACTTCAAACAGACATGGATTGATATTGTCTTGAAAATTCTAAATATGTTATCCATTTTAGGTCCTTTTTGCTGTTTTCTAACCCCCTTATTTTATTTTTAATTTCCTTCAAGTCTTTAAGAAAACCTTACATTTTAATTGTGCTCTGCTTGTTATAGATTTCCTCCCTCCTTAGCCAAACATTTCTATTTAGGTTGGAAGAAATTATTATGTCTATGTGTTTGACCAGAAACTAGAATTTGCCAAATCACAAGAGTAAACAGGGATAATTCTGGGATTTATGATACTCAATCCAGTATAAGCATGCAACCAGTAAAAAATGTGAGAGAAACTTATGTTATTTCCCTTCTAAGGATTTATTCATACATATGAAATTGAGAGAAAAACCAAACAAAAATGTACTGCACGTGGTAATGTGAGTCAGCAATTCAGCAAGCCAGACTCTCACCAGGCTACTTGCCAGGATACACTCAATGTTGACAGGAAGCTTGAGATTTTTTAAAGGAAAAATGGAAATAGTTTACAAAAATGTTGAGAAATTAATTTTAAAAATAATTCCCTGCTTGAATAATGCAATGTATATATGACATGAATAAAATTCATTAGAAAATAATAGAAGATTCTATCTGCTACATTTTCTATACTGAGATAACTAATTCTGGTGACAAAGGGGAAAAAAGACAGTGGATTCTCTAAATAATATTTTAATTGATCCTTAAATGTCACTCTACATGTTTAATGATAAATAATTGGAAATCATTGATATTTGTTGATTTGTCTTGAAGTTTCATGTTGATTTATTTTCTATTACTGAAAACTTACTACAAGATCCTAGTGCTCCCAGAAAATAGCTTCATTTATCTCAGTACTATCAGCTATAAGATCAGAAATGCCTACTGGTTTACTCTTCTTGATGACAAACCTACTAATTATGGCTATTAGAAAACTCTTTCTCGAGCTCAGCATGGTGGCAAACACTTGTAATCTCAGCATTTGGGAGGATGAGACAGGAGGACTGATCTAGGTTCTCGGTCAGCCTCAGCTACTTAGTGAAGCCCTTTGCAACTCGGCGGGACCCTGTTTAAAAAAAAAGAATAAAAAATAGGGCTGAGAGTTTAGCTCAGAGGTGGAATCCCCTGGGTTCCATCCCCAGTACCAAAATAAAATAAAATAAAATAAAATAAAATAAATAAATTATTTTCTATCAGATAATTGAATGAATTGCTTGTATTTACTTGATTGTTTCTCAAAGTAGTCCTAAATTAATTTTGATAAATTCACACAGTGATGTTAAAATGATCATAAAATCCAGGTGTGGTTGGTATACACTTATAATCTTAGTACTTGGGAGGCTGAAACAGGACAATCACAAGTTCAAAAGTAGCCTTCCCAATTTATAGCAAGGCCCTTCACAACTTAGTGAGACACTGTTTCAAATATATGCTGGGCATTGTGGCACATGCTTGTAATCCCCACGCTTGGGAGGCGGAGACAGGAGGATCGTGCTGGTTTGAAGCCAGCCTCGCTGGCTTAAGAAACCCTGTTTCCAAATAAAAATATAAAATAGGTCTGGGAGTGTAGCCCGGAGATGGGTTTCCAGGAACCCCAGTACCACACACACACACACACACACACACACACACACACATATATATATAGTCTGGGAGTGTAGCTCAGAGATAGAATTCCTCTGGGTTCAACCCCTAGTGCTTAAAAAAATAATAAAAGTAGGATCATCTGTGAGGTAACTGTCCAAATGAGTTAAGTGGGGCTTACAGGTTAGAAGTCAGCTAGGACTGTTCATTATGAGGACTGCAGCTACATGAGAAGCATTCAGATTTTACATTTCAGAAAAGTTTTATTTTGTCATCATGCACTTTTCCTGGAAGACTAAGAAATCTGGGGAGTTCTCTTTATATTTAAGATGTCCTCTCTCATACATGTTCTTTAAAACTTACTTTACAGTTTAGTTTCCTTGCCACATGCAAAGATCAATCTCCTTTTTATTGTTTAATCATTTTTGTTAATCATTTTCAGTGACCATAAAGGCATCTGAGAAACATTCTACTTAATTCTCTTGAACGATGTTACTTTCTCTTTATTTTATTTATTTTGCAATACTGGAGGTGAAACCTAGGGGCATTCTACCTCTGAGCTATATCCCCAGCTCCATTTTTTATTTTTTATTTTGAAACAAGGTCTCACTAAGGTGCGGGGAGGCTAGTGGTAACCTGTGATCCTTCTGTCTCATCCTGCCAAATACTGGAATTACAAGTATGTGGCCACCATGCCCAGTTCTCTTTATTTTCGAATCAAGCTCTCTGCTTCTTTAAACCTTTAACTTTTTACATATTTTCAGTAGCAATTTGGTCATTAGCATATCTCTGAGGTCCATTTAATATTAGTTTTAGGAGACTACTAAAAGCACAGATAATGTGATAATATAATGTTGGATATTTTAATGAATTTTATTTTGTATAGAAAAATATCAACATTCTTTCTTTTTTCTTAACATACTGTTAAAATTCACTTTTTAAAATTAAAGTGGATGCAGTTTGTCTTATCCAACTCTAGAGAATGTCTCAGATGAGATGATATGTCACCTCTGTCTCCTTAGTATTGGGCAAAATTAATCTCTTCTTTTAACAAATATAAGCAGTACAAAATCTTCCTACTGCAAATAGTTAAAGATATTCTATCTTGAATCATAAAATATGACGAACATAAATAAACTCCTTTTTCCACAATGAAATATTTCTTGTAGAAACAGTACCAAAAATAGCTAGTGACTTATGTTGAATTTCAAGAAGAAAAAAAAATTACTATAATCCAGTCATATCACCCCCTGAGGTAACTACAACAGACATCTCAGTGTGTTCTACTAGATTTTTTTATTATGCTTATATGTACACAGAAATATGGAATGCAGCTGTGCAGATACATTTCAATTTTCTTTTTGGGATGGGCCCTTGTGGATCCTATTTTCTGTCTTGGGGGGAATCGAAGTTTCCCTTGCCCTCTACCCCCTCCTTATTTTTTCCTGCACTAATGAGAATGAAAACTGAGAAACATTCTACCTCCAAATTACACTTCCAGCCCTATTGTTATTCTTTGTTTTGAAACAAGGTGTCACTGAGTTGCAAAGGGCCTAAGTAGCTGAGGCTGGTGTGAACCAACCACGATCCTCCTTTCTCAGCCCCCTAAATGCTGGAATTACAAGTGTGCGCCACCACACTGGCTTCCCTCTACTCAGTGCCTGGAGATGATCAGGAGAGAGGTGAGTGAGCTCAGGTGCTTATTAACATGGCTCCCTTTTACCATTGTCACCTCAAACTGTCTTTGGACCACAGCTCTCAGGTCCTCTCAAGACCTACTTCCCGAATCCTCTTCTGTATTCTAGGAACTTCTCCTTCCCTTGTTCCTGACATTCTAAAGGTGGAAAAAGGTTTCTTATGCAGCCCCTTGGGTTTTGGAAACACTCCCCTTATACCCTTGGTAGTGGTTCCTTTCCTGAACTCTCTGAGAATTATCTTAATTTGAAAGTGTAGTCAAATGTTTCAACTTGTGACATTGATACACTCATACTGTGCTTTATAGAAGTTGAACATCCTTTATTCAAAATGCTTGGGAACAGAAGTGTGTGTGTGTGTGTGTGTGTGTGTGTGTGTGTGTGTGTGTGTGTGTTTTGAGAAGGGGGATATGTTTATGATAGGATCCAAGACATATGAAATTCATTTTTGTTTTTTATAACAGTATATGCATAGCATGGTGATAATTTTATACATTACTATGCTCTTGTCTTTGACTGTGACCAGTTACATGAGGTCAGGTGTGGGATTTTCCACTTGTGATACATAAGTCTCAAAAGTTTTCTGATTTTGGAGCATTTCAGATTTCAGATGGATAAATGAAGGACATTGAGCTTGTAAATAGTGTTACTGCTTGCTTTTTAAATTTTTTTAATTGGTGTATTATATTCAACATCTTTTTTAATTAATTCATTTTTTTATTTTATATTTTTATTGGTGCACTGTATTCATACATCATAGTGGGATACAAACTTTTGTAGACATACATGCACACATCGCCCAGTCAGCCCCCACCCGATCCCCACCCCATTCTCTCCCCATCCCTCCTTCCCATACTTGGCTTAGTGGTTGACATCTAGTATTATAGCAATTTATCCAAAATTAAAAATGATAATTTCACATAACAGTTTCATTTGTCTGATACCAAGCTTTTGATGACTTAAAGATAACATTTCAATATTTCTTTTTGCTTTCTTTCTTACCAGAGAATATTTTTTTTTCTTGGAGCACGGGGTCGTGGAGTTATACATGCACACATCTCTCCTTTAGCCCTTCCCAATTCCCACCCCATTCCCCTCCCCCTCCCTCCTTCTCATGTTTGGCTTAGTGATTGACTTTGTTATGAATGTACTTTATGTACATTAGGAGAGTTCCCTCTTCCCCCCTCTCATCCCACTTAGTTAGGTCACCTTATTTGTTGGTTTATAGCTTCTCCTTCATGATTTTGCTCTGCAGTATGTCTTGGACATCATTGCATGTTGTATTATTACAACTTTCCTTTTTTTTTTTTCAGCACTGGGGATTGAACCCAGGGGCATTCTACCTCTGAGCTAAATCCCCAGCCTTATTTTTTATTTTTTTTTTATTTGAAACAGGATCTTACTAAGTTAAAAAAGGACCTTATTAAGTAGCTGAGGCTGGCTGCAAACCCAGCATTCCTCCTGTCTCAACTTTGCAACTACTGGAATTACCATGGCCAGTTATGCATTATTATAACTTTCTGACAGCTTCATGCTGCATGTGTACCAGAGTGGAGACTTTGCCTTGTTTTCTATTTTTCTCTATTAGTGGCCATGCCATAAGATGCACCTTCGTAGATATGTACATCCTCTTTTATTCCCTTTGGATGAATTCCCAGAAGTGAACTAATAGAATTAGTTTCCAACTGATATTTTATTATTAGTGCTACAGATTTATAATCAAAGACATACTCTTTGTCATTCTTCAGCCTTGTCATTTGTGAATGCCCTCAGGCAGTTCAGAATTTACTTTGAAGTCCTACTGCTTCAAAATGAAAGGCACTGAGCTTCCAGAATCTAGGATCACCTCAATATATGTTCTAAGTTCTGTTTACTCAGAAGATCATTAAACTGCTTTTCTTAATTAGCAAAACACAAACTCCTTTATGCCTGCTTTAAAAAAACAGGCCTTAACTGAGACAAGCCTTAGAAGCTGCCAGGGAGTCATTTGAGGTTGTGTAGGGCATTCTGCAGAAAATTGTCCCCTCTTCCTTCTTAGTTTCATTCAGTTAGAACTTGAAGCTGACTTCTTGACCTTTGAGCTCAGGATTTGCTACCATTTTGCTAGTTTTGTTTACAGAGTGATTTGAAGCTTAGCAAGGGCCAGGCATGGTTGTACTCACTTGTCATCCTTGTACTTGGAAGTTCTGGACAGGAAGATCAAAGGTCTGACCTCAGCCTCAGTAACTTAGTAAGATTCTCAGGATCTAGCAAAAACCTGGGTCAAAATAGGAAAAAAAAAAAAAAAAAAGAGGTGGGCATATAACTCAGAGGGAGAACACTCCTTGGTTCAATCCTTAGAACCACTCAATATGCCGGGTGTGGTGGTGCACGCTTGTAATCCCCGCACTTGGAAGGTGGAGACAGGAGGATCGCCCAGGTTTGAAGCCAACCTCGCAGGCTTAAGAGACCCTGTTCTCAAATAAAATATAAAATAGGTCTGGGAATGTAGCCCCGGTAGAAGGGTTCCATCCCCAGTATCACCAAACAAACAAACAAACAAACACCTCAAATAAACACACAATAGATAAATAAATAAAGCCTAGCAAGGGATGGTACAGAGTAGCCTTATAGAGAAGAGACAAAAAATAGATTTCTTTATACATACATGGCCTGAATAGAGGGTTTACCTAGAGGAGTAGCAGAGAATCCAAAAGAATCTAACATGCCCAAGAGCATCCGGGGACAAAAGCATAAAACGCATTGAAGTACTCACAAAATTAATTAGTAAACAATGCCTTCTAGCAACTGTATATTCACTTAAGAGTTGAATGCTTCCCTTTGATCTTTTTTCTCCCCATCTACAATAATATGACCATCATGGCCACTTTTTCAAACATGTACACATCTATTTTATACTCTCAAAGAAGTAATGCAGTTGAAATAAATGGCAAATAAAGGAAAATTTAGCCTTTTTATTTCTTTTTGTTAAATGGAATTACAAATTTCACACAACTTAAATGCTCCATTTGCAACCATAATAATGACCTAGGTGATGTAGAAATTGTCACCAGAGTTATCAGAGTGTTTCTACATCTTGGCCAAGAGCCCAGAAAGAGTAGGTTTACAGAATGAAAATCTGGAGTGTTTTATAAATATTATAAACTCTGCTCTCACTGAAGAAAATGTGTGTTTGAAGGAAGCAATTCTTACTAAGAAAAAGTAAAATTTTCATATCCATTAGTTTTTGAAAGTATTATCCTGTTCCTGTTTTTAGGGGGAATTCTTGCAGCTTGTTTTCATTTAATATGATGTTGGCTGTGGGCCTATTGTATATTGTCTTTATGATATTGAGGTATGTTCCTTCTATTCTGATTCTCTGTAGTGCTTTTAGCATAAAAAAAGGTTGTATTTTGTGAAATGCTTTTTCACTGTCTATTGAAATGATTATGCGATTTTTGTCTTTGGTTCTGTTTATGTGATGAATTGCATGGATTTTTTTTTTTTTTTTTTTATGTTGAACCAGCCTTCCATCGCTGAGATGAACCCTACTTGGTCATGGTGTATAATTTTCCTAGTGTGTGTGTTGGGGGTGGGGGTTCTGGTCTTCTGGGGGTGGAACCCATAGGCATTCATCCTCTGAGCTACACTCTCTGCACTATTTTTTAATCTTTATTTTGAAATAGGATCTCACTAAGTTGTGGAGGGCCTCACTAACTAGCTGAGGCTGTCCATGGACCGTAATCCTCTGGTCTCAGCATCCGGAATACTGGGATTACAAGCATAGGCCACCACACCCATGGCTCTTAATGTGGTTTTGAATGCGTGTTGCTAGTATTTTGTTTAGCAGTTTTGCATCTAAATTCATCAGTATTATAGACCTATATTATAGGTCAATATTATAGACCTATATCAATATTATAGACCTATAGTTTTTTTTCTTGACCTATCTCTATTTGGTTTTGGTGTTAATATGATGTTGATTTCAATATTATCCTACCCTTTCTACCTCTGATTAACCAAAGGGAAATTAATCATGTTCCTGGAAAACAAGAAAATAATCAAGCAAAGAATTATTAAAATATCTATCCTTTTGTGATTTTCAGTGTGGCTATTCCTCCAACTTTATTTCCCCAGTAACTGGACATCCTCATACCAGTCTTCAGGAATCTATAAGTTTTCTGAGAGTTTTATGGATAAGTATCTATGTCTAGGAGTTCCCATTCTATATTAATCTCTAAAATTTTTGAAATATAAATGTTAAAGAGATCCTGATTAACTACATAATAATATTGTATACCATGAAATTTAAATTGTACTACTATTGTTTATAAAACATTATAACCAGAGAAAGAAATCATTTTAATATTAAATTAAAGCCATGTGAAACCTCAAAGCCTTATGAACCAAATTTTCATTCTAGTTAAAATATAGAAAGTTGTGAGAAATAAATCACTACATGAAAAATAATAATGCAAAAATACAGAATTTATACAAATATGCATTGTAAAATTCAGTAATATAGTCACATTGCAAGTGGCAATTAAGTTCCACATAAATAAAACCATCAGTGATAATATATTGTCTGTTACATTGTAATCGTATTGGTTTTATAATTTTGTTCATAAATTTTTAGCCTTTTTCCATTGTGTGATGGCTAATTTTCTGTCTATGAAGGTAAATAATATTTAATAAAAACAATCTATTTGGAATATTAATATACCTTCAGATATAGCATTTGGAAATATTTTATCCCATTCTATCAGTAACTTTTAACTCTGTTTACATTGTCTTTGGATGTACAATATTCTTTTTATTTTTTAGGAAGTTTGTTTATTCTTTTGTTGCCTGTGCCTTTGAAATCATATCCAAGAAATTACTGCCAATTTCAATGTTGTGAAGTTTTATGACCCATATTTTCTTCTAAAACTTTATAGTCTTAAGATTTACATTTAGGTCTTTTATCTATTTTGAGTTAATATTTGTATATTGTATTAGGTAAGGGTCCAATTTTATTCTTTTTCATGGAATTATTATTTTTCAACAATATTTAGTGAAAAGATTATTATTTCCTTCACCAAATGTTCTTGGAAACTTTGTCAAAAATAACCCGTATATGGAAGAATTTATTTCTAGGCTTTTTATTTTACTCCACTGGTTTATATATCTGCCTTTATAGCAGTACTACACTGTTTCAATTATTGTAGCTCTATAAGGTTTGAAATCAGAAAATGTACATCTTCTAGCTTTGTTCTTTTTCGAGATTCTTTTGGGTATTTAGAGTTCATATTTCATGTTAGGAAAATTTTTTTCTGAAAAAAAAATGTACCATACTTTTACCTTAAAAAAAAGAAAAAAAAAACAATCTAATAGTATTATCATCAATGAGAAAATTTTGCTTAATACATTGTGGCACTCATTACTAGGT
The DNA here is from genome assembly GCF_963383645.1 of Muscardinus avellanarius. Classification (NCBI taxonomy): domain Eukaryota; kingdom Metazoa; phylum Chordata; class Mammalia; order Rodentia; family Gliridae; genus Muscardinus; species Muscardinus avellanarius. The sequence goes on from NC_137800.1 coordinate 31,579,851, forward strand.
TTTAAAAAATGCTTAATATTGTTTATTCTCCCACCATCCAGAATCAGAATTATATTTATTTTTGAACCATACCTTTCTTTCATCACTAGATCTTTCATGAATTTGGTTAGCCAAGAAGTGGGAAGGTTAAATTGTACTTCTTCTACCTCAAAGTAGCTTAGAAATTTCTGTAGAAATTGTGAACATTGGTCAAGGTATATAAAAATACTTCTCTGTAAATCATACATCTTAACTACAGTGTCTGGTAATTTAGATATTACGTTACCAAAAGCAAAAGGAACCAAATAAAAAAGTATATCACTTAACTGTGAGTCATGCAAAAATTGAAAAATGATTCAGTTCCTAGGCAAGTTGCAGTTTATCAAGGTGTGAAGAGCTCTTCTAGTGCTTACCAAAAGAGATTCTTGAAAATTTCTAGGTCCTTCTTGACCTCTGGTTGTACAAGAGGGAAACATATTTAACACACACATTTTTATTAATAAATATTGCATGTTAATTTTCACAGACCATCTTATACCTCAATAGTGCAATGTATTTCCAACCATGTTGGCTTCAGTCAACCTATTTCCTCCATACTATTCTTCTTGACATTGCTAAAATAATCTCCCAAAACATTTCTTTTTTTTACTTGCTCAATGACCTTTCATTATTTTTATGTCCAAAGGTCATATGTTAGCCGTCTGTGCTCCTTGTTGTTGACCTTCCTTTTCAAATTTTTCCCCCATTCCATGGCAGGACATTTACATAGCTTACTCTGCTCAGTGATGCTCCATGGCATACTCTTCCAACTTGTATTCTATTAATGTTCTGACATATAGTCTCTAAGTATATTTCCCACTTCTGAACCCCTATTTAAGATAATTTATGTATTGGTATTTTTATTTAATTATATTTTCTGATATTTACAAATATTTCTATATTCTTACAATTAGATAATAATCTTCCTGATGGTAAAATTTCAATTGATGTATCTCTTAATATGATTATAGTTACATTGTTGAATGCAGTAACTGTTTTTTAATGACTGAATATTTTTAGATTCATTTTTAATAGTATAACTATGAACTCTTAGCTATGTACATTATTCATATGCCCTGTAATAATATTTTGAAGTAAAACCATTGACTCTATATAAAACAAAACAAATAATACAACCACAAATAAATATTTTGGCCATAAATAAAAAAGAAGTTCTTGACTCAATATAAAATCCAAATTATTTACACATTGATAGAATGTGGGTGTTCCTGTTATATAAGGGACTCATTTCAGAATCTAAGAAGCCCTAATTTATCTAATCCTCGGGATTAACCTAAGTATAAAATACGAAAATATAGAAATGATATCTTGCAAAACTAAAAATACCTGAATGTATGTATGCATGTGTCTATATAAATATAAATATGCACATTAGAAATAAGACAACTTATTAAATACTACTTATCCTTTAAAATTTAGGTATATGTAAATCAAAATAATATCATGCATATATACAAAATATATGAAGACATATTGACACCCTGACAGGATGAAACATTCTTCCTGACAAAAAAGAAAATCTTCTATACTTCCTTGAAATTTGTTCAGAGTGTATCCACGTGTATTATTTAAGAATGTAGGAAATGTCAGACACGTTCAGAACTGTAATCCAGTAACCAAGTCAGCCTGGAATATTGTCTGTGATGGTAGTGCAAAAGAAAATTTTCTAGGAGAGTATGGTTGTGTACTATGATGTCAACTTTCAAAACTAGGAAAGTGTTGTTCCTACCCGCAAGCCATTGTGATCTGAGCTGCAGACTGACATTTATTTGTCTGGTATTGAAGAACAGCAAGACAGATTGTGTAGTACCATATATATTCTCAATGTGCTCTGTTTTTTGAGTGTGCAGTTATAGCTTCTCTCATAAACATCCAAGGAAGCAGGGACCACAGAGATTTTACTACTAAATGATAGTCTAACTCAATGAGAACAGTTCCATTTAGAAAATAGGGGAACACAAAAATAAAGTTTGTAGGCAATTAGTTCAGAAGCTCTTCAAGAATGACAGTTGGAAATTATCTCTTCAAATACGAATTTTCAAGAGAGCTTTTCAGAATTAATTTTCTGCTAGTATTTTAAACAGATCATTTACATAGATGTCAATATATATTTGAGGAGATATTGGTCTTTATAATTTGATTTAGCCCAACAAAACCTGGAGCCTCATCTATATTCTTACAATGTAACCATGTACTAATTAACATATATTTATTCATTTTGACATGTTGGGGACTGTTTCAGTTCATTTAGACAACAAAATGCACATTCTTAATTTCTTTCTCTCTTCTTCAGGAAAACTCAAAGATAAAAGTGTGATTTCATTAGGCTCTGACCTTTATAATGCCACCTCTAAACAACATCCTTATTAGTAAAAGATGATGGAAGTGCCTTTAGGGGAGGAACAATGAATATTTATTTAGGAACTGGCTTTTTACCAATTTTTATGTACCCTCAAGGCATAAATATTATATACCAGAGCATTTCAATTTTCATGTACTTATGATTTCCCCCTCCCGCACAGTTGTGAAAGGCAGAGTATCCACGCGACGATTTCTAGAACTCATTTGTCAAAAGGCTCACTCATGGTTGGATGCTATAATAGGCATTTCTATTCAATCATAAAATGCTAAGTAGGTATCAATTCTGGCTAACTATACGGGATTAAATAGTTAAAATACAGAGGAGAACATGCTAATTATCTCGGTCTCTTAAATTTTTAGCTAGTGGCTTTTAAAAAACTAGGGGGGAGTAGTTAAAATGAAAATAACTTGTATCCCTGAAGTCAATCTTTGAGACAGAGTGTTGAAAGCTAGCAAACCATTTTTTAGAACAGATTCTGTTGTCATTATGTTTTCCTGTGGAGAATGTGTTTGCCACACCTCTCAGCAGAATCACTATAATTGAATAAACAGGTTAGTTGAATTATGGATGTGGAAGCAGCATCTTGCTAAAGGGAACCTCAGCCCTAACATCTCCTGGAACAGAATGTTCTGGTTGCCTCAGTGTGATAGAATTCCCATTTTTTCCCTTTTATAAAATCTTTCCATGATTCTTGATTGCACAGGGTTGTCTGAAGGAATCACTTCCCCAAGTCACTCGTAAGTAATGAAGGACAGCTCAAGAAATATTAAATTTTCATCACATTTTCTTCTCTGCCACTGTTTCTTTCACAATTCCATCAGTGGTTGTGTATAATACTCATTCCTCTTTATGATCTCAGTATTTTTTTAAAAGATCATGTGCTCATAAATTGCAGGGACTGACTTTTTTTTTCTAGTAGTTTGTAATTTTTAAAAATGTATATAAGCTGAAATGTCATAAACCATTTTGAGTGCTGTTAAGCTTGTCAACAGTAATCCAATATAGTCTTTGTCCCTTTGAACTTGAAAACACATTCAGTGTCTTTTATGACACTTAATTCAGTCTTGTTGGTATTATTTTTATTTGGAAATGTCCTTTCCTACAATCATAGCCCCCAACTATCAAAGCTCTACACCAACTAGTTGCTTGTTCTTGTCAAATACACAATAAATATTGGCTAAATGGATAAGTAATTACTGCCAAATAGAATTCACTAAAAATATAAACCATGGGCTTATACCTTCTATGATAACTTCTTAAATTAACTATACCTCAGCAATGCAGATAAACATTTTTAGAAAGTCTGGATATGGGGATGTGAGTAAGGTATGTGCAGTAAATACAAATATTGGTAAAAAGTAATTCACTTGTTTCAGAGGATGGAAATTACAAATAGGCAGTTGGGGAATGAGGAAGAAATAGTCAGAAAAAAAATTTGTGGGGTTTTGGGAGCCATTTGATTAAAATAAGAAAGTTCTACTCAAGACAGAGAGCAGGGCATCCAAACCCAGCAGGGCTTGCCTGATGGGAAGGAAGTCAGATTAAAGAGTAGTGAAGGAGCCATCAGCAAGTATAGATTGACTGTCTCCTGTGTGTGCAGCACAGTGAGAAGTGGTGGGGAGATAAATTTGTAAGATTGGAGAGGATAGTCATAACTCTTCAGGAATGTAAAATTGACAGAGAAAGGCAAGGTATAAGAAAACCCACAACATTTGTGAAAAGTATAGAGCTTGGAAGTCACTGCTGAGTGATTTGGATAATAGAAATCCCAGGAAGCCAGGGGCTTGTGAGCAATATATTATAGGAGATAATGGGTATGGAAATGGTTTGTAAACTGCAAGGTACTGTAAAAAAAATGTGAGCTACTATCATTATGTGGCTCACTAGAAAGAAGTCTACAATTTTCTGGCAAGCCTGTTTGGGATGATGTATGAGTTAGTCCTAGGAGATAGAGGTTATAGATCAACCTCCAGTTGGATAATGGCAGGTTAAACTGATCTGAGAGGAGAGATAGGGATTGTTAGAAATAATTGATCTTTTCTTCTTATTAGGCCTTGAAACAAATTTCCTGACATACACATATACTAGAACCAGATACAGAAGTCATAATCCTCAAGACTTATTTACAAACAATGTTCCCCTAATCATTGTTATAAATGGTAGTGAGATTTCTCATCTTGTCCTTAGAGCAGGTTGACTTTATATACATAAATCATAGCATCTGTAAGTAAATCAGTAAGCAGTAATCAACTTTTCTTGGAACTTGATTAATAAAAATATTTTTAAAATTCACATCATATATATGATAATTCGCTGCATGAATTTTATACTAATATATTATGTGCCTTTAATTCACATAAAAATAGAAAGTTATAAATAATGAGAATCAAGAATATAAAGTTAAAATTAAAATTCTTTTTTTTCTCTTGAAATTAATTTTATGTTAATTTTGTATGACAAGTTAATTAAAATCTAATTCATATACCATAAAGTTCCCCTTTTAAAGTTTATAATTCAGCTGGACATGGCAGCACATGCTTGTAATCCCAGTATGGGGGGGTATGAGACAGGAAAATCACAGATTTGAGACCACTTAGCAACTTAATGTGACCCTATTTAGAAAAAAAATAGGGCTGAAGGGGTATAGTTTCAAAGTAGAATGTCCTTGACTTCGATCCCTGGTACCAAAAAATAAAACACTGTTTTTTGACCTATTCACAAAGTTGTATAACCATGACCACTAATTCCAGAAAAGTTCTACTTGGCCTTTTTTAGAGAGTCCTCTTGTGCATGTAGTTCTGTTTGTACCTTACTTGATGAGTGTTGTTTACTTTGTACCATGGTATATCACCATCATTTAAAATAATAATAGACTGACACTACAACACCCATAAATCATTTCTTGCTCGGGATGTCCAACAGATATTTCTTTCTGCTGCATTCTTGATAAGATCCTTGATACATTCTTATTAGCTTAGTGAGGACATGGAGACTTCCTCAACTTTTAGACAATTTTGTGGTTTCAGGCAAGCCCTCTTACAAGGTGGGTTTGGGATAGAAGTAATTGAGTGAGTGGAAGGTCAATGAAGTTTTAAAGTGTTAAAGGAGCCATTAGACCTTGAGGGGCACTCTTACTTCATTTAAATAAACACCATTTAGAGCCAATTGACCAATGTGTTAAGAATTTTCTTCACACAGGCAAGGCCCTAAGCATAATATTTGAACTTATTCCTATTTAGATTTTGTACTTTACTAGCTAGTTACTCAATTTTTTCATTACCTCTCCTTATGAAAGAAGTTATCAAAGCTGCCCTTACATTTTAGAGCAACTTATACTATCACCCAGTATTTTGTATGGTTTATGTTTGAACGCATTCTGTTCAGATTCGAACTTATTCCTATTCAGATTTTTTACTTTAGTAGCTTTAGTTCCTCAATTTTCCTATTACCCCTCCTTATGAAAGAAGTTATTAAAACTGCCCTACCTTACATTTTAGTGCAACTTATATCCCAGTATTTTGTATGGTTTATATTGTACTGTGACTTCTAATCCATACTTACAGAGTAGTCCTAGTTTCTATGTATAATTTAAAATACATCAAGTTTCATTCATTTTCCTGTAAGGACATAATTTTGTTCTTTATGAGTGTAAGCCAGACTCAGAAAGTCAAGGGTCATATATTTTCTCTCATATATGGAACTAGAAAGAAAAAAATGAGGGAAAAAAAGGAACCTTATAAAAATAAGGAGAGAGACCAGTGGAGTAGTGGAAGGGATTGGGATGAAAAGGGGAAGGAAAAGGGGTATTACAGAGGAGGAAAAAGAACAAAATATGTCATGTGCATTTATATCACTGTGAATCTCACTATTGTGTGTAATTATAATGCACCAATAAAAATATATCAATACTGTTAATATACTAGTGATTTATAGCATGTATCAAATAGCATATTTCTGATTATACATCTCTATTCTACTCAAACAGTGGATACATAGAGCATTGTTTAGGTACCTAGTAAGGGATACAATTTAAAAATTTTAACAGTAATTAGAACAAAAATCAGATCAGGGATTCCCAGCATTGTTGACTAACCAGACCTCTTTATATGAGCACAAAGCCAGAATAAGTGTCAATAAGGTGTACTATGATTAAATACACGAGGGCAAATTCTGGCTGGAGATCCAGGAAAATGAGCATATCTGGGGGAACTGACTATTCCAGATGACTAGTTTCAGAGTCATCAAACATAATTTATTCAATTTCTTATGAGTTAAGCTTATATTCTGTAGAATGACAGCAGCAATAACAAAGAATATCATGACAGAACCTTGGTAAGAAGGAGAAATAAAGATTAAGTTACTGAAAATGTATGGGGTCACTCCTACAATGCAGACAATGACCATTTTCCCCAAACTCGGAACTACTTCCATGTTTCTTATGAGTAGGGCATCCCAAAGGGAGCCTACGGGGTTCTCTAGCGGATCTCAGATCTCCTACAGTTAACAGGAACCCGTGTACATGTAATTTGTGTTCCAGCTCATAGCCCGAAGCCTCCGTCGCAATGTATTTTCTTGCTCTCAAATTGAACTCTTGGCAGCTTTCTTTTCCATCGCTTCCTTTTGACTTTCTCTGGAACCTTATAATCAGGTAAAAATGAAAACACATTAAATGTCTCTTAGAAGATTGTTCAAGAATCCCATCAGGAAACCGCTTCACTAGGTTTCCTTGCTATCTCATTCTGTCAAACTCAGCTCTCAGCTTTTACAGTGTTATCACTTCCGGCATGGTCCCTTCTAAACACATGCTACTCTTAAGAAAAAAGGCCTGCAGTGTGGGTCCCATGTTTCTTTAAATGTCCTGCTGCTTGAAGTTTAAATGTAAGTCAAAAACTATAATTTTTAGACCTTAACTCTATCAATCACATGACTGTATTGCTAGAACCAAATGAATCAATAGTAACCATCAAAGCACCCCATGCATCAAGCAAGCAACCCTAGGAAACACAAAATGTAGCTGGGATAAATGACAGACAATGCATGTTTTATAGCCCATCATCCAATGCTTTAACTACAGTATGCCCTCATTTAAAGATATTACTTTGCTCTGGCAAACTATAAAAGCAACTGAGTATTTATTTGATTGTTGCTAAATGCAATGATCCCATCACAGTGATTTAAGAAGACACAACTGCAGCCCGTCACTGACAGGGTTTATTTTTTTACACATTTGAGAAGTGGTCAATATAGTTGCAGTGAAAGTGTAATTGCACGTGACTAACTAGCTAAAAAAGATAAATACAGTTATGGAGTTATGGAGGGAATGGCCAAATTAATCACGTGTGGGAAAACAGATTTAGAGTATGTTAAACTTGTTTTAGGGGTAAGAGGGAGCTCTATTCAGATAACATAAGTAAAGGCAAAAAGAATCCTTATCACTTGTTGGATACAGATTATTTAAGATGTGTGTGTGTGTGTGTGTGTGTGTGTGTGTGTGTGTGTGTGTGTTTTACTGGGAATTGAACCCCTTGGGGTATTTTGCCTCTGAGTGATAGCCCAAGTACAATTGTATTTGTTATTTTGAAACAGGGTCTAAGTTTCAGAGGGCCTTGATGAGTTGCTGAGACTGATCTCAAACCTGTGAGCCTCCTGTCTCTGACTCCCAAGTCCTGGGATTATAGTCAAGTACCACTATGTCTGGCTTATTTAGTTATTTATTAAAATTTGGAAGAAACTTCAATGCAGAGGGTCAACTAGAGATTTTATTTTTATTAATCATAGCCAAATTCTTCATAAGCCATGTTCTTACCTCTCATTTGAGTAACTTGTTTATATTTGTTTGGAAGATAGGGTGTTATGGCCAGAGTTAGAGGTCTGGGCAGTTTGTAAGATCCTCAAGAACAGACAGTGGCTGGCATTCTTGGCTTTGATCTGCAAGAGCAATGCTGTCCAGATTGGACAAGCTCACATGTTCAGCCATTCTTTTCTCCAGCTATTCAGAAGACACACATAGAACCCGCTCTCTGTGTCAAGCCTGCTGTTCAGCATGGTTTCTGGGCATCAGGGGATGTGTGTAGTTGTCTCCAAGGCCTCTGGCTCTCCTTACACTCTGATACCTTTCTCAGTCAGGAAGAGTTAGAATGTCTGTTACCATTCCCTCCCAGTCCTAAGTCCCTCTCTCTTTGTACAAAGCCACCTTTCAGGCTAAACAGTGAATATGCCCTGTGCCAAGGCCTGTATCGCAGGAACTATGAGTGATAGTAATTTAGAGAGTATTGATATGGGTTTTGTTAGAATTTGAGTTCTAAAAATGATTGTCTTTGGAGTTTTCTTTTACGTATAGTAAATGAAAAACAGACCAAGCACTACAGACTACTGTGAACTTTGTCAGCAGAAACACAAGATTAGCTTTTCCCCTAGCTACAAGGATGTCATATGTTATTTGACCAACATAATTAATTTAATTCTTTTCTGATAACACTGATATGTTACCAAAGTAATGCAAAGAGATTAAACTCACTTGTCCTCCTCTTGGCACCTTAAATGTGTCTCTATGGTAACAAATCTATGCTGGCACCACCAGGAGATAAAGCCAATTAAGATAAATAACAAGAGATCAGTGTGCACAGATCACTCTGAGCAGAAACTTTTTAGGAAGTTATTGGTATCTTTGGGTTACAAATAAGTCACTTGAATGTATTTGCTAAAAAGTCCGAGACTCTGAATAGTTTGCAACATAAGCCTATTTGATTTATTTAAAGCATCATGATTTCACTGTGAAAAAACATGCTATTCAAACCTACATTTTAAACATATTGTATCCTTGGCAAGGAGCTTTTCATCCTTAGTCACATTTTTTAAATGATATCCAAGTTTTTATAAAAATTATCAGCTAAGATAAAAGGATATCTTTCTAGATAAAAAAAATATGCTTTTTAACTCTCTCAATCATTGGGGAGTTAATACACGTGTATAGGCTTCATTATTTCTGCTTAGACATAGAATGATAAACTCAGTTTTCATCACAATTATTAATTTAATAGTCATTAATATACTTTTGTTATTTTTATAAGTCAAAAAATATACTTAGGTTATTTTTTTATAAAATATATGTTAGGCCATAATTAGAAATGTGGAGGAAAAATGTAATATTTCACTTTGATTTTAAGGAGCACCTAATTATGAACAATTATATTAAATGAACATATACATATAGTAATCTATTTTTGTATTAGGGCTCAATACCAACAAACACAAAGAAGTTTACTTGTCCTGTCTTACATCTGAACATCAGTTGTCCTTTTTATATTCTTTTTGGTATGGTATCAGGGATTTTAGGAATTGAACCCAGGGGCAATCTAATTCTGAGCTATACCTGTATCTCTCTATTTTTATTTTTACTTACTTTTACCTTTTTTAAAAATAGAGTATCCTAAGTTACAGAGGGACGCGCTAAGCTTGTGAGGCTGTGCTCTTTCCATCTATGCTTCCTAAGTACTGGGATTACAGGCATGTGTCACCACACCTGGCCTTTTTATATAATCATTTTCAAATTTTTTATTCTACATTATTACATTCATAGAGTTTAGACTCGATGGCAATTAATCAGAGAACTAGTCAAAACACTTCCATCAGAAATTTATTCCATCTAGTCTACTTCAGTACCCATCTCTTAATCCAACCAAAGAACACAGCAAATAATTTTGGGGGGCAATGAATTGTGACGTTATCTGAAGAGGGATTTGGGAAAGATTTTATGAATTATTTTTCAAGCAATTCAGATTGAGAGGTCAGGATTTGAATATTCTTAACCATTTTAACAACAGTTTTTACAATAGAGTAAATTCAGTTTTAAGCTTTGAAATTTATATTTGATAAACCGAAAGAAGGTATTTAGTGTGTGTGTGTGTGTGTGTGTGTGTTTGTGTATAAGAATATTACAGTAATCTGATGCCTTTAAAAGTTTTTCCAGTTGGATGTTATTTAAGTAAAAAATAAGTTTCCCTGTGTCTAGCTTTTCATTTGCACTGAAATATTGAGATACAGTTGTGGAAATGTCCCCTGTCATGATGTACTTAGGCTCATTCCAGGAGTTGTTCCCAAACTATTTCTCCATTTAGCCACCACCAACTGATTGGAAATGTCACTGAAGCAAAAAACCAAATGGCATCTCTGTTTCACATCTTGCCTGTTATCTTGACATGCCCATACTTTAAACTTCTTATTGTCTTTCATTATAACGATCTCCTGTGTGTTGGAAAATAAAACTACCCTGAAAACTTTGCCTGGCCTATTGTTACCTACAGACTCTCTAGGTGAATGTAAAATCCAACGTGTACCGGAGAGTATGAGTTGAATGCTAGTGATTTTTAGTGTGAGGCATGCGTAAGTGTTTTAAATATGTCATTTAGTTTAAGTGTTCTAAATGTCATTTCACTCATTCAATCCTTGTAATAGCTGTGAGGTAAGAATTATCATTGCCTCCACTTACATGAAAAAAAAAAATCAAGGCTTTGCGAAATTATATAATTTACTAAACATTACAGGTAGGTTCCAGAACAGGGCTTCAAACCAAGGCTGACTGCAGTTAAAATCTGGATACTTATTCTGTGCTATAAAAATGATCTTTCATAAAGAAAGCTCCACTGTTTATATGACTTTGTATGCTTCAATTATGAGAATTCATTTTCTTATATAATAGAAAACGTTTTATATTAAAATGGGTTTTGACTGAGTGTGGTGGTGCAGGCTTGTAATCCGTTTAGGAGGCAGAGATAGGAGGATCTATTTATCACTCAGGTTCGAAGCCTGTTCGAGACCCTGTTTCCAAATAAAAAATATAAAAATGGGTCTGGGAGTTTAGCCTGGAGGTAGAAAGGTTTCCAGGAACCCCAGTACCACCAAAAAAATACATATTTAAAAAAAAAAAAGCTGGGCTTGGTGGCGCAGCTTGTAATCCCCACACTTGGGAGGCGGAGACAGGAGGATTGCACAGGTTGAAGCCAGCCACGCTGGCTTAAGAGACCCTGTTTCCAAAAATAAAATGGGTCTGGGAGTGTGGCCTGGAGGTAGAAGGGCTTCCAGAAATGCCAGTTCCACCAATAAATAAATAAATAATTAAATACATACATACATACATACATACATACATATATACATACATAAATACATAAATAAATACATAAATAAAATTTAAAAAAATAAATAAATAATAAAATGGGTTTCTATTCTGTGGATTCTAATATTCTGGCTTTAGTTTCTTTGTCCATAAAATAAGCCTCCACTAGCTTGTTCTGTAGTATTATTTCTACTCTGGGAATTTCTGTGCAAATTCACTTGGACTATCAGTAAACTTGTCAGATATCTCTACATAAGGAGAACTTAGAAGGTGGGATGCAGTTTAGGATAGTGTATGTTAAGCATGCACAAAGCTCTGTGTTCAAGCTTTATCACTAATCCCTTAAAAAAAGGTAGTATTATAAACATCTCAGAGAGAGAGAGAGAGAGAGAAAGAGAGAAACTTAGAAATGAAAGGATTTATAGGAATAGCATGAACTAAAACAGACTTAATAAAGCTTCAGGTAAGAGGCCTAAATAAAAATAAGTATTACTGGAATATTATTCAAAATAATCTAAGCCTGGAATGGTGACACACCCTTGTGATCCCAGTACTTGAGAGGTTGAGACAAGAGGATTGCAGGCTTGCTGTCAGCATTAGCAATTTGGCAAGGCCCTCTGCAACTTAGTGAGATCATGTTTCAAAATAAATAATGAAATAGGGCTGGGGGTATAACTCAAAGGTAGAGTGTCCTTGCGTTCCAAACCCAGTATCACACAAAAAAGATAACCAATTTAATGTGTTATTAAAAATTCCAGAGACAGGAGGATTGCGCAGGTTGGAAGCCAGCCGTGCTGACTTAAGAAACCCTGTTTCCAAAAATAAAAAAATGTATAAAATAGGTCTGGGAGGGTAGCCTGGAGGTAGAAGGGCTTCCAGGAACCCCAGTACCACAAATAAATAAATAAATAAATAAATAAATAAATAAATAAATAAATAAATAAATAACATAAAATTTTAAAAATAAAAAAATAAAATGGGTTTCTATTCTGCTGATTCTAATATTCTGGCTTTAGTTTATATTTTGATTTTTAGATTTTAATGTTTTACTTCTCTTTTTAAATTAGTGACTTACCTGGGACTTTGTATAGATTGTGAATAAAAAATTATAAAGTCAAAATTTTATTATTAGAGAAATAAGATGATAAAATATGTATTCTATTTTATCTTTACTTATTTGTATTTTCATCAGGAATGATATATGTGAGATTGAAAATAGGACCCTACAAACTACACCTTTTAACAACAGCATAGAGAAAATTGCTCTATTCTGTGAATATATTTGTTTTCCTATTATTTATATACATATTATATATGTATTATTGTTATATGTGTATATATAATTGTTCTCCTTCCTTTACCCAAAAATATAGATAGATAGATAGATAGATATACACATATACACACACACATTGTGTGTGTGTGTGTGTGTGTGTGTGTGTGTGTGTGTGTTTGTCAGCTTTTAGGCCAAGATTGTTGTTCCTGGCCCAAACAAAAAATTGGCTTCAGAGAGGTGCAAAGAACCTGGAAGGTCAACCAGATTCACAGACATATACACACACATATATGAACATATGAAAATTATCCAGCAATAAATCTTGCTGCTGCCTCTACATATAAAACATCATGAAAATAAACTGTTAATTTTAGTTTCATTTTTTATAAAGTGCCAGGATTAAATTAGAAATTCAATATCACTTACTTAGTTGTTTGCTTTTTAAGAAAAGTTCCTATCATTAAAAAAAAAAAAGTACAGGAATATCCTAAATACTAAAGAGTTTCTAGGAAAGGAAGAACAAATAAAAAATAAATAATTGAAAAACAAAAGCACTTGAGAGATATGTCACAGTATGAGATGCTCTGGATTGGTTTTTCCTGAATTCTCTGTTTCATTTCACACAATTTGTGTTATCGACCTACTTAGGCTTTCCTTCTTTTCAAATCTAAGAGTTGGGGAAAGAATTAGCAAAACCGCCTCATATTAAAAAAAAAAAAATGCTAGTGCCATCTGGTAAAGAATCATTCAAACTGAAGACACATTATCCTAGAAGTCACAATAAATTTCAACTGTGTTATTTCTAACTGAAATAAATGGTCATAAGACTCAGATGCCAGGTACATTAAAATGAGCACAAAATAGTCTGGCTTCAAAGACCTCACAGACACGTGTGGCAAATGAAGCAGAGAAGAGCTAGGAAAGAGGAGAAGAGAAAAAGACAGGTGAGAATATCCTATGATTAAACATTTATATCAGAGATTAAAGTATTACATTTTTGCCTTACTTGTAGAATTTCTAACTAGAGTATTTGCTTATAGATTTTCAGATTTCAATAAAATTAAAACAGTAGTTCTCAAACTTTAATGTGCACTGTAACCACCTAGAAGCTTCTTGAAAACACATAATGTTCCCCACCAATCCCAGTTTCAGACTCAGTGGGTCATGGTGATCCCTGAAAATGTGTATTCCTAACAAGTTCTCAGGGAATGATGTTGATACTGGTTGGGTAAACATATTTTGATAATCTTCATCCAATTAATTTTTCTCAAATGAAAAGTACAATAATTATTGAATTATTAAATTATTACAATAACTCAGTAGCTTGAGCAAATTAAAGAATTTATTTCTATCATAATGTTAGATTTAGGGGGATTTTTTGTGATATTGAGGATTGAACTCAGAGGCATTCTACCTCTGACCTATACCACCAGCCTTATTTTAATTTTATATGGAAACAGAGTCTTACTAAGTTGTGAAAGGCCTCAGGAGGTTGCTGAAGCTGGATGTGAACCTGTAATTCTCCTGTCTCAGTTTCCCAAATACTGAGATTACAAGTGTGTGGCACCATGCCTAGCAGGGTTTTTTATATTATAGTAAGCAATTAGGTCATTTTGGTACAAATGACCCAGAGTTAAAAACCTATGATTATATCACCTTAAAAAAATTGTTACTACTTTTAGCATTCATTCTCAAAGATATAATATAGATTATTGGTTAGCAAATTCCACCCTTCTGCATTCCCTGGGCCTTAGGGATCAATTCTATATTAACCTTATTCTTATCATTGCCTGCTGAGATATTAATTATTCACTGTCTTCTACAAAGAGATAAAATACATTCTTATAAACCAAAGGTAGATAGGCAACAATTTTTATGATCCTATTTGGAGAATATAAAGTAGAAACATTTCAAAAGTTGCCACTAATGATGGAATCCATGCAATTAGTAACCTACTCAATTCTACTTTAAAAAAAAGTTTTATTGGTGCATTGTAGTCATACATCTTAATAAAGTACAAGATGGTAGAGGCGTACAAGCACACATCACTCAATTCTACTTTTTAAACATGTCCTTCGGATTTTCTCTATATGTATTATCTTAGTCTTTGAAACATATGTGCTTTGAAATTAACTGAATTGAAAACTTACCAGGTTTCCTTCCCCCCCAAAAAAGGGGCCATAGATTAGTGGTACTTTATTACTTTCTTTAAAATTAACAATTAAAGCCAGGCGTGTTGGCACACGCTTGTAATCCCAGCATTTGGGAGGCTAAGATTGGAGAATCGCGGTTCGCGGACAGCCTCAGCTACTTAGTGAGGCCCTCTGCATCTCAGTGAGACCCTGTTTCAAAATAAAGAATAAAAAATTGGGCAGGGGGTGTAGTTCGGAGGTCAAATGCTTCTGGGTTCCATCCCCAGACCCGCAAATAAATAAATAAATAAATAAATGAATTAAAAGACAATTAAAGGTAAGAAGTATTACATAAATGCTACACTAAGACCAGCATTCTTCTAATAACAGTTTTATCAATAACATTTCCCTCTACTTTAAACAGTACACTATAGCTACTCAGAAGTCAGAAATGAATAAGTGATTTTGTTTTGGATAAAATCAATGGTAACCATAGATAGACAGGAGAACAGATTAGTACAATACAAAATGCAGAGGATTGTTTTCTAAAGATAGAATGCTGGGATTGTTGAGGCAGTAAAGCAATGTTCTACATGTAGAAACCATACAGGCTTCAAAAAGAGACCATATTTGAGCTAGAACTTAAAAGTAAATAGAAGCTGGACACTGTGGTACATGCCTATAATCCTAGTACTTAGAAGGATGAAACAGAAGGATTGTAGGTTCAAGGACTTTGCGAGACTCAGCAAACACGTGAGATCCTTTTTCAGGATGAAAAATGAACTAGATCTGTAGATGTACCTAGGAGATAAAATGCCCTGGGTTCAATCCCCAGTACCAAAAAAAAAAAAAAAAAAGAGAGAGAGAAAGAAAAGAAAGATAAAAGAAAGAAAAAGAAAGAAAGAAAGAAAGAAAGAAAGAAAGAAAGAAAGAAAAGAATAGGAATATTCCAGGCCACAGAAAGAAAGGATCTTCCAAACATTAGAAAACTACATATAACCACATTTATTTAGTAATTACAAAAAAATGCTGTCACAAATACCAATCTAATTTTGAAAACTAGATATATGTGCATCAGCAACATACAGCTGTTTATTTTTATTATTTCAAAAATAATGAATCAAATTTGCAAGTCGTATCTGTACTGAAAATTCTTGCAAAGGACATGCATGATACATGTTTGCTAAAAGATTCAAAGGGAGACAAAGGCTTCCTGAAAAATAAGTAAATCAAAAAAGTTTCCATAATTAAGGAGGTGAGTTTTCCATCAGTTGTTGGGATTCAACTATGACAGTGGAGAGAGTAGTAGAAATAGAAATAGCCCCAAGGGCCACAAATGTTTTCTAATCCTGAACTTTTCAAAAAAAAAATCTTTGCCAGGGTAAGTTATAGTATATTTTTTTCTATTTTATTTTATTTTATTTTTTATCGGAGATTGTTCCCAGGGGCATTCTATCACTTTTCTTTATTTTTATGTTGGAACAAGTTTTCTTAATTAATAAAGGTCTCTGTGCCTGGCTTAATTTTATTCAAATTTTTTATTTTAATTTTTTATTGGTGCATTGTATTCATACATAATAATGGGATAAAAATAATTGTGTAGACTTACATGCACACATCACCCAGTTAGCCCCTACCCAATAGCCATCCTATTCCCTCCCCATCCCTCCTTCCCACGCTTGGCTTAGTGGTTGACAGCCATATATTTGTTAAAGTACATCATGTGCATTAAAGAGTTTCCCTCTTACCCCCTCCCATCCCCTCAGTTAGGTTGCCTTATTTGCCCCTCTGTAGGATCTCCTTTTTCATCTAGAGTTCTTTCTATGACCCATTTCTCCTTAGCTTTCACATATCAGAGAAAGCACCCAATTTATTATTTTGTGTGACTAACTAATCTCACTTAGCATAATGTCTTCCAATTCCATCCATTTTCCCTAAGGATGATGTAATTGTTTATTTTATGGCTGAGTAAAATTCCTTTCTGTACATATCCCACAGTTTTGTAATCCATTCATCTGTTGATGGACATCTTGGCTGGTTCCATAGTTTGGCAATAGTGAATTTTGCAGCTATGAACATAGATATGCATGCCTTGGTTTGGTAGTTTAGTTTCCTTTTTTTTTTTTGGTAGATACCCAGAAGTCGTATTGCTGAATCAAATGGTAGATTTGTTCCCATTTTTCTGAGAATCCTCCATACTGTTTTCCAAAGTGGTTGCACTAATTTGCAATCCCACCAACAATGTTTTAGAGTTCCCTCTTCTCCACATCCTCACCAGCATTTGTTATTGTCTGCGTCTTGAATGATTTCCATTCTAGTTGGAATTAGGTGAAATATCAGGGTAGTTTGATTTGCATCTCTCTGATTGCCAGTGATGTTGAACATTTTTTCAGGCATTTATTGGCCACTTGGATTTCTTTTCTCTTGAAGTGTCTATTTAGTTCCCTTGCCCATTTTTTGATTGGATTATTTGTTTTTTTAGGGCTGACTTTCTTGAGTTCTCTGTATATTTTAGATATTAGTCCTCTATTGCAGGAGTAGGTAGCAAAAATCTTCTCTCGTTCTGTTGGCTCTTGATTGAGGTTCTTGAAAGTTTCCTTTGCTGAACAGAAGCCCTTCAGTTTAATGTTATCCCATCTATTGATTCACCTTTTAGTTTCTTATCCCTTTGGGATCTTATTGAGTGTTGGGGGGGGGTCGTGCCCACCATCCCAAAGGTTGAGGTGGCAGGGGTCCAGAGAAAGGTGAGTGCGCTGTCCGCCCGTTCCCCAGCCTCCACTCCTGGAGACAAGCAGACACGATAGGGAGCCGAGTCAAAGCAGGAACTCATTTATTGTAGCAACAAGCATTCTTATAAACATTAAACCATAAACAGGGGTTCCCAACAGGTGAGTAGTTGGGCCAATCAGTTTAAAGGTCACATCTATCATGCAGACTTCTCTCCATTACTTTTACTGCAATCATGTATTGTACATTCACTGATCACGCGTGTGACGGCACTTTCCTTCCAATCAAGAAAAGCCAGAACATATTATGCCATTTCTGGCCCCTCCTTGGGCTCTCCTGTCCGGCGCCACCTTTAGACATGTGCCCTACAGTTGAGAAAGTTTTTATCTGTGCGTATGTGTTGCAGTGTTGGACCTACAGCCTCTTCAAAGAGCTGCAAGGTCTCTGGTCTAATTTCCAAGTCTTTGATTCATCTTGAATTGACTCTTGTGAAGAGTGAGAAAGTGGGATTTATTTCCATTTTTCTGCATATGGTTAACCAGTTTTGCCAACACCATTTGTTGAACAGACTATCTTTCTTCCAGTGTAAGTTTTAGCTCCTTTGTAAAAAATCAATTAGCAGTGTGTGGATTTGTTCCTGAGACTTCTATTATGCTCCATTGGTCTATGTATCTGCTTTTGTGCCAGTGCCATACAGTTTTTATTGCAATGGCTTTGTGGTATAGTTTAAAGTCATGTATTCTAATTCCTCCTGCATGGTTTTTGTTGATGAGAACTACTTTGGCTATTCTAGGTTGTTTGTTGTTCCAAATGAATTTAAGGATTGATTTTCCTATGTCTCTGAGGAATAATCTTGGTAATTTAATGGGCATTGAATTGAATCTGTAGATCACTTTTGGAAGTATGGCCATTTTGATGATATTTATTCTGCCAATCAATGAGCATGAAAGATCTTTCCATCTTCCAAGATCTTTTTAGACTTCTTTTTTCAATGTTTTATAGTTTTCTTTGTAGAGGTATTTTACCTCCTTGGTTAAATTTATTCCTAAGTATTTTATTTTTTTTGTGGCAGATTCTAAGTGGAAGTATTTTCTGATTTTCTTTTTCAGTGGATTTATAGTTGGTGTACAGAAAAGCTTCTGATTTTTTAAGGTTGATTTTGTAGCCAGACACTTTGCTGAATTTGTTGATCAGTTCTATAAGCCTTTTGGTTGAGTTTGTTGGGTATTCTAAGTATAGTATCATGTCATCTGCAAATAGTGAAAGTTTGAGTTCTTCTTTTCCTATTTGTGCTTCTATGATTTTCTTTTCCTTCCTTAATGCTCTGGCTAGGGTCTCAAGTACTGTATTGAAAAGAAGTGGTAATAATGGACATCTTTGTCTTGTTCCTGTTCTTAGGGGGAATTTTCAAATTTTTCCCCATTTAATATGATGTTGCCTGTGGGCTTATTGTAGATTGTCTTTATTATGATGTTGATGTATGTTCCTTCTATTCTGGTTCTCTGCAATGCTTTTTATCATAAATGGATGTTGGATTTTATCAAATGCTTTTACAGCATCTATTGAAATAGTATATTTTATAAAGTAATATTTTTCTATATATGCAAAACAATGGATTTGTGGTTTTTAAAGGACAACCCTCACTATAAATCTTTTCACATTTATATTTTATATTTTCAAGAGATGTTACATTCATGGTTTTGGCAATGAAGAATGATTTGTACTCCAACTCCTCTTAGTCTTTTTTAATTAAAAAAAAGCTAGCAAGTTTTTATGTCTCACAAGTCAAAATAAAGAAACTCATTTTTAAAATCTGTCTTAGAAATATCCTGAATAATGGTAAAGGAAGATTATTTGTATATGTTCCAGAATGTTTTTAAATGTCTTTCACTTCGGGGATCCTGTGACTAGTTTGCTTTCTCTCCTAACTTAATTCGTGGATGCAAATCAGGTGGCCATAGGGCCTGGATGGGTAGAAGCTGGAACTGGGCCGCAGGGTAGGCAGGCCAGCAGGTAACTGCTATATGCATGAAAGTCAATGTCAATATAGTAATTCTTGAACAAACAGATGGATGTTTCCGCTGATACTCCGTGTGTTATTCAGACTCCTTCATCCTTAGATTTACACATCATTGGATCATTATTATGCTTACTTTTTGCTCTGTAAGTCCCTGTCTCTTAAGCTGAGAGTTATTTTTAAGTGAAAATAATTACTAAAATGGAATTTATATTTGTTGGTTCATTTTGCTCTTCAAAGAGAGTTTTACCATCACCCAATCTGCTTTGAAGATGCCAATAAAGTCAGCAACTTATATTCTCTTCCTGGATTAGTTTCTAATTAATTTTGTATTTTAGATTTACTGCCTGTCTTCCCTTTTCTCAAATGGTTTAAAGGCCTTTCCTTACATCTGCTTCTCACATAATCCATATGAGTCAAGAAGCCAGAGACAGTGCCAACTACGCAAAGAAACAATTGCAATTAAGATGAAGTGGTGTTCCTGCCTTGGAGAAAGCTCTGTGTTAGCTGAGGGATAGTTAAGAAGCTCCCTTCATAGCTCTTATGTGAAGAAAAAGCATCTACAGTTATTGTATTTCAAAGAGTTCAGCAGTCAGAATAACTGCCAGCAAAAATTTCTAATTCTATTCCTATGCGACACTAGGTCAATAGGGTCAACGTAAATCCTTACTTGTTGGTGTATTTAAGGAGCACATACCAATTTTATGTGTACAAGGGACAACTGATTTGGAAGTGGAGAGGTGATGACATTATTAATCTCAGTAGACCTTGGAGTCCTCTAACAATTATACCCTTCACCATTTCTTCCCTTTACTTTTACCCCGTCAATAGAGAACATGGTATTGTCAGACTGATAGGACAGGAGTTATGATCAGTGCCATCCCTCTGTTTATCACTTGAAAACCTGAGGACCTTCTTTATAATTAGCTTACTCACATTAATTAACCTTCCTAGCACAAAAAAGAGTAATAAATACCAGGAGCCAAAACATTCTTATTGTCTGGCATCCATTATTCACTGTATACACACACACACACACACACACACACACATATATGTATATGTATGTGTGTATTTATACATAACAAACAAATACACACACACACACACACACACACACACACACACATATATATATATATATACATCTACATATGCATATGAGATAAGGTTCTATATACAAATAGGATTTCACAAATTGTCTCTAACTGTTAAAATATGTTTTAGATTAGATTTCCAAACTTGTTTCTGTGATAGTTTGAAAGAGAGTCTCCTTTCAAAACCTTGCATGCAATTTAGGGCTAGAATCTGTTCCTCACAACTTTCAGCAAATATTTACTGACTGCTCATTCTACAGCAGGCACCTGGTGGGATAACAGATTTTAAGAATATTTTCAATATGATAGTCTGAAATACACTGAATCCCTGACAATAATTCATTTGGTGAGAAAACCCAAATTATTAAAATATTCTGATCTCAAAGTGATTTGTTAGTCATCATATTTTCCCATAGCACTTGCTTTATCCTTTTAAATGGCCATGAAGCATAGCAGTGGTTATGAACTCATTTATAATTTATTGGATAAAGGTCAGTTGCACTTTAAGATACATTAATTTAAATTATAACATTAGTTATAAATCAGGACCCTTTCCTAAATAAATGATCATTAATATTTTAAGTAAAAAATATTATTCTAATACTCTAAGAAAATGTGGAGTCCAAAGACATGCAGGGATGCACTCACCTTATATACCCTTCTCATGTACTTATGGAATAATAAATACATGTGTTTAAATTTGAGATGCATCTAACAACCTTATTTCCATCCTTAGATAACTTTAAAGATTGTCCAATAGGTGGGTAAAGTGGTACACACCAGTAATTTCAGTACTTGTAAGGCAGATAGGGTCCCAGGTTCAAAGCCAGCTTCAGCAACTTAGCAAAAGCCTCAGCAATTTAACAAGACCCTGTTTCAAAAAATAAATATAATAGGTCTGGCAGTATAGCTCAAAGGTAGAACACCTCTGGGTCAATTTTCTAGCATTAAGAAAATAAGAGGTGCACCAGGTGTGGTGGTGCATGCTTGTAATCCCTACACTTGGGAGACAGAGACAGGAGGATCGCGCAGGTTCGAAGCCAGCCTTGCTGGCTTAAGAGACCCTGTTTCCAAATAAAAATATGAAATAGGTGTGGGAGTGTATCTTGGAGGTAGAAGGGTTCCATCCCCAGTACCACCAAAAAAATAAATAAATAATTTTTTTTTAAAAATAAGAGGATTATACAATAAACATTTTTGCTTAAATTACATGAAATGTCATGACTGTTTTAAATATAAATTAATTCTATTATGTTGTTCTCCACGTGACTGTCCAGGTAACGTTAGAGAGATTTAAAAATTTGGGGGCCATCAAATTTGTACCAACTGACTAAAGTTATATAGTTTGGGATTTAGTATAATAAAGTGTGAGCTCCCATCTCTTATGCATTTGCAGTGGTAAAGGCTTTATTTTGAATGCACTCGGGCATATTAAAAATAAAATGTAAGCTTTTATGCTTCATATACAGGCAAGGAGATTTACTCCGTGTCATTTAAAATTCTCCCCAGATCTGAGGAGGGAACCCCTCAGGTAACATTTGGAACATTTTGAGTACTTGTTTTTTTTAAAGAGGCATTTAAAATAAACAACCAAACAAAATGCTTCCAAGCAGAAAAAAAATAGTTTAGGGTATTCAACAAGGAAACCAAACTGATGATTGTAAAATATGGCAATATTGGGTCATTTTTATTTTTTAAAGTGATGACTCAAAATTTATTTATTTCTGAAATAATTGAGAAAGAGTGAGAGAAATAGATCTAAAAACAATTCATTAAGCCAGCATTGCTCCCTCTCCCAGAAAACAAAAATAATTTAAAAACACTATGAAAAGCTTTCTGCAAGGACAACCTTCCTTCTCTTGTGGTCCTTCATTAACAAAAATGCGCATTGAACTCTGCTGACATCTTTCATGTGTCTTTGGTACTTAATTACTTGCCAGCATGTGGAGTTAAATATAGACTACTTTTGTTAAAAATTTAATTTAATGTCATCTTTCTCAAAACATATGACAGGATGGATGACAGAAGGGATGGGCGAATACAATATTTGCTTATCAAAAAAAAAAGGCCTAAGTATGTACATCAGTGCATCTGACAAGAGTAAATGAAGAGTCTCAAATAAGTGAGCAAACTACAGGGACAGACATCTGACCAAAATAGACCACAATTCCCATTAGTGAGTGAGGACAACAACGGAAGGCAATAAATACATTCTCTCATGTTTACCTATATAAAATAAATCTTCATATAATCCATTTATGTCTAAGAAGAGAAATACAAAATAAAGACATATTCTTAAGTTAATGTTACAGAATTTCAAGTTGCAGTAGAAAATTTCAATGTATATTTAGGAAAGAAATAAAAAGATATGAATTTCTTCTTCAGTTAGCTGGTCATGGTATGAGTTACTGGGCACAACTATCTAATTTTATGTCCATGTCACTGTCAGCAGTTACCTGTAGAAGATGAAGTAGAATGTAAAGTCCCCATAAGTTCTTAAAAGAGCCTATCAGTCTTTTTATTAAATTTTATTAATGTCTTGAGATTATACATTCTAGTGAGGCTCAAAGTAATAAAAACACATGCACACATCCCAGCCCACCCCTCTCCTCCCTTCCCACACAAGTTAGTGAGATTGGCAATAATACCATCGGATTTTGCCATAATATTATTTTATCTGTTTCCTTCTGCAATCAACCCTATTCATCTGGTAGTAATACCTTCACATATTACCATAATATGATTTGAACTGTTTCCTTCTTCAACCCTCCCTCTTCCTCCCCTAATTTCTCCCTCCACCAAACACATACACATACCAACCTTTTTCAACTACTCTGCTGGTCTCTCTTTATGCATTATTTAAAGTCTTATATTTTCTATTTTCTCTCTAGCTCCCCCATGTGTGAGAAAATGCATCACACTTGACTTTCTGAGACTAACTCGTCTTGCTCAGCCTCATTTTGTCTAGTTCCATCCATTTTCCTGCAAATGACATGATTTTGTTCTTCATGATGGTTGAGGAAAATTTTATTGCTCATATATACCACAATATTTATCCTTTTATCTGTTGACAGATACCTAGTCTGGTTCCTTAATTTGACCATTGTGAATTGTGCTTCTGAAAACATGGGTATTAACATATCTAGGGAAAGAAGTAATTCTCCCTGGTGAATCAGAAAATACCATCAACTCTTTCTATGGTTCTTAACCCCACAGCTATGGAGCTTAAAATGGTAGTATCAATAGAAAATCAGCTATTCTGGGTGAGAAAACTCAAATACTACATGCATAAAACCATGGAGAGCTGGTCCAACTCACCACATCTCATACTGGCCCCATTTTCTGATGGGCATCTTATAAGTACTAAATGGTAGTGTGCTTTGAACTGCTATGTTTGTGCTTCCAGCGATAAAAAGTGGGACTGGCAAATATGGGAACAAGTAGGTAATATAAAACATTTTGGTCTGAGCAGCCTGTTTGAGATTCTGATGATTTTCTGTTACTTAGTTGATTTTTGGAGACTTTTCAGCTATCCATCTCAAGTCAAAAGCTGTATTTAGAGAGATAATAGTCATACTGTTGGCACTGAGTGAATTCTCTGCAAAAATCTGCTGCCTAAAAAGTCATCACAGAACATTCAAAAGAGCTTCCAAAAAATGGACTATTGTGTCTATAATATTATGTTCAGCATGCTTAGGGCTGTATTATACAAAAGCAGTGTAAGCCACATGTTTAAAGTGTTTACATATTCATCCTCACATGAATGTTTTAGGCCTCTGACAAGGACAACTGAAAGTTTAGTTTACTGCATTGGCTTTACGTAAATATTTTACGCAGAGTTAGACAAAATCCTTTCCTGAGCCAGGTCATGTTAATTCTTAAGATATGAAGAGAAGCTAATACCTGTCCTGCCCCTAACCCCTTTATGCTCTTCACTGACATCTCTTCTTCATGCCAATTTTTTTCCCTCTGCCTGGATGGAAGCAACTTCACTTTACAAAGTGAATGTTAGCTATTATAACAGAATTACAGCAATAACTGGGAGGCAAGGGAAATACTGTATTTTTCTTCAGCAACCGTACATGGATGTACTCATGAGGGTAGCATCAGACAGTTTTCCCTCTTGTAGAAGTAGCAGGTCAGGCTGCTGAGGTAGAGAGCAGACAGTCCTCAAAAGAGTGATTTCCCCATGTGCTCACTGAGGCTCTAAATCCTCACTATAAAGGATCTAAGTCAGAGATTTATAAAAGAAAGTTCATGGACTAGTAGTGTAGGTACATGTCAAGAACAGTGTGTCGGGGAAGATTTTTATAAAATTAATTTTATGAAAGATCTTTTATTTTAGGATTATATTTCATTTTTTCGTCACAAAATTTGGCATGTTACCACATGATGGCATTAATAAGTGATAGAAGTGTGAATTTTCTTTTTAAATGTTTTAATATTTTCCCATACATATCACAGGTGGGTAATGCTCATTGATCCTAAAATAGTATTTGAAATTGTATTGATCTATTACATTCCAAAATGTACAGAATGCTGATATAGAATTACCTTTTTAACATTATATTTATATGTACAAACATATGTATAAATGTATATATGTATATATCTTTAGTTTTTAAAATAGTTTTTATAGCCTCCATCTCAATCTCCTTCCTAATACTTCTTGTCAATTCATCTTATACCTATTTATTTATTAGTATATTAGAGATTGAATCCAGGGCATTCCACCTCCAAGCTATACACTCCTATCTCAGCCTCCCAAGTATTGAGATTATAGGCATGTGCTACCATACCTGGCAACTTTACACCTCTTTTTTTATAATTTTATTAGTGCATTATAGTCTCATATAATAATGTAGTTCATGTTGATAAGGACACACATGCACACAGAAGCCTTACATTTCTTTAGGATTTGCAATGCAGTTCAGCTTCAACTGCTAGAGAGAATATGATATTGTGAAGTTCTGTTCTATGAATCATTCTAAGTGCAATAAAAATACAATATATTGATTAATGAGTTTGTTAGGCCTTGATGTTTTGTTCTCAAATAAATCTCTTGGTATCTACAGGGTAATAGATACTATAAGAAAATCATTGATATCATCATTCCCCAATCTAAAATGAGAAGATAAGCCTTCATTTATCTATTAAGTGTTGAGCCTGAGGTCCAGGGAAAGGTGACCTAAATCTAAATAAAATGTTTTCAATGATATCATCTTTGTCTGTCTAGGGGATATTCAGTAATAAGCCTCAGAATAGAGAGGTGATGTAAATGATGGAAAATATATCTTTATAGAAAGTAGGCAGAAAGAGGAGGGCATAGGTGAAGGAGATCATGTGAAAGAAGAGGGGTGGCTTCATTTTCTGAGAGTTTAGGAATGAAGCATAGACTAGTCAAAGTCCAGCACAAAAGAGAAGCTACCCTTCCAGACAGGGAAGAGGAACTCATGCAACCCACATGCCCTCATCCTTCTCTCCTTTCTGCCATGGACAGGTCCTTTATTGCTGTCATGCAGTCCTCGTCTGACCCTGTCACTAATGCTACCCTTGTCAGAAATAGTCATCCACTCCATCCTGTTAACTTCATGTTTCAGTGGTACCTGATATTTCTCTACACTCTGCTCCTAACTGTTGAAAAGTGTTGGCTGATTTACAAAAGCAAAATACTATTACTACTACTACTACTACTAACAACAACAACAACAACAACAACAATAATGTACAAGGGGAAATAATTAAATTAGAACCTTTTTATTTCCCTGGTGAGTCAGAAATAAACAAAAATGTTTTCTTACCTGTCTGAATTGTGTTTTAATCTCATAATTGTTCGACTGACAAACTGACTAAATCAGAAATAGGCACATATTGACACAGTGAATTCTGTACTTTATGGTTGCATAAAATTCTGAAGCAGAGCTTGGGCAAATTGACAGAATGATGCATTTCCTTGCAGATATTTTGAATATATTCAAACAGGATGACCTTATAGACTAGTGCTTCTCAAAATTTAATGTATATATGTATCACCTAGAAATAGTATAAAATGCGGATTGTGATTGAATAGTCCTGGGAGAGATGCCTGGGGTTTTGCATTCATAACAGATCTGTAGATGATGGCAAAGGTCCTCAGAGAATCCTTTGGTTTTCAAGGTGTGGAGAATCTTGCTCCATTACAGTTACCATTTTGGTCCTCTTCCCATGCACTTCCACTGTAGAGTAGCTCACACTAGCTCTTCCTCAACCATCATTGGCACCTCTGCTTCTTGGATGCAAGTTGTTCATCCAATGATTCTTTGCATCTTTTTCCAAGTCTGGGTTCAGTGACATCAGATGGTAGCTTGATAATGGCTGTAGTTTAACTATTGAAGCCATGGAAATCAGCAAATGTTACCACTGAACCCTCCCCACCCACAAAAATATCCTCTTCTTTATTACTTTATGCCTCTTGTAATACGAATTCTGTTAATTTTACTCCTCTAATACATTTAATTTCTGCAACATGATGTTAATTTATGAGTATTTATAGGACTAAAGTTTCAGGCTGTCCAGTTGGCTTTACTGTCTAAAGGATTTTTCCTGAGTTAAAAACTGAGGGAAGGGCCATGGCTTTATAATATGACCTGAATCATACACACCAACCTGCTCAAATACCATGAACTAGTAGTAGTGAAACAGAGTTTTACATCTAATCTCAACGAGACTTTCATGTACTTGGGCCTCTGATTTTGAACGTATGCATTAAGATGCATACATTAAATGCAAATATTAATCTAAATCTTTTCATTGTAAATATTTGCCACATTTAATTGATCGTCCTCAAAAAATAATTTTGCAAACACAGTCAGAATATAAATAATAATTCAATGAGAGAAAAAAAAACAGAGCTAAAACTAAAACATAGCCCACTTACAGACACATCTATGGATCTGATTTAATTTAGCAAATTGAGAAGAATTATGTGAGTTGGGTCAAGTGTTCTCATTAGCTTGAGGTCAAGGATTGTGCTAGTACGCACAAAATGTAAAAGAAAGTATATATATATATATATATATATATATATATATATATATATATATATATGAGTTTACTTAGAAAGAAAGAAGAAAATGGAAAGGGAGGTAACCAAGTGCTAGGTAAAGAAGCTATGCAACAAAAATGCTGAAACTAACTCAAAACTAAATGGCACTGCAGTTGATATCAAGGGACTGAGAGGTACAGCAATCACAGATGGAGTGTAAAGCAGCATAAATCCCTTGAGATTTTGCAGGACCTGCTTTTGAATGGAAAAAATGAACTTACTGAACATTTCCCCCTCTCTCCGCCCTCTTTCTGCTTGAATAAATGTGCTTAGGTGCAGTGAAATTATTCCAAGACAGGAAACAGAGGGTATAGGATGAAAAATGAAGAGGACCATTGTTAATTAATAAATGGATAATATGCACTGAAGATTGACTGTACTATGATGTGCATGGGGGAGGGTAAGAAGGAGGAATATCAAGACCATAGTAAACTCCCAAAGGATGAAAGTGAGACTTTTCTGAAAAACAAAACAACACTAAACTAAACTAAAACTTGATCATTATGAAGTTTTTTTTATTATTCACCTTATCAACAAAGCAAAATAAAATTCGATTCAGATACAGTTAATAGAAGATTGAACACAATTTTCAAGCACTTTTCCAGCTCTTTCGACCATCTGAATGTATATTGAGCTTATGTGCAACATTCTGTGTGTAAAAAATAATACACACGGCTAATGTTTGTATATAAGTTTCGATAGAAAAAAAAATACAAGCATCATGGAAAATATCTTAACTGCCTAGCATAAGTAACAAATACTGCAGAACTGGGATTTGCTGTCAGTGTGTTTATTCCTTTAGCAATCACCACAGTAATATATATGGTTTTCACAGCATTAGTGAAGGCAGAAAAGTGCAATAAAATGAAAAGTGGACTGAGACAGGAGGCTTGGCAATGTTTAATGTGAGTTCTAACACTAACTTGTCACGAGAGACATTGACAAGTCACTTAAATTACCTGGGCCGTTGTCTCTTAACATAAGAAATAAGAATATCTCTATTAAAAGGTCTCTACAATTCTAAAATTACCCATTGTCATTATTATTCTCTAATTTAAATCATTGTGACATCAGTCTGAGGTTACCTCCAAAGAAAAATGGTGTATAATATAATACTACTTTCCACCATCCCTGGGTCATGAAAAATGTCTGGCACCACATCAGGGTGGTGATATGAAGGGCCAAAGTGACAAGACTGGAACTGTGGTAAGTGGCTCACTGTAGACCAAGGAATGAGAAATAATGGTGAGTGATGTATGCCCAGAGCAGTGTTAACAAACGACACTCACTCTATGCTGAACAAAAGACAGGCCAGCCTGAAACTTAGCAGATGGCCCCAGTTCTCACTCATCATCTGAAACATTATGATTATACTTTAACTATGAAATCAGAAACCTCAATTCATATACTAACCAAATACTAGGACTTGCATTAGAACAGCATGTTTTAATTTTGCCGCCCTGGGGGCATTCGATAAGAGCTGTAAATATTTGGGCTCATCATGACTGGGAGGGTGTTCCTGATATCTCCTGCTTAGAGGCCAAGGTTGCTTTTCCACATCCCACAATAAACATGACAGTTCCCCACAATAAATAATATAAAATGTCCATCCCGCCAAAGTCAAGAAGCCCTGAATTAAAATACCTTTCTCCAAAACCTACTAAACCAAGTGCTAATTCAAAGGAATGAGCTGCTTTCAATTTTACATCACAGAGAGGGCAACTGATAAGGTACTTAAACCTCACCCAGAAATTGTTAGTAAAATAGCACCCTGAACCAAATCTCTTAGCCCCCAGCTCAGTGTGCATCTCCATGGTCCCTCTTAAAGTGGTCACCAGCAGGGCCGGCCATTAAAACAACTGAAATGTTTTTTTTTTTTTTTGGTTTTTTTTGTTTTTTTTAAAAAGGAAATCATTCTCTATTCACTGCCTGTCACTTGTCATTTCTGAGTTGGGGAACTAGGGTCTTTCTCAGGATGAAGGACTAGATATCTCTATTTTAACATACTCTCTTAAGATTAAAATTCAAGAAACGTTTGAGCACTGGATAGGACTAAACACTTTCTGTATACCAGGAATTATCATGATACTGGAAAGAAGAAGCAATAGCTTAGCAGAGAGAAGTTAGAGAAGAAAGAGGTTCTTTAATTTTAGTGTCTAGAGATATGTTCAAACTATGAATTTCAAATATTGTAAGTCATATGACATGATCATTTAATAATATAAAATTGTTTATAAATAAAGGATTGTCATAAGCTCAGCATCTTCCAACCTATGTGCTCAAAGTCCACCAGCCACTGAAAGAGGAACAAGACAAATCGTAAATGAACTGAGTTGTGCACCTCCCGATCCCCTGTTTAGATGCCACAAAGTTTATAATACCATGACAATCTGGATGCATAGCTGAGAGTCTAAGGGAAAGCTGGGATGTATGTGGTTAGGGCAGCCAATTTAAACATATTTAACTTATAACAGTGAACTTCGGTTTTAAACTCTGACCTCCAAAATAACAGGAGATATTATGTCCTCCTATAATATTGGTTTCTAGTTAGATAGTAATTGAAGCACTGAGATTAAACTAAATGAAAGAAATGGGAAAGCACTGCTCCATTTTCATATTGGTATTCAAGTCCCCCCCCCCACCACCACCGCTTTGCAGAGGTTTTGATAAACTCATCCACTTTGAGAATCAGTGTATTTATTTATTTATTTATTTAAGGTGGTACTGGGGATCCTGGAAACTCTTGTACCTCCGGGCTACACTCCCAGACCTATTTTATATTTTTATTTGGAAACAGGGTCTCTTAAGCCAGCGAGGCTGGCTATGAACCAGTGAGATCCTCCTGTCTCCGCCTCCCAAGTGCAGGGATTATAAGCTTGCGCCACCACACCATGCAGAATCAGTGTTTTAGAGGTGGGGATAGTAAGAACATTACATGCCACTGTGAATGAAGTAGAGTTGGCATAACCATAACCACCTTGTGCATTTGCAGATTGTCCCTGCTAAGTGGATAGGGAGCTGAAAGCAAATTGTGCAGAGATATTTGGTGAGAGCATGAACTCTATAGCCCATGAGCAAATTTCTTTTCCTGGGAGTCTTGTTCAGTGTTTATAGACTTCGAGTTATTCACATTACCCAGAAACACTGATAACAATGCATGTCCTATAAATTCTGCATAGAACTTGAGTGGGACAGAAATTCTGATGTTCTAGTCTCCTAATAAATACCCCAGGTTAGTATCCAAGGCAACACTAACATTTCTTACACTTTATCTCATCACACAAAAAAGAAAAAGAACCCTTCCATCCCAAAGTAAAATTATAAAGGAAGTATTTTTGGTTATACAAATATTTAGTTACTTACATTATCTGAATTCCATCAGAAATAAGACTCATTAACTGTATCTCAATGCAAACTAGAGTAATAAAATGTAAACACATCAAATAATACTTAAAGGAAGGCAAAATTATGTTTGCATTAATTTTAATTTTAAAGTGTTCTTTGAGGTTTACTTAAACAGTTGATATTAAATAGGTCCAAAAAAGGTCCTATGTTTACCCTTGGTGGCAATGACAATCCCTCATCTATAAGTTACAATCTCATGGGACAGCAGTTCTCAACACTGTCAAGGTAAGAACATCAGCAAAGGCAAAAGAGATTTTACAAAGTGCCCGTGCCTCCAGCTCTTGTTCTAAGATTCTGATTTAATTCCTGTGTGGTGGAGCCCAAGCAGGGGTATTTTTTAAAAATCTTCTCCAGGACATTTGAGCAAAGACACTTTGCGAACAGAAACTTTTCTAGCTGAAGTATTTTAGAGTATCACGAAGCTTTTAATGGAATGCAAGTTTTCTGCTCTATTAATGATCTTCTGCCAGCCATTCAGGGAAAAAAAATGGCCTCTGTTTCAATATGTGTCATCTGTATAGACCAACTTTAAAAAACATTATCTCTTAATTAGATTCTAACCTTCTGTCCTTGTATTTTCTTGTTCAAGAGGCAATGAAGGAGGGCAAAGGAACAAGAAAAGTCATTTGGGTGGCTAAACATTCAAGAGTTAAAACTGCATAAATCTTTACCTGTGGGTCAATATCTTGATAAGTGGTAGGCAGCATTAAAGAAGGATTTACAAATAAAGATTGTTTGAAGTAGTTGTTTATACTTCGTCTTTTAGAATGTGGTATAAGTGTAGTTTAAGCTATTTAAGCCCTCTGAGCCATGAAGGCTGCTTCAGTTGTGTGTTTCATTTTAAATTCAAATATATACATAATGCAAAACTCATGGCTTTTCTTATCATTGATACATTGCAAGCCATATGGAAAACCCAGTAGACAAAGTGATCATGATAACAAAGCTCTAAGGATTTTGTAAAGAACTCTCAGTTCATATAACTTAAAATTTTATGCATTTGCATACACACACGCACACACACACACACACACGCATTCATACACCACAGCAAATGCGCTGCCATGTGAGCACACACTTGATTTATAAATTTCATCACTGCTTTCCCCCCCTTATTATTTATATTGCCAACATATTGGTTTACTGTTTATTAGCAAATTGCTTATTTTTACTACTCTAATGAGAATAATTATTTTTCGTCTAAAGTGAACAATGTGGATGCAAAGAGCTCAAGTTTAAAAGTGTCAGTGGTGTGTGTGTGACAGGTAATGAGGCAATTTGGCAGAACATCAGAAACTAATTGAGCTCAGCTCACATCAATGAGGCTTGTTCAGCTGAGGCTGTGCTTCCCAAAAAGAACAGTGGAATTAAATGAGACAATGTGACATGTACAATTTTAATTGGAAGCTCTAATTTAAAATATTTAAAAGCATGTTTAAAATAATTTGCGAATCCATACAGATGCATCCTTCCCCGACTAATTAGGAATATTCAGTGGGTCATATAATGTCTGGATGTCAAAAGTATGAATTATTGAAGTTCTGCACATATAAGTATACTTGCACCTTTAGGCAAGATCAAATTTAGTTTAACAGAGAGAAATGGGAAAGAAACAACCCTCAGGACTGCAGAAGGGTAGGTGATTTTTTTAATGTGACATTTCTAAAACCATTAAAAGTATCATTAAATTGTTCATCTATTTAAAAAAATAAAATTATATTTTACAATATTTCAAAATAAATCAGCCAGGTACAACAAAATGCAATTTGGACATATTGGGGAGCATTGCTATTTAGATATCTAGGGGATGCTCCTGTTCTTTTTTTATTTGCTCCTAAGTTGTTTGGTTCTGGATCTACATAGTAAGCCATGATTCTAAAGATAGTATTTACTAACCTTAGATACTTATGGTTTCTAATATTGACTAAAAATCTGTGATCACTAATCAATAATAATTACTTGCTATATTGATTTTTAAAATTAAATAAAAATAGTCAAATTTACAGCTAACATATGATTGTTTTTTTTTAAAAGTACGTATACAAAAGAAATGTGTAAAACTGATCCTTTCTAACAAAGTGTGACTATATAATCATAATAGATTAGTGACTTACAGTAACACTAAATGACTTATCTAAAATTGTAGCAGCACACCTACATGTTATTTCAACAAGCTTGAAATGATTTCTTAAAGATAATGTTACACACTGAAATGTTAAGTCACATTTTCATACATTACTTAATGATATTAGCAATTGAGTTATTAGAGAACGAGATGTTTTACCGTGGTTTGATTATTTACCTTTTTATTACCGTAGGCTTCTGTTAACAAATGTAATTGGATAAGTCATAGGTAGGACTAAAAACAGGACTTTTTTGTTGAGGATCAGTGCTTACTGAGATAAATGAAAAATTCTCAAAAAAACTGGGTAAGAAAGTGAAATGCAATACAAGATGCAGAACTGGGGTGGATGAGAAAAAATTGAGGTAATAGATGGCAGGGACAAGAAGTGATTTTTAACTGGAAAAGTGAATTAAGGAGGCTAAAACATACTGAGAGAAAAATAGGACCTAATAACATGAAAACAGACAATTGTGAGACATTTATCTCAAAGCTGGTATCTTCTTGCTCTAAAAACGGTAACAATTTCTTATGTTATTTTGTACATCATATACTATACAAGGCCTTTAATTTACCTTGCAGAATTGCAGAGGGAAAGCAAACCTGAGGAAAAATGCTATCCTCAAACAAAACCCTGAGATTTTGATTATATGCATGCATACCTTTATACATAAAACATACAAACCACACCAGAGAGACATGGGGTATGCCCACATGCATTGCACATATATACATACTGCATGCAAACACACACACACACACACACACACACACACACACACACATGCATACATAGAAACATATGACGACCTCAGACATTTCCAGCCATCCTGGAGGTAAGCCACACTGAATCCAATCTTACTAACTCATGTTCTAGTCTAAATGGTCACCACAGATGCCACTCCACTGATTTTGTCTGTATTTTTTATTTAAGTATAGGAGATATTCTTAAGTATAATTTTTCCCATTCTGCTTATAAAAAGACAGTGAAAACTAGCCCATTTCATTTCTTCATGAAATACAG
Organism: Muscardinus avellanarius; assembly: GCF_963383645.1. Taxonomy (NCBI): domain Eukaryota; kingdom Metazoa; phylum Chordata; class Mammalia; order Rodentia; family Gliridae; genus Muscardinus; species Muscardinus avellanarius. The sequence continues at coordinate 31,614,251 of NC_137800.1, forward strand.
CCTGTTGTTTTCCCATCCCTGGGAGGAAATGATTAATCTTCACCCAGGTTTTAGACCATCTTGCCAGGTTGGTAATGCAAGCATTGTTATTGTATCTATATCATTTTAACATTAGCCCATGAAATTGAAACTCACAAAAATCTTTCTTAGATTAAAATACTTAATATTTATTTTACTGCTCAAATATTTTTATATAATCAGAATCCCATCAGTGAATAATCACATCTCTTAATCATCTACATTATGGCCTATTATAAAAATAAATTCAAAAATATTTCTTTTATTTTGAGAAATAGATTTTAGTGTTCTTCAGTCTTCCTTTATAAATAATTATTGTTGCATGTAAAATTGCTCATTTAAAAATAATTTATACCTAATAAGTACTCATTACTCCAAGGATTCAGATGATGTAAATAAACACTAGAAGCGAATCCCTTAAACATGTGGACCATTGGCCTGCTAAGTTCTGATTCCTTATACGGAATCACATATGGTCCTCTAAGACAAAGAGATCGAATCACTCTTCTATTACTGTACAAATTCTTAGAAAATATAGTACTCTCAAACTGGCAATATGGCAATACCTTTGTATACAGGTATAAATACTGTTATTTTTGTGTAAACTACAATGTCTACTTTTACAGATGTTATGGTACTTCAAAATTAGCTAGGTTTTGTGGTTTGAAATGTTTCAAGAAAGGAAAATAAAATGTGGTATAGTTTTCTTTGGTGAATCCTTTTGTTTCTATAAACATTCCAATATAATTTGTTATGTTTTATTTACAAAATAATTAGACAAATTAGCATAGTTCTTTGTGTTAATGTGTATATAAATTCAGTTATAAGAAGAGAAAAAATGTTATGTTAGAAAATTCTTACAAAACTCTCTCCTTGTATGGGTCTATAAATTTAACCTGACATGCCTTAGAAAAATCATGCAAACTGTATTACAATTATAAATTTTATCTGTTTCCTTTCATTATAACCCTGTAATTACTTCTTTCACTCCTTTAATAAGTTAGAGAAATAACTGATTAAGTTTCAATACTTATAGCAATATCTATTTTAGATTCTGACACTCCTCAGAACATATCTTAGTATTTACCTCTCCTAGGCTTTACTAATTAAATTGTAAATTTATGACTTTATAAATTTCATAAGTCAAATTAAATCATAAATAAGTATTACCAAATAAGTCATAAATTTCCACAGTGACTTGGTTGTATTTTAGTTTTTCTAAAGATGTGTAGATAGGCAATGATAATTCAGAGGTTTCTTAATATATAAATAGATGAGATTAACAAAACGCAGACAATAAGATCAGTAAAAACTGAACATTGAAATTTTATATGAAATGACATTTTCTACTGTTAGGCTAAATAATTTTGTGATACAAGTAGATTTTGTTACTACTTAGCCAGGAAAACTAAATGTTTTCTTATTTTTGCATTTAAACTGCTAGTTTAAATTTTCCAAATTGAAGACAAATATAATAATTTCAATGAACAAATGAATCTAAGATAGCCTTCAACCAAAAATTCAGGAACCAGTGGGAGCAGATATTAGCTAGCATTTAATCATAGGGCACAACAGTTAAGTTGATGTGACTTGGTCATATAATTAAGATATTTTAACTTTATCAGCTTTATTTCATTATAAACTCTCAAAAACTTGTGTTGCCTAGCTGCAGAATTATGACAGTATATGAAGGTAACTGCAAACACTGACTTTTTAGCAAAGTCGTCTTGTGTTAGAGACTATAAAGTGTGTCCAGTGAAAGATGATTTGTGTCAGCTAAAACTGTAGCCTGGAGCCACACTTGGTATGTTATTACTTTAATCTAGTTATTGCAGCCTTGAAGTGTATCTTAGCAAGTCCAGGGAAGAAATGTCAAAACACAACCCAGCCTGATCATTAAGAATTTCTAAGACTAACCAAAAATATAAAAATATAAAGCCCATATATTCTTCATTTGGTTGTTTACTTGTGAATATATTGAATTCTTGAGATGTAGTATTATCTAATATGAGACTAGCTGGAGTTTATAATAGTATGATATAGCTTTTCATGATTATGCCTTGAAAATTTATCCTAAGATACGCCAGTAACATGATAGTGTAAAGACTTAAAAATTTAAGCCAACTAAACCCATAAACACTAAAATAAGAACAAACACAAGACCATTCTGGTAGTCTATCTTGTGGATTACTAATTATAGAACTACTCGGATCCACATGAATTTTAGTCTGTGCATAACTTCAGATAATAAGGAATTATTGTTATAAATGCATTAATATAAAAATGAATGTATATCTTGGTTGAATATTCAATAATAATATTTGAAAATCAAGTCAGTCTGGTATTACTTAAAGAAGTTCAATATTATTTCAGCAATAAATTATGAGTTTTCTATTTTTGCTGAATGGAAGAGAGATTTGTAATTTTTAGGTTTTATACAATTATGACATTTAATATATTCATTAAAAGTTCATAAATTATAAAAATATGATTTAATATTTGTTATAAGTTGCATAGAAAATGTTCTATTGTGCTTTATTTTTGTTTAAGGTATTAATATTTTGTTTTATTTCACAGAAAGTAATTATCATAGCCTAGGTTGCTTATAATTTTATAGTTGAATTCTTAAATTTGGAAATTATTTTTTTATTTTGGAAAAACTCATTGAAGTTACCAATGAATAAACCTAGTTTACACACTCAAATTTATTATCCAAAGGTTATATTAATAATTATTTTCATATGTATACAAGCAGAAATATATTTTAAGGCAAACTATTATAACAAGAAATAAATAAAATATGACATGGTAACTGTCAAAATAAAATTTGAATGTAAGTTTACTGGTAGGTTAGCACTTTATCAACTACATATAATAATTGTATTGTGTTAAAGATAATTTTTTTTTGTGGTACCAGGGGTGGAACCCAGGGGCTTTTCTACCTACAGGCTATACTCCCAGACATTTTTTATACTTTATTTAGAAACGGTCTAAGTGGCTGAAAGCCTCACTAAGTAGCTGAGGCTGGCTTTGAACCTTCGTGATCCTCCTGTCTCAGTCTCCCAAGCGCTGGGATTACAAGCGTGTGCAACCATATCCGACTAAAAGTAATTTTAAAGATAGTATTTTATTAGTATGAAATTATAATGATTACATATATAGTATTCACTCACATACCAGTCAGAAACAATGAGTATGAAATCATGATGATGTAAATATATTATGGATATAGACAATATAAAATATTAAACATTTAATAAATAATATCTTATGTAGGACAGATTTAAAATATTTAAAATACTTAAGATTACATAGTCATATATATATATATTTGAATATTAATAATACTTTTTCCTTTTTTTGGTTTTATTCTTTAGAAACCAAAAGTAATTATTTATATTTTAGATTGTTTAGGTTATTTGATAATGTTATTAAATTTTTTTCAGGTTCATGTTTCAAATAAACATCTCTTGTCTGTCTAGTCATGCAAGTTTCTACAATAGCCACTAAGCAACATAAAGTCTATGTATTCTTTTATCTTAAAAATTGATTGTTTAAACTAATCAGACCACATGCGCAGATAACATGGAAATACTTTGGGGTCCAAATATAAAACACTTAAAATTATTTTTTGAATTTTAAGAAACTGGAAATTCAATTTTTTGTCATAAATTTTTCCAAACTCCCTATAATATTCAATGTGTACAGTGATTTAGTGCTAATAATGTCTTGCTTTTGAATGCAATGCTGCATCGGCAATTAAATGACTTTGGATGGGCTAAGAAAGAACTTTGCTAGTTTCAAATATTACATCAAAATATCTTATGTTTAGTGAAAAATGAAATGATTTTTTGACAATATTGAAGGGAAGTCTGGAGTATTTAGACCGAATTTGATCATTAGTGAGAATCACTGAAAATTAGAAGTGGGGTACTATGACGCTGTACTTCAGGGAATATTTTTATGCTTTTATTGGTTCATTATAGTCTCACATCCTAATGTAAATTATGTTGACAGTGACACACATACACACAGTACCTCCCTCGGCCTTACCATTTTCTTCCCTCCCAATACCAAGTGCCCAGATTCACAGTAGTATATGCACATGCTTGAAATACTGTTAACTTTATTTCACCATATTACATGTATTAATAATCTTGTGCATATACTTGAAAAGTGAAAAAATAGTATGTCTGTTTGAAATATCCCACATGCTACTTTCTAGTTTTCTTGTTATATTTAGCATGATGAGTGAATAACATTTTCACTTAGATTAAGAAACTTGTAGTAATAAATGTTTGTGAGCAGTACATGACAGAATAATCATGTACATCACTGCCTGCATATTTTTTAGTTAATTTATTCTCACTACTATTATAGTAATCAAAAAAATTTTGATTACTATATCTATCAACTATCAACTTCCTCAGGAAGGTTTCATTACATATTTGGCATTCCATTGTTCTGTATTTTATTTGTAACGAGCATTGTACTCTAATCCAGAAGGAGACACCTGGTGGGTTTAATTAGATTGCATCTGGCAATAATTAGGAGCAGAGTATAAAAGTTGAAGCAGATGTAACATCCTAGGTGACTTCAAGTTTTCTTGTATTGAAGCAGTCAGTCCCAGAAAAAAGATGATTGACTCTGACAGTGAAGAACCCAGAGAAATAGTTTGAGTCCAGAGAGGTCCAAACCTTGGATAATATTTATCAGCCAAAGGGTTCTTCATGGTTTAAAGTCCACGAAAGTTAGATTTGCTCTATTGTGTCTTGAAAATAGTTTTGTGAGGTTAGAAGGAAATGCTGAGCATTTGATCAGAGTCTATTTCAAAATTGTGTTTTCTTCAATTCTGGTGATTTAAATTGAGCACCAGGCCCAAGTAAGGATTTAAGGAGGTTTAATTCACCTGTTGACTTGTCAACCTTAATTGTTATTTATGCTTTGTATTAACATATATTGACAAAAGGGCAGATATGTCAGTGTTATATGCATGTAACCTTTTGATGTCAGAGTGGGCAGAATATATACACCGCATAAATATTACAGCAGTTCAAATCATTGAGAAAAAACATAGGGCAGTTTATGCAGAGGTTTTGGTTTTTAAAATGGATATCTATGCTCATATCTTGAATAATTTTAGTATACCTAAATGAGTTTCTTTCATTCCTTTTATTTTTTGCTATCCATCATATCTTGATTTGTATTCAGACATGAGATTGTTGTTCAAATCCACTGAATCTGTTGGGATAATTATTATTGTAATTTTATTTAGTTGTTGCTATTATTGTTTTGCTTTTAAGTAGCTATATGCATGACCTTTTGAGATAAAAAATTCTCATGTACCAACTGAGAAGGCATTGTCATCAAGATTTCCTTCTCTCTCTGTCTCTCTGTCTCTCTCTCTGTATAAGATTGTTCTTTTTACCATCTTGTTTATTTGTTTACTGGGAGTCCTTTCTAAAACTGAATGTTTATCTAAAATTATCTTTTCTACATATGCAGTTAGAATTCCCCCCAAAGAATACATTGACCAAAAGTTACCTAATTTACCTAATTACATCATTAACTAAACAGCTCAGATTATCACTTCATTTGTTTGCTTTCTTTTTGTATTTCAGAAAAATTAAAAGAAATTTTGTGAAAGAAAAATTAATAAGTGTTTCAATTAATGCAAAATATGGCACAGGACAGAGAACTCTGGTTCAGCCCTGTCTGATAAACTTTCTGCAATAATGATAATATTCTTGTCCCTGCCCATCCTGGGAGCCATTGGTGAGCTGTAGCTCCTGAGCGCTTGAAATGGAAATGTAGCCAATGAAATTGAAGAAGTGAACTTTTAGTTTTCTTTGATTTTTAATCAATTAGATCTCAGCCACATATGGCTAGTGGCTATTATACTGGGTGGACCTAACCCTTGAACTGCAGTAGACTCAGATGCAGGCACTCAGCCTGGTAGGATTATAAAGGCAATCAGAATAGCAGTGTTTATCTCTGTATATCTTCTTATTTATTTGCATTTTTAGCTCCTTGAAAACAGGAGTAAGGCCTTATCACTTTAGGGACATTCAATACATGCTTTCTAAATTGAATTTAAAAATTTGTTTAAAAAGAGGATATTAGAAGGAAAATGTGTTGCACGGGTAATAATGAGAATAGAAAGAAGAAAATGAGGGAAATGAAGAGTAATTCAGAACAACAGGAAGAAAGGTTTGCAAGGCCAGGGGTTTTTCAGTGTTGTTTCTTTATCACTAAGTAAGACAATTTGCATCCTGTCTGTGTCCTTAAAATAGAAGAAAGCAGGAGGATTAGCATAGGGAGAAGCTTGAGTTTAGAATCAGTGTTAGCAATGGTGGCAGGCTGCAGGGATGCCTGGCAAGCAGGGCAGAAGGAGCCTCAGAATACCATCCCTCTGCCCCTTTGTGTTGCTTTGGAAAGCCCAGGTCAGAGGCAGGGAAGACCTCTTCTTGAAAAGGTCTTTCTATATTTATTTATTTATTTATTTATTTATTTATTTATTTACTTATTTGCGGGTCTAGGGATGGAACCCACGGGCATTCTACCTCTGAGCTACACCCTCTACCCTATTTTTTTTTTTTTTTTTTTTGGTGGTACTGGGGCTCCTGGAAGCCCTTCTACCTCCGGGCTACACTCTCAGACCTATTTTTATACTTTTATTTGGAAACAGGGTCTCTTAAGCTGACGGCTGGCTTCGAACCTGCGCGATCCTCCTGTCTCTGCCTCCCAAGCGTGGGGTTACAAGCGTGCGCCACCACGCCCGGCTCTGCCCTATTTTTTTTTTTTTAATTCTTTATTTTGATACTGGGTCTCAGTGAGTTGCAGAGGACCTCACTAAGTAGCTGAGGCTGTCCCCGAACCGCGATCCTCCGGTCTCAGCCTCCTGAATGCTGGAATTACAAGCGTGCGCTGTAAAGGCTGAAAAGGCCTTTCTAGATCCTCTGGTTTTAGAAACTTTGCCTGATTGCCAAGGAAAGGGTGAAACCATTCTGAGTAATATTGTGAAGGAAAAAGTTAATGGAATTTTGGTAATGAGTAGCCATTACCTAAATTAGCTATTATTAATTTATTTTGTTAATTTTTACAAGCTAGAAGCTATGCTTTGTTGATTTCTTAAGAAATTAAAAATAAAATATGTTTTCAATGCTGATTACCTGCCAATCACTACCCTTAGAATTTTTTCTAAGGATTAGTTTTTGTCCTCTATAAAATAACACATTAGATGGGTACTTCTGTATTTCTTCAGTGGTAAATAAGAACATTATAGCTGACAAGTGTAAAGTAATTTGACTACATCTAGAAAGGGAGGAACCAGGATTCCCCCAGTCTTGACTTCAGTTTTGGGGCACAGCTTCAGTTCTATTCAGATTCTTCGAGAAAAAGAGATTGACTCCAATTCCCAACATACAAAGTTGTGGTTTTTATTTCAGTACACTGGGGACAGTGAATCTGAGTTTGAGAAACAAACTGAAAGAAACAAACTGAAACCATTTCCCAAACTATCATTTCTTTAGGACATTTTTGGGTATGGGAACCCATGCTACATCATCTGGCTTGATCCTGTCAATATTCTGTTAAAATAGCTTCATTTCAAATCTCAGCATTGACGTGTCCACAGAATCTGCCGCTGGGACTGTGCACACATTCAAAAAGGCAAGTTTGTCATTAATCCATAGCGAACTGTCATTATTTCTCAAAGTTTGCTTGAAAAAAAGAAAAGTTTTGATCTTCTTCATTGCTAAATCTGGAAAGTATATTAAAATGAAGAATGACTTGTTTCATGAAAGGCATTTTAAATTTTAAAAACTTCAGATAGAGCATAAATTAGGGATACCCTGCCTCTGTCGAACATGCTGTATCCAGGGCAAATATCTCTTACTTGACAAAAGCAGGGATTCTAGGGTTAACACCTCTACGTTCAACTGTCAGAGGAGCCCATTACCAATTAAACAACTGCACCAATTGTTACATTTGCTTCCCTGATCAATACCTAAGAAATGAAAGATTCCTTTGAGACCATCCCCTCCTCCAGTCTTCTCATTGGACAGATGCCAAAGTGGAGGCTCTAGGAGGCAGGCAAAGGACAAACGCTAGAGCGAGGCCCCACACCACGCTGTGTAGACCAACTGGACAGTGGGCTTTTACTGGAATACTGTGTCTCTCCTGAACCAGTAACCACTTCCTGTCTCCTGTGAAAAATATTTCCTTAAATGTGCCGAGAGAGAGAGAGAGAGAGAGAGAGAGAGAGAGAGAGAGATTCTCAAGAATTCTGATTTTCTAAATTATTTCTTAGAATATATAACAGTAATTTCTTAGAATATATAACAGTAGACCGGGCATCGTGGCACAGTTTGTAATCCCAGCACTTGGGAGGCTGAGACAGGAGGATCGCACAGGTTCGAAGCCAGCCTCAGCTACTTAGTAAGGCTCTCAGCAACTTAGTGAGACTCTGTTTCCAAATAAAATAATCTGGGAGCATAGCCCGGAGGTAGAAAAGCCCCTAGGTTCTACCCTCAGTACCACACACAAAACAAAATAATATATAATATTAGTCAGGTATGGTGGCACACTCCTACAATCCCAGCACTTGGGAAGATACAGTAAGATTGCAGGTTCAAGGGTAGCATATGACAGTTTAGCAAGACCTTGTTTCAATAAGTATATAAGTAAGTAAAAATATAAATAATCAAATAAGCTGGGGTGGAGATCAGTAATAGAATGCTCCTGGGTTCTATAAAGTGTGTGTGTGTGTGTGTGTGTGTGTGTGTGTGTGTGTGTGTTTGTGTGTGTGTGTGTGTGTGTGTGAGAGAGAGAGAGAGAGAGAGAGAGAGAGAGAGAGATTGATTCATCAAATGCCAAATACCAGTATTTAAAATTGAAATATATTTTATTTCTGAAAACTATTTTAAGGATTTTTTTTTTTTTTTTTTTTTTTTTCGGGTCTGGGGATGGAACTCAGGCATTTGAACTCTGAGATACACCCCCTGCCCAATTTTTTTTTTTTATTCTTTATTTTGAAACAGGGTTCCACTGAGTTGCAGAGGGCCTCACTACATAGCTGAGGCTGTCCGCAAACCGCGATCCTTCCGTCTCAGCCTCCCGAATGCTGGGATTACAAGTGTGTGCCACCACGTGTGTCTTATTGTAAAGAATATTTATAATTGTAGTAACTTTTTGTGATATCTTTCACAGACTGAATGGGGTTCCTGGTAGCCCCTATACCTCTGGGCCTCTGGGCTACACTCCAAGACCTATTTTATATTTTTGAAACAGGGTCTCTTACACCAGCGCGGCTGGCTTCAAACCTGTGCGATCCTCCTGTCTCCGCCTCCCAAGCGCAGGGATTACAAACGTGCTCCACCACGCCCGGCCACACAGACTGAATTTGAAAATGAATTTATCCTCTCACTTAAAAGCAGGCTTGCCAGGTATGGTGGAGCATGGTTATAATCTCAGTACTTGGGAGGCTGAGACAGGTGAATGGCAGGTTCCAGGAAAGCCTCAGGTACTTAGAGGCCCTCCACAACTTAGTGAGACTTTGTTTCAAAATAAGAAATAAAATATGGCTGAGGGGTGGAGCTTTGAAGTAGAATGCCTCTGGTTCAATCACCAGCACCACAAACAAACAAACAAAAAAAAAAAAAGAAAAAGAAAAAAGAAAAAGCTTAAAGGTTGACCATTTTGGTCACTAAAAAGAATATGATATTTTAAAGATTTGAAATATTTTATTCTTTTTGATATGTTGCTTCATATAAGTTTTTTTTGAAGTTTTTTTTATGCAATCTGTGTTCAGTTACCCTAATTGAAATGTGATTTATTGGGGTAAAAAAATAACCTTTTGTCTTGACATGGTGGGGCATGCCTGTAATTTCAGTACTTGGAGGAATATAAGAGAATCAAAGTTTTGAGGCTAATCTCATCAATGTAGCAAGACTCTCAGCAACCTAGAAAGATTCTATTTCAAAATAAAATTATAAAAAGGGCTGGAGGTGTAGCTCAGAGGTAAAATGCCCCTGGATTTAATCTCCATTATCACACACACACACACACACACACACACACACACACACACACACAATAACCTCTTGGTTTTTTTCACTAATTTAAAAAATAATTAAGCCAGGCGTGGTGGTGCATGCTTGTAATCCCAGAATTTGAGAGCCTGAGACAGGAAGCTCATGATTCACAGGCAGTGTCAGCTACTTAGTGAGGTCCTATGCAATTCAGTAAGACCCTGTTTCAAAATAAAGAATAAAAAATAGGGTTGGAGGTATAGCTGAGAGGTAGAATGCTCTGAGTTCCATCCTCAGTACTAAATAATAATAATAATAATAATAATAATAATAATAATAATAATATAAACAATCTTCCCACAATCAGAATTTATAAGAAAATATATTGTGACCCATCAAATTATGCTATATAGCAGAGGTCTTTACACAGGAACACGATTTATTGCCCTTCTCTTTCTGCTTGGGCAGTGCTGCGACCTCTGCAGGATGGATCTTCAATCTGTAATTTGCCTAGTCATGGTGAGGGCCATTTGTGAAAAATACATGTGGGAAATAATTGGCGAGCCTGGCACAAAATAGCCACTCACTTGCCGGACTTCTTATTGTTTTTGCTTCATCACAGTGAAATTTTCTAATTATATATATAATATATACTAATATATTATCTATTATATAAGTATAATAATATATATATTATTCTCCCTAGTATGTGGAAGCTAAAGAGTAATAGAATCATAAGAGGAACTCCAGATGAAGAAGGAGAAACCATAGATAAGCAAATAAGGCGACCTAACTGAGGGGATGGGAGGCGGGAAGAGGGAAATCGCCTTATGTACATGATGTATATTCACAAACATATCTAAGTCAATCACAAAGCCAAACGTGAGAAGAAGTGAGAAGGGAGGGAATGGGGTGGGAATTGGGGAAGGGCTAAATGAGTGATGTGTGCATGTCTAACTCTACCATCTTGTATTCCTTTAAGATGTATGAGTACAATGCACCAATGAAAAAATTTTAAATAAAGCACATATAATGATATTAAGGGTGTATCATCACCCTCATTCCCTTCAACCCCATTCATTTCCTCCTGAAGGCAGACTGTAGATAAACAGCAAAATTACATTCAAAATTTGCTGAGCCTGTGATATATGTTCATCACACTTTCAAGGCTATTTCAAAAGCCACTTCCCTTGGGATGGCTCTTTTCTTCCCCAGGCAGAGGAAGTAATTGCCTCTCTTCACTCTTGTAGCATTTTGCACTTAAATCTGTTATAAATCATATAACTTGTATTGCAATTGTGCATTTATATATCGTCTACCTTGCCAGACAGTGAGTTTCTTGTGGGCAGGAAATGCATCTGCCTGTATCTTCCATATTGACTACTAGAAAATCTGTATTGACTATACCATTAAACTAAATAATCTGTTTGTACTTGTTATCTATGACAACATATACTCTGCCATAGGAGGTAAAGTGGTACTTAATCACCATTCTGTTCCAAATTAATATTGCACCTGAATACAACCAGTGTCGCAGCTGTGAGTCTAACATGTCAAGAGAATAGTGTGTGGTCATTCGTGTTTTACTGTTTTATTTATAATGCCATTTAAAATGTACACATGGGGGGGGGGCTGGATGTTTTGCTTAGTGTTAGAGCATTATTAGCATGGCCAAGGCCCTGAGTTCAGTTTCCAGCATGAAAAAAAGAAAAGTGTCTGTATGAGAATCAGTCTCAACTAGTTGCCCAAAGGCTGTTTTGCCACAATCCAAAATCAAGTTTGTTTTTAAGGATTTGAAACAATTTTATGCTTCTTATGCTTCAGACCCAAGAACCAAGTGAAGGGGGGGGGGGCAAGTAGCCCAGCTGCCTTACCTGTGGTTCCTGCATCTCACCTGATGGAAGACTATACATGCTCCCTTGTGGATTTCAGCTGAAGACTTACAGATTGTCTCAAACCTCTTTTTCTCTCCCCTGCTCCATATTTTCACTTTTCCCAGGAAAATTGTTTTTATTGTTGTTTCGTGCAAAGTAGGCAATCACCTATATCATAGTATACAGACTTTCCATTCTATACTTAATAAAACTCTACATCCCCTCCTTATAATATCCTATAAAGAAATGCTTTGGGACTATGCCTTAAAAATCTCTCTCTTACAGTAAAAAAATCTAACTTTCAAAGGAGATTTTTACAAAAGTGGGCAATAAGACTTATTATGGGGGAATCAATCAAAAATTGATTTCCATATATTATTTGCATCCCATCTTTCTGGGTTTTAGAGATTGCTGATTGACCTCTCTGATTTAAGAAAATATTATACAAGAGTGTGTGAATAAACAAAAACTCTCTCTCCTCTCCCCTCTCTCTCTTTATTCTCTATACACATGCATATGCATATACATGAGAAATATAGCATATATTCTATATATTATCTATTAATATTAATACTATATTAATAGCAGTATAAAATAATAATAAATAACAATATTAGGGAGAAATATTAGCATATCAGTATCTGATGCTCGCTTTTAAACATTAGTATCGTTCAAATCCTCTTGCCTCAATTTCAGGAGTTATTTTGGTACCCACCCATAAGAAAGGAAGACTCTGAGACTCATGAATGAAAGCATATCAAAAGATGTATGACATGCACTTGGAAAGTGATTATGAAATGCCCTGTGAAAACAAGGGAATAACACTAAAATGGTGAAATATAGGCTTGTAAAGAGACTAAAATATACAATTTAAAATCAAGAGAGGTCACAGAAAACAAAATAACATTTATATCAAAAGGAGATTTGGATATACTAAGTAAAATATCACAGATTTCTTTTTGTTGTAGGATGTTTGAAGTTTTGTCTTTCATAATTTATGACAGCATTGTTTTGATCATGGAGAAATGAATACCTTCAGCAAAGGTCAATAAATTGTTCCTAGACTTAAAGTAAATGAAATGTATTCCCAAACCAAGGCAGCATACTTATAGAATTGACACTGGGGAAAAATTGAAGTTATGTATATTTAAATGTAAGGTATTGTTTCATTAGTATATCATATGCAATGAAGGAAACTATAGATTTTCCATGATAACATTGCCATTTAGGCAATGATTATTAAAGGATTATTAGCATGCCTATATTTCTTTAACATTAATAAATATTTTCAAATGCATAGAAAATTTGAAATATCTTATTAAAATAAAAGCAGAAAATATATTATGTAAACTAAGAGCATAAAATCACTTCCTAAATATCGTATAGCCGAGTGTATATATAACATTTGTAGCCTTAAAGAATTAATCCAATGTCACTGATAGAAAAATTACAAACTCACCTATGTTTCCAGGATAAGATAGAAAGTGCCAAACCAGGCAGCTAGAAGGGTTAACAGTTCTAAATGTTCTGTGACTATTGGCACTGGTATAGTTGATCACTTTTTCAAAGGATAGAGGAACGTTTGTGATCTGTGAAAGTATGCAAGTACCATTTGAAAAGGGTTATCTGCAAACTGATCTCCCCTCCCATACTGGCTCAGTAAGACTAAAAGCAAAGTGGTGCCTGAGGATGGCATTCTGTATCTAAAAGAGCTGTAGAAACAACTGAGAATCCCAAAGCTTCAGGGTTTATGAGAACTTGGTAGCCAACTTTATTTAGGTCTTCTCTATCCTTTGATAAATGATAACTTCTTATCTCTCTGTGGCACAAAGTCCCACCAAACATATCTCACCTGACTGAAGTAGCATATACAAAATAGGGATAAATTACAGTTCATTCAATCATTTATTTTTTTCTAGTTCTTTTTTTAATCCCGACAGAAACATTTAGGCAAGAAACTTTATTTTGAGTAAATTAATGTCACATTATATCTAGAAAGATGTAAGTGTAGGTTTTTAAGATCCCGTTGAATTAATCATTCTATTCTCATTCAAAATTCTGTCAAAGTACAGCCCAGCCTTTATTCTCCAATGTAATAAAGAAATATTAGAGTGCTAGGAAGACATGTCATGTAAGAATTTTTAGTCTTTCTACTAGAGCTGGAGTCAAAACAGTGAACATTGTTTAGCATCGTGTGTGTGTGTGTGTGTGTGTGTGTGTGTGTGTGCGCGCGCGCGCGCGCGCGTGTGTATAAAGCACTGGGTATTTAACCCAGGGTTATTTTTCCTCTGAGCTATATCCTGAGTACTTTTTTGAATTTTTAATTTTTGAATCAGTGTCTAACTTTTTTGAAAGTCTGGTTATGATGCTGAGGCTGTCCTCAAGCCTGTAATCCTTCTGTCTCAGCCTTTTAAGTACTTAGATTACAGGCATGGCCACCATGCCTGGCTTGTTTAGCATCTTAGTGATGAATTTGACATGGAGTCATGACAGAAATGTTCTATTTGCCTCCTCCTGAGAAGTTCCTGCAGATCACAGTATAATCTCCCATTATCTGTGTGGTATATCTGCAGGGTGTTTAAGAAAGTCAGGAGGCCAAAAGCTGCTAATTGATTCTTCTGTTTATTGTGGCTAATTCTGGATTTGCACTGTCAACAGAACACTGACAAAACTTTCTTTGGTTCTAAAGAACAGTGCTCTCATGCACCCAAAGGAATCTTATACAATATCCAGAAACTGGCCTGTTCTCTAAAAATCTGTGATTATTTTTGTGGAAAAAAAATAGGAAGATTAGTGACTTTGAATCATCTAGAAACAAAAAATATTTTTAAAATAATTGTCCTTAGAGAAATTTTTAATTTTCATTAAAATACATCCTGAAAATTGTTTTATATATTTTACATGATAGGATTTTCAAAAAAGTTATTAAGTGAATATAGGGTTGCGTCTTGCAAGAATATAATCTTTGCTTCTCATGAAATTAGATTCTGGCAGTATAAAGATAAATGTCATAAGATCTGGGGAACTCAAGTATTAAAGCTTATATTTTAAGTTATCTGCAGTGTGTACTTGTTTGAACTGCATATGCTGTATTGCCTTGCATTGTATAGAACAATTAAAATCTGAAGAGGTGGTTTAACTAAGTCACTTTACTAACATCATCTCAGTCTTTATCTGGGCTTATAGAAATTTTTAGATGTGAAAGAGAAAAGATTTAATGATCAAGTCAGAACTCCATCATTTTAGAGGTGGTTACAATAGAGTTCAGACAGAGATTTTTCAAGACCACAATTACAGCTTTCTAAGAATCTAGAACAAGATTCTAGGTGTTGGGGCTCCCTGTGCTTTGCTGTATAAATTATAAATCGATTTTTTTCTTTTCTTGAAATATCGACATACTTTTATAAAATTTTGTATTCGTCTAAATAAAAGTTCTCAAATTAGAAACTTAATTTATCTTTGTTAAATACTCACTTGGTGCCCATCAGTCCATCTGACAAAATCTTTTGGAATCCTAATATTCTTGTTCAATCAATTAATTGTCTTGGTGCTGAGAGACACTTACCTGTTGTATTTATTTTCTTTTTATCTTTTAGACATAATTTTATTACCTTCCTAAATACTTGTAATTATAACAGCAGAAACAACAACAGAGATGAATTCTTGTTTTCTTACTTTCTACTCTCCAAAAATTATCCTTATTTAGTGAACCACCTGCTTAATGATTCACCTAACCTCATCTCCCTGTTAACATAGATACATAAATCTAGAACACTGTCTAAAAATAACTCCCTATTTGAGAAATAAAGCATGTTTGTATTGATCCTCAGATGTTATGAGTGAGAAATTGATCAAGAATCATAGTTCTTTAGAAATGTTCCATAAATTATAAAGAGAAACAGATCGCTTTCAAGTTTCCTTTTTGATTTCTTATTTTTATTTATTTATTCATTTTGCTTAAACAAGCCATGCAGAGAAACATAGAGGTGTAGAAGGCACTACTACTGTGTTGATTTTGAATTTATGGCATATAATGTGTGCAGATTACTTAAGGTTTATTCCAAGTCAGAAAGAACACATGCTTTCAGAAGAAATGTTAACTCTAATGTGACCATATTCGATTATCAAAATGATCTGAATAGTTTGTTTGAAGTGATCAGTGCCTCCAGTGCCTATGTCAAATACACGAATTTGTCATGAGGTGGAAGGAAAATCTTTATAAGCACTTAGAAAATGCTTCAGTTAACAACCAACAGTAATAGTAAATAGCTTCCTCATCTAGAGTCGGTGTGAGCCAGTTGGTCATCCTACTGTATCTCTATCGATAAGGACTTTGTAGCCTCACTTGAATTCAAGGAAAGATGCCATGATTATTGCTAGTGATTTCAACTAATACAGGAGAGTTCTGAGATGTACCATAAGTGTGTGAGATCCAGCAGAGCCAAATCTTGACTCCTGCTTTTGTTGGATCTCACCCCAAACTTAACATTGTCCCTTTCATTTTTCCCATCACCGATTTGGTCATCCTGATGACCTTAACTAAAAATAATGCCCACAAATCTAAATGCTTCTCACCACTTTGTGTTTACTTAGAGTAAGTTATCATCATCTCTCACCAGGATTAACAATACCCTTTTAACTAGTCTTCATGTTTTTATTTCTTTGTTCTTCAAAAGTCCGTTTTCAAAACAGCAATTAAATTGATATTGATAAAGTGATTGGGCCATGGTATTATGAGAAAATGTCATTTCTCTACTCAAGCACTCCTGGTGACTTCTATTTCCATTACAGGGAAAAGTACAAGTCCATATGAAGGCAGATGAGACCTTTCATGATTTGCCTGCCCCCACGATCATCTCAGTTCTCTTTTCTTTTTATACTCTGTGTGTGTGTGTGTGTGTGTGTGTGTTACTAGGCACTGAACCAAGAATATTCTATCACAAACTATAACTTTATCACTTTTTATTTTTTTTGTTTTATTATTGTTATTTTCAGTACTGCAACTTGAATCCAGTGGTGTTCTCTATCTGAACTACACTCACAGCCGCTGCCTCCTCCTCCTCCTCCTCCTCCTCCTCCTCCTCCTCCTTATTATTATTATTATTATTATTATTATTATTATTGTTGTTATTTTGGAAACAAGGTATTGCTTAGTTTCTGAAACTGGTCTTGAACCTGTGATCTTCCCATCTCAGTCTTCTAAGTAGTGGATTACAGGTGTGCACCACTGTGTCTGGCTTGAGCTCTCTTTTTAATCTGCTCTAAAACTCTCTAAGTCTAAAGGCCTTGAGTTGGTTTTGCTTTCTGCCTGCCAAAGTCTTTATTGTATTCATATAATTAACACCTCACTTCCCTTCAGTCATTTGTCAGTTGTCTTTTTCTCAAATAAGTATTTCTTGGTAATTCTATTTAAAATTATATCTTTGCTCTCATTCACATTCCTTTATACTACTAATGTCTCTTACCTTGTTCTACTCTGATAATGCTTATTACTTTCCAACATGCTGTGTAATTCATTATTTATTGTGTTTATTAAATGTTGTCTCCCTAATCTCGACTGTGATTTTTCTTTTTCATTTTGTTAGTATTCAAGTTGTTTTGAAAACACTCAATAAAATATTTCTAGAAAACATGTACAAAATTTTTGATCCAAGAAAAATGCATATTTTAAAAATGACTGATGTTTATTTTTAACACATAACTGAAAATGAATTGAGTGGCATAAATTTAGCTGTGAAAAATAGAAAACACACAGACTCATCCAGATTTAGGAAAGGTGATACTTCTCAGAATGAAGGACAGGGTGAGACAGACACTACGTCATGGAAAAGAGAACCTTCCCATCTAGTTGTTTCTGAGGGAATTGTGGTTTCTCTTTCTTTCTTTCTTTTTTTTGTGGTACTGGGGTTCCTGGAAGCCCTTCTACGTCTGGGATACACTACCAGATATATATATATATATATATGTATATATATATATATATATATATATATATATATATATAATTTTTTTTTTTTTGAAACAGGGTCTCTTAAGCCAGTGCGGCTGGCTTCGAACCTGCATGATCCTACTGTCTCCTACTGTCTCCGCTTCCCAAGCGCGGGGATTACAAGCATGTGTCACCACGCCTGGCTTGTGGTTTCTAATATTCTATCAGCAACACACTAACTGCCATCAGGAACTTAAATATTCACTGTCCATATCATACCTTCAAAACCTGAGTAATGCTGAAGGGTGCTTCCTAATGTATGAAAATGTTTTAACATAGTACCTAGTACATTCTAGACATCCAAAAACTACTAAGTATTTGCCAACACTCATGAGGATTCCAAGAGAACAGTCCAATAGACTCATTATATTAAACTTACTAAGAGTATTTCAGATAATTAGTCAATAAAGAGAGTTAGAATACTCATGTCAACACTAGAAAAATTAGAGAGGAGTTAACTATATCCATAGAACCATCTGTCCTAAACCTTTCTGGATTAAGCAAAGTTAGTAAATAGTGATCTTTGAATCATTATTTATATCTTTGGAACCTATTAGCCTATATTAAGTGCTTTCTTTTTCTAGATGTCCTGGGAGTCTAGTGGATAGAACACAGGATGACATTAGACTTCTATTAAATTCCAGATTCATCAATTACAAATTATACATGCACTGGCAAGTTTATTCATCTACCATGAATCTGTTTCCTCATTTGTAAAATGGAGTTGATCATCTAATTGTTATTTTACAATGAAAAAAATGAGAAAAATTTGAAAAACATATAGTGCAGTATCTCATAATATATATTTAATTGCCAAAAGTTAGGCCCTATAAAAATGAACACCTTAGGATAAGAGTCACAGTCATGGGGGCAATTTATAATATATTATCTCATTACATCAACTCAGTATTGCTTTGGTTAGAGTTTGCATAAGTCTGTTGACTTTAACAGTTTTTGTGTCTCTAAGTCAATTGCTTGAGGTAATTTAAAATATAATTAATTATTTTATTTTTTATATTTTATTTATTTACTTATTTATTTGGTGGTACTGGGGTTCCTGGAAACCCTTCTACCTCTGGACTAAACTCCCAGACCTATTTTATATTTTTATTTGGAAACAGGGTCTCTTTAAGCCAGCAAGGCTGGCTTCGAACCTGCGCGATCCTTCTGTCTCTGCCTCCCAAGCGCGGGGATTACAAGCGTGCGCCACCACGCCCGGCGACCATATAATTTGAGGAAGAAAAATTTGCTTATAGTTTTTTGGAGATTCTGGATCAGTCCATGTAAGGCCAGGGTCTGCAGATCTCAGAGCGGGAAGCAGAGAGACAGATGAAGAGAGCAAAAGCTTTGTTCTCACATCATGAAAGCTGCAAGCAACAGAGAGCAAACAAGCAAGGGGCTTCAAAGACAAAAGTGTAGTCCCTAAGATATATAAATAATAAGTAGATAGCTTCAAATAAATTGCTAATTATTTGTTGGAAAACTGACAGAAAATAGTAATTGTCAGGAGGTAATGGTATATGCACATTTTTTTATTTCTTTTCATTCATTTTATGAATATAGTTGATTCTGTTGTGTTTTCTTATATCTTCCATTGTTTATTGTAGATTTTCTAGAGTTCTTCAGCAGTCAGAATTCTAGGGGAGTTTAATATGGGAACTTTGCCCTCAATTTATTAAAGCAAATGCAATTAATGAAAATGTAGAGGATTTAAGTGTAAGGAATAAATATTTTGAGTAAATGTTACATGTTAAATACATGCAAATATATTTTGTAGTATATTTCTTTATTATCAAAAATAGCTATCACAGAATCCTTATCTGGAACTAGGAAACAGGCAAGAGATATTCCTGAGTGTTCTTTCTGAGTAGTACTAATTTTAACTTACTCTTGTCTGAGCTGTTTATAACTCTGTAGAGGTGGAAGTTAATTTGTAGGTTTTTGTGCTATAGAGATGCAGTTACTTCTATTAAGTGGAATAGATATCACCAAAGGTTTCAGCTTATTGTCTTCATTAACAAGCTTCATATATAACTCAGAAAATTTATTTCAACATTTCTTATAAAAATCTAGTTAATAAATGCTCTTTGGACCAGTTTTAATGTTACAAATTCAATCACTGAATAAGTTGCATAAAAATCCTACATGTTTTTCTCTAATACTCATGTGAGAGTTTTTTTTATTTTTTCTTTTCTAAGCCAGGCTGAAAATTGTATTTTAACTTCTTATGGAGATACAAAAAAATTCCTCCTGCCAAAATATTTTATAATGCAATACTTAATTTCATTAAATAGTTTCAAACATAGGAGAAAATACCACTGTATTTTGAATAGTTACTAGAAATGATTCCTTACTATAGACAAGATCAAGTATACTGATGTAAGATTTATCAATAGACAAAATGCTAGATAATTCCAAGATAACAGTTTCCATATCATACTAAAAAACACAAACATATTGAAATCCATGTGCTTCATTTTAAAGGTAAACCCTGCAAACATTTAAAATTGTACAAATGTTTTATTTTCAAAACTACTCCAAAAGCATGAATGAAAGTCTAGATGTGTTGTAAACTTTTGTTTTATCATTGTTATAAAGTACATAGCAAAAACTATTTTGTGAACGACACAATTATTACTTTGCCTTTTTTAGTATTCTCTCTATACCACATATTTAACATATAGTATAGATAAGTAAAGTAATGTTTCACCAATGTCCTCCTCTTCTCATTTCTGTTACTAGATTTTATTCTGTTCTATAGTCTTCTAGAAATCTTGGTAGAATATTTTCCTTTGTTATCCTTTGAATTGCATTTAGACTCAACTTTCATCTCTATATAATGGGGTCAGAACATATTTTGTTAAGTTATTTAAGCTCTAAAATAGCAATGTAAATAATATTCATTCTTGAGAGAAGAGATAAATAACTGTTTTACAAAAGAGATGAGGCGAGAAGAATAAAAGATGGGAAAATGGCAAGGACTTCATCACATAAATCTAAAAGTCATGTGCATTTAAATCCTGGTGTTGCCATGGGCTGGAAGTCCTGTCCCTACAAAGCCTCAGGTAGGGTGTTTCTTCCTAGGAAAATCAATAGGTCTAGTGGGGGGTTATATGATGAATTGTTGCTTATTGCCTTATTGCCTTATCAACTACATGATAATTAAGAGCCAAAAATTAGAGAAAATGTTTGAAAAAAAGATTGTTTAGAAGAACCAAAGAATATTCAACCAATATGTTGCTATTATAGAAACCTTATAATATGAAAAGGATATGGTTAAAGAAAAATCAAAGATATGCTGGAGTAATGTCAAGCCCCAAAGACCATCTGAGATCTGGGGCAACACTGAGCACTTCTTATAGAACAAATTGTATTTTTAGAAATATATAGAGCACCTATATATTCACTCATAGAAAGTGCATTTATTGAAGGTCAAGTACTACAGGCAAAGGCTCCTGTTAGACCCTGTCAAAAATAATGGAATAGAGGAACATGGTTCTTTCTACAATAAGTCTCTATTTACAGTGTTCATTATTATTATAACAGGTCTTTATTGAGTACCTCCACTATGCTATGTACTCTACAAGGTACGTTACATTATTTATCACATTTAATTTTATAGATAAGAAAAATGAAGGCACTTTACATTATTTATCACATTTAACTTTATGGATGAGAAAAATGAAGGCTCAGAGAGGTTAAATAACTTGAACAAGCTGTTATATCTTGTAAATGGCAGATCCATCTAATTTCAAAATCTCGCTCTTTCCACTACTCCGTCTCCTAATCTAATAAGGAGAGAAGGTCCTTGTGTGTGCACGTGGATGTGGAATTGTAATATATGGCAAAATAGTCCAAGTTTGAAAGTTATACAAAGTGTCCTGGAAATTCATAGAAGAAAATTTGTGCTTAGATAGAAAGATTAGTAGATATTATTTGGTAATGGAGATATAATCTAAACCTGATAACATTATAGAGTTCAGTTTTCTGAGCTAGAGACAACGTTTATACAGGAGAAAATAAAATTAGTCAAAAGCCATATATGAAAAAATACCATGTAGCCCAATTTCATTTAGTATGGATACATGGTAAGGAGAAATAGAAAATATGGTGATGCCCACCATGGAGAAGTCCTTAATACATGCTAAAGGAAATGGAGGTAGAAGGAGTGAAATTATTGCAAAATTACAGGAAGAAATACACTTGAAAGGTTTAAGCATACAAAGCAAGAAGATGTCTGAACCATGGTTCAGGATTAAAAATAAAAGTAATCGTCAACTGAAGGAATAAAGGATAAATCTGAAGTTTTCATTTTGGAGGCATGAAATAGTGATACAATTAGAAAAAGGAGGCAGCTTCAAGAGAGAACTACTCCGTAAGCCTGCAGATCTTTGTTCTGTTGCATATTTTTACCTGTTTATGTGTTTCTAAGTTGTGGGCTGCATAAGGGCAGGGAATATGTCCTCTTTACCCTTGTACCCTCTAGGAGATCACAGTATCTAGACCACATCATATATGTAATCAGAGGAGCACAAGGCCTGGCTGAGGTGAAGGAGTTAAGCTACCAATGGTATATACTCATAGTTATCTGGCTGGAAGTTTTAATTCAGGACTGTTCTTAGGAGAGAAATAGAACTGTACCCAGGTGTGGTGGCACACGCTTGTAATCTCCGCACTTGGGAGGAGGAGACAAGAGGATCTCGCAGGTTTGAAGCCAGCCATGCTGGCTTAAGAGACCCTGTTTCCAAATAAAAAATATAAAATAGTTTTGGGAGTATAGCCCAGAGGTAAAAAGGCTTCCAGGAACCCCAGTACCACCAAAAAAAAAAAAAAAAAAAAAAAAAAAAAAGAAAGAAAAAAGAAATAGAACTGTAAGTGTATATTTGGGATGCAACTACATAGAGATTACAGTTGAAATTCTAAAAGCAGTAGATGAGCAGTAAGGAGAGCAAAAAGGAAGAGAGAAGAGAAAAAGGTGGAAGGCAGAAACTCTGAGCATCTCTAGTGGTTATTAGGATAAAGGTTAGAAGATTAAAAACTATCACCATAGAAGCTTTTAAAGAAACTGTATAGTAGGAAGAGAACAAGTAGAGTGTAGATTACAGAAACCATTACAGGAGAATTCCAAATGCTTCAGCTGTTACCAATAGTGTGTACTTTAGAAAGCTATTTACTTTAAAAACCACACGGTCATTCCTGACTACCGAAAAGACTCCAAAATATCAGAATGCAAAGGGTTAATGAGTAAGTGGAAGCTGTTAAAGAGACACACTTTATCTGGCTTTTAATGGCAAAAATCAAACACACAAGGATGGTGGTGCCATGTGTACAGTTGGTATAAAGATGAGAAATTACAGGGCTCAAAGATAGGTTGATTTTCACCTTATTCATTTGGTGGGAGAAACTGTTTCACCTCATTGATTTTTCAGTACTAAACAAGTCATGTTTGCCTGTTCATTAGAGTTTGCTTCATTTCTTTTCAATTCATTTCTTTTTTCATCGGTTTGGCACTTCTATGTTTTTGGGCGCTGCTTCATAGTGAGTGCAATTCCCAACTATTGATGGATGTGACATCCCCTCTCTGAAGTATGAAAGAGTACAAAATGCAGCATCATCACAAGGAACACAGATGCAGATTCACAAGAGTAGATTGAATGGTTGCTTAGTTTCACTATATTTATCAAAGCCCTTGTAGAATAGTTCCTATGTCAAGATATGAAATGACAATAAATATTAAAAAATAAAGATCTCTACAAGCATTTATTTGAACACAATAAAAGAATAAGTACAGATCCCTTAGCTCACTCTTCACAAATTTTATTGGGCATGTATATTCTATTTTATTATAGAACCATAAAATAGCTCCAGAAAAATTAAGTGAGCTAATTCTGCATTATTTACTAAGGGAAGCTTCTAGTCAAATTCACTGGGAATTTGCCTGAGAAAATACTAAATAATCAGGTCTTTTTTTCTTTTCCTCCCTTACAGAATTTTCATACTGTAATACAGAAAGTAGTTTTTCAATATTTAAGTGCTCGTGTATTTCTGCATGAAAAGTCACCTCTTTCATAACTTGTGTTACAGGCACAACTGCTATGTGACTTATGATGTGAATTATGGCTTCAACCTACTGCTATTAACTCCACTTGAGGGATCAGAGTGTTATGATCAACTAGCTTTTTTATTATTATTATCCAAAGAATTGTAGTCAGTGTATGGTTTTGGCAGAAATGTGCCATCAGAGATAAACTGGTCTATCTAATGTATTCCTGGGGCAGAAATAAATTCCATACTCTAAGAGAAATACTGTGTATCCTAACTTAAGTACATGACTGGGGGAATGTACAGACAGCTCTTCCTCAATGCCCAGGTCATATCCCAATTAAGTGGCAGACAAAGATTTGGGAAGTAAACCGAACATGGACATTAAGCCCTAACAGGAGACAATTAGCAATCAATAGAAGAAAATTAGTTAAAATTACCTATTTGCTAAATTTTAGCAGAGTGTTTATTTTCTAAACTCCTTAACCTTTAGAAAAATCACATTCTCTGCTGCTATTCAAAGATCAAATTCTTTGACTTGTTTAACCAATTATAGTCATGTGCTGAAAATAAACCATGTTGTTTCATGATAGTGATAATCCTGAATACATTATTTACCACCTATCCCATCTATAATCATGCAAAAGAGACGACTAGGCATAAAACTTAAATGAAAAAAAAATAACACCTTTCTCCACTAGCACACATTTCTGAGAAGGTAGAATATTAAGCCTCATATACTTCATGTACGAAGTCTAGAATGTTCTCACAGTTTAATTTCTTATAATGAAAAAATAAATATGAATTTTATTCAATATACTTGTACGCCTACATATATTTAAATTTAAGAGTAACAGAATTTACAAAGTATTTTTCTGGCTATTATGAGATGAAAATAAGCAAATGCTATTCATATTCTCAAATGACACTCAGCACAGTACTTCTGAAGCTAGCTGTGTGGGGTTTAGTCCCCATACATCTACAAAGCAAGTCTTCAGGCAGGTGTGGTGGCGCAGGCTTGTAATCCCAGCATTCGGTAGGCTGAGACAAATGGATCACGGTTTGCCGACAGCTTCAACTACTTAGTGAGATCCTTTGCAACTCAGTGAGACCCTGTTTCAAAATAAAGAATAAAAAATAGGGCTGAGGATGTAGCTTGAAGGTAGAATGCCCCCAGGTTCCATTCCCAGTACTAAGAAAGAGCAAGTCTTCAGCAAACACCGAGTGTTTATCAGTTCCATTAAATTCTGATACTACCTGGATCTGGCATCAGGTCCCAGAGCTTCAGTGCTCAATGCCACAAGATTTCCTCCATTTCAAATACAAATCACAAGCCCAAGATGATAACCTGTATCTGACTGATAGGCTATAAGTCGAGTTTCCAATGACCCCTTTTTTGGGTTTGATTAATTTGCTGGACCAACTCAGAAAGCTTAGGGAAGCACAACTTGTATTTACTAGTTTGTTATCAAGTATTTTACAAAGGATACAGATGAACAGCCAAATAGAAGAGATGTACAAGGCAAGATACATGGTGGGGGGGAGCAGAGCTCCCAGGCCTTCCCCAGACAGGACTCCTGCAGGACGCTCTGCACAGTCCTCTGAGGTTCTTATGGATCTTCACTACACGGGCATGATTGATTCATCCCATGGCCACTGGTGGTCAATTCAATCATCAGCCCTTCTCCTCTTTCGAGAGGTCTGAGGACCTAGTCATGCCTTAGTCTTTCTGGGAACCAGATCATGGCTACAAGAGACATTTTTATTACTTCAGAGATTCCAAGGAGGTAGTGTATGCCAGGAAGCAGGAGCAAAGCTCAAATCTATACTTTTTAATTGTATCACACTATCACACTAGCCAAATGGTATAATGATATTAGTTGAATTATTCAAATGATAATAATAGAAGTTGTGGCCCTCTTCTAATTGTTGTTAATTTCACAGAAAATCTTTTTTCTTTTCTTCATAGTCCTGTTTTGAACAGATGACCAGAGATATTTTATTGAATCATTCTAGTTAGTAGGAAAGACCAGCAATATCTTTCGAATGGGATCAAAACCATATTTTGCATTGCATTACTGAAGTCTTTAAGAATTTGAAATTAGCCAGGTGTGGTGGTGCATGCTTGTAATCCCAGTACTTAGGAGACTGAGACAGGAGGATCGCACAGGTTTGAAACCAGTCTCAGTTATTTAGTGAGGCTCTCAGCAACTTAGTGACATTCTGTTTCCAAATAAAATAAAAATATGTCTGGGAAGGTAGCCTGAAGGTAGAAAGGCTCTGGGTTCCATCTCCAGCACACAAAAAAATAAAAAAGAAAAAAGAAGTAGAAATTATTTTTTCAAAGCAAATTTGTCTCCACTTTGATAAAGCTGGGGAAAGCTTTATAGGGGAGAGAGTTATATGTATAACTTAAATACTATTCCAGTGTATTTTGACAATTTGTTCCAGGCAAGGTACTTATGCTATAAAAGCACAGACCTTCCTTCTTTTAGCCATTAGTCACTTTTGGTGGTGGTAGAGGTGCTGGGGTATGCCTGAGTCTCCCTACCTATTTTATTGACCAGGCATTTACTAAAAGCCTACAATGAGTCAGTTACTAACCTATGTGTTGGGGATTCTGACAAGAACCAAGCCAGCCCTGCAACTGGTTAGCATATGCTTGTAAGTAACCATTAGAGCACTGTGTTGCATGCAGAAGGGGAGACATGAGCCTGACTCTCCAGAGCCTAGAATACCAAGGAGGTTTCTCACCAGAGATAATACTTAGCTCATAAAGCCTAAGCGAGAAGGACAGAAGGACAGAGATGTGGAATAGTGGAAATGACCAAGAAGTTGATAAGAAGTTGGAAGGAGTAAGCCCAAAGGAAAAAATTCAAAACACTTATGGAGGGTGGAGATTGCTTTGAGATGTGGCATTATTGAGATGTTAAGCAGAATTATGACATTTCTTCTATGTCATGCTCAGGTTTTTAATGTTTTTCTTGATTCCAGAGACAGATATTTTAAGCAAGGGAACACCATGACCAGAGTTGTGCCTTAAAAAGATCATTCAAAACAGATGTTTCAAGCACTGGATGCATTAGGGATGCTGATTACCAGTCAGGAATGAACCAAGAAAATCCCATTAAATTTCAGTGTGAAGCACACCTCCTTCCCTTTCTTTTTCTTTGAAGCCTGGAAGTATTCCAGCATCTAGCGAAATATGAACCTCTGGAGAAAATATTGAGGTAAAGATGGGAGTTTTCCATGCTATCTAGATTTCATTTGTTATTCTATAATGAATTTTATGCATTAATAATAGCTCTGATTTCTTATTTTTCTGCTCTTGCTGTTTGCATAGTTTTACTACTTTATTTTAGTTTAATTTTATTACCTGTTCTTACTCTGCTGTGGTCTGTGTAGTTATATGCTTTTATAACTCCTTTTTTAAGCAATATGGAAAATGAAGGTTTTCTTCATCAAAAACACACACAATGAGACTTTAGGAAGAAATATACCACATAATGCTATGTTTGTATATAAACATATCACTACAGATTGCAATAGCATGTATAAAAGGGAGGAGGGACCGAAACACACCAAGAGATAGTGTATGCATATATTGATGTATCACTTACACTCACTAGGATGTATAGCTGGAATGCACCAAAGTAAATAAATGAAAACCAATAAAAAACTAATAAAATAAAAAAAAAACTAAAACTCTATTTATAAATTAACTATGGTCCTTGTGATAAAAAAATAATTCACTTAAGTCAAGGTCTTTATTTTATCTCTAGAATATAACATAAGTAAAGGATGTTAAACAAAATTTGTGCTCATATTTCTTTTGATTTTTTAAAACTACAACATGTATTAATTATCCCTTTAAATTTTTAACCCTCTTCTTCACAAACAGTGATGAGATTTGTTTAAATAAATCCTTGAAAAATAGAACTCAGCAGTCAAAATGACTACTTTTTTGAGATTACTAAAAATTCTATTATGTTGCTTTTTATTTCTACATTTTCTTTTCAAAACACTGTTAACTCGTTGAAAATAAAGCCCCATCTGCCCCTGAAAGATAAAACCAATGTGTAATTCTTTTTGCCAATTCCCTTTCCCATTTTGTGTTAATTACATATATTTTGCATGCTGAAATTGACATGTCTTTGATTAACCTGACATTGACCTCTTTTTCCATAGTCTTTGGATTTATTAGAATATTTTGTGCATGTGTGCCTTGGGTGAAAGAATTGAATGAATTTCAAAAATGCATATGTTTCAGTGGTAAGAGCTAAAATGTAGACCAAACTTGAATGAAATTAAGAATTTTTTTTTTATCCTAAGCTCTGAAAAAGCTTTAACCAATCAGCAGCAAAGTTCCATGCAGGCAGGCATGGAAATCCTTCTGGAATTGCTAAATAACAAAACTTCCTTTTAGATTTCACTATACTAGCTGAAAAATTACATGGCAAGAATTTTTATTTATTGTCCTTGAGCAATGCAAATGAATTTTTTAATGAATAAAATAAAATCTTAATGAGATGATTGATTCATACATTAACTATGAGTACCCATAGCAATTGATTTCGAGGCAAAAACGATATAGGAAAATAAAAGAATATGCCTCCAGGTTTTGTTTTGCAAAATACCTTCATATTTGAAGACATGTGGGTTTTGTATAAAATGTTGTTCTCTCATATTTAAAATTTTACAGGTTGGTATGATATATAGGAAAAAATGCAATTGCAACACAATATATAAGCTATGTTGTTCAGTTCAATAGATCCCAGGAAGATCTTATAAACTAGTTAATTATTATACTTCATAAAAATATTTCAAACTAGAAAACACATATTGTTGAATCTAACAAAACTAAATAATAGAGCCTCCATTTTTTTTCTTTTTTCTTTTTTTCTTTTTCATTCATGTATGTATGTATGTATGTATGTATGTATTTATTTATTTATTTATTTATTTATTGCAATGCTGGGGATGAAACTCGGAGGCCTTGTACCTCCAAGCATGTAGCCTTATCTTTTAGTCTTTTTTTAATTTTTGAAACAGGGTCTCACTGAGTTGTGAAGGGCCTAAGTAGCTAAGGCTGTTGGTGAACTGAGGTCTTCTGGTCTTCACTTCCTGAATGCTGGGATTACATGCACCACCACGCTGGGCCCCTCCATTTTTTAATTTAAAAACATAGTTGAATATTTCTATTACAACCTAAACTTATTTACTTTACTCTGCAGTTTTCTTTTTCTATTTTTTTTTTTTTTTGGTGGTACTGGGGTTCCTGGAAGCCCTTCTACTCTGGGATACACCCCCAGACCTATTTTTACATTTTTATTTGGAAACAGGGTCTCCTAAGCCAGCACATGTGGCTGGCTTCAAACCTGCGTGATCCTCATGTCTCTGCCTCCCAAGCGCGGGGATTACAAGTGTGCACCACCACTCCCGGCTACTCTGCAGTTTTCAATGGAGGGGCAGGAACTAAAATAATGAATTGTATATTATGCACAGTACCTTGTTTTATTAAAGAATTAGGACTTGGCCAGGCATGCTGTATACTTGTGTAATCTCAGTAGTTGGGAGACTAAGACAGGATGATCTCAAGTTCAAGACCAGCAACAGCAATTTAGCAAGACTCTCAGCAACCTAGCAAAACCCTGTTTCAAAACAAAAAATAAAGCCAGGTATCATGCTGGCACAGGCTTGTATTCCCAGCACTAGGAAGGCTGAGACAGGAGGATCAAGGTTCTCGACCAGCCTCAGTTACTTAGTGAGGCCTCCACAATTTAGTGAGACCCTGTTTCAAAATAAAGAATAAAAAATAGGACTGAAGGTCTTGCTAGGAGGTAGAACGCCCCTGGGTTCAACCCTCAGTATAAATAAATAAATAAATAAATAAATAAATAAATAAATAAATAAATAAATAAGTAAGTAAATATAGAAAAGGCCCTGGGAGCATAGTGATGGGGTAGAATATCCCTGGGTTCAGGCTCCAGTAACTGCCCCCGCCAAAAAAAGTGAAGACCTTAGAGTCATAAAGATTCAAGTTTAATTATTTATTCTACTACCAAAGAGATATCTTTAGTAATTGGCTTTGCTCCTTAAAGCTCATTTTCTTCATCTGTTAAAAGGGATATCAATATTGAATCCATAGGGTTGTTTGAAAGATTAAATGCACTAATGTTTACATAGAAGTTAACTACAGCAATGTAGAGTAAATGACTGCAGTTATCCCCATCAATATCCTTATCATGAACTTGCTGAAAAGATCATCTTCTAAGAACTTCTTATTTATTTTCTTAAATTTAGTTACCTAATATTGAATCAGAGTAAGAAGAAACAGCAAGACTGAATATTATAGGATTAAAGTCAGGCTATGCTTTGTAAACAACTGTCATTATAAATCTTGTCTCCATACTTTAGCTAAGGAAATGCATGGCAGCATTGTCAGAAACATCAAATCTGTTTTCTGATTTTTTTTTTAAATTTCAATGACTATCATAATAGTAATCCAATCATGCCTGTAGATAAAACATCATTTTCAGGGTAATGTATTTTAATTGCTACTGAAACTCTGTCTTGACAATATAACTATGCCTGAATTGAGCTGTTTTATTTGTTTTCAAATATTTTTTTCCTTCATAGATGTATGAGTAGCAAGATATATGTGGAGAGAACATCTAAAACAAACAAGATTAGGCTAGTATTCAGACACTTTACTGTGGAACAAAAAATTCTTTCTTTTCCTTCCCCATTGAACATGCCCTGTGTTCATAAACAAATAGCACAAATAATCAAAGTTCACTAGAAAAGTAACATTTAACAGATATAAATAAATAATTTGTGAATACAACCAGTTTTCATATTTAGGACTTAAATCTATTTGCAGTTATAGAACATATCAATCTATTTCTTTCTCAAGTATTAGCTCTAGACAATTTTAAAGAAAAAAATAGGAACTTAATGAAGTATATGTGGTTTCTGTAACTTCTAGATTAACTTTACAAATTAAAAAAGGAAAAAAAATAATAAGAGGAAAAATCTGTTCTTACCTTACACCCCAGAGCCACATAAGAAAGTAATATGTTCTATATTTGGAGGAGGGAGTTATATTTCCTGGGGAGAGTAGTTTTTGTTGTTTGTTTGTTTGTAGTGAAAGAACTGGCTTCTCAGCCATCTTTGACTTTCTTCTTTGTCCCATACCTCATCATAATAATGAGACACCCAGACTACCTTGCTAATAATCTCCCCACCCCATCTGTACAGATGGGCCAAATGATATTACTGTTGGTAAAACAGTATGGCAAAATGATTTTACTGTTGGGAGTTGGCTGGTCCCATGAGAAAGGCAGAGCTAAACGAGGAAGGCAAGGCCAGGAGTCAAAGAGATGAGATTGCATATTTCCTCCGCCATTGACTAAATGGGTGGGTTGCATAGTCCTCTCTCTTAAATTTTCTGCCTCTGTATCATTGTTATAAAAATTAAATAAGTTTCTATATTTGTATCATGAAGCTATTGTAGAATTTTTTCATAATTTATTGGTGCACTGCAATTATACATCACAGTGAGGTTCATGTATTAAGCACATATATGCACACAGCTCTTTGTGTGGGTTCTCCTCCACATCCCACCCAGCTTGCCCTTCCTTCCTCCATATGGGAGCTAGTGAGATTGGTAATAATACATTCACTATTATTACTAGAATTATTGTAGAATTTAATAACATGATCATATGTGGGTACTAAGAATACTACCTGACACATGCATAGTCAGTACTCAATAAATATTATGTTTTCTTTGTTTTTTCTGTGGTGCTGGGGATTGAACCCAGTGGTGTTTTATCTCTGAGCTATACTCCAAGTCCTATTTTTAATTTTTTTTAATTTTGAAAAATGTTTAAAAATTTAAAAATAGGCTACTGACAGTCTCACTAAGTTGTTGAGACTGGTTTCGAATCTGTGATCCTCCTATCTCAATCTCTCATGTACTGGAGTTAAAGGATGGGTCACACCACACCAGGCTTAGCTGTTTTCATGGTTAGGTATATAAGGAGATCTGATCTTGTGGAATCTAACCAAAGTCTCTAACGTGAGATGCTCACTTGGGTTATTCTTAATCCAGAAAGAGCAGAGGTTCCAGGGGCTATTACAGCTGTGAATGTCACAGGTGTCCACTGACTCATGGGTAACAAAAGATAGAGTAAAATTCACTAGCTAGTTCATCATGTTAAAAGTACTGGAATTATATCAAGCTGCTAACTCAAGTAGCGATGAGATGAGGAAGCGCAGCCTGCGCACCCTGTAGTGTTAGAGTAGGGATAGGGTCAATTTCACTTCTGGAAACTTGGCATACTAGTGAGTAGACACAGGAAAAGCATTTAATCAAGTTGCCTTCTCTAGCACTTATTCAATCTGTTTGTGAGGCCAGGCCTGTTTCTCACTTAGGGCATGAGTTTATAAAACTCAATCTTCATTTTTATCAGTAGATTACTCAGGAAACATCTTTTTACTCTTGCAATTATGCCTCATGTCATTTATAAGAAGGCATTATGTCACCCTCTCTTCTAAGGATAACTAAAGTTGAGAACTAAGGTTAGTAAATATTTTTAAAAGAATACTTTTCTTTTATTCGGGCGTGGTGGCACACGCTTGTAATCCCAACATTTGGGAGGTTGAGAGAGGAGAATAGGGATTCTCCAACAGCCTCAGCTACTTAGGCTCTTTGCAACTCAGTGAGACCTTATTTCAAAATTAAGAATAAAAATAGGGCTGGGGATGCAGCTTGGAGGTAGAATGGCCCTGGGTTCCATCCTTAGTATTCCCCCCCCAACAAAAAAACCATGTTGCCCTTTTCAGGCATACTCTCATGGAAGAAGTAAATGATGAAGTGGACTGTTTCTAGGACACAGTGAGTTGGGATTCACATGGCCCACACTTCAAAATGGAAATACATAAATGACAGAAAAAAAAAACCTTAGATTTAAGGCATAAAAGATGTTTCTAATATACTTATGTCCTTCCAGTGTTGCTGATTGAAATTTTCCTAAATAAATAGAATCCTTTTTTCAATACCTAGTGCTCCAGTAGAGAAAATAAGATCCAACTGCTCCAATAATCTTGGAAGATGCAGAGAAAAAACAACAACAACAACAAAAAAAAACAAAAACAAACACCTCACTACTAAAAGAGTATTTCCAAGCAGCCCTATAACCTTAAGGGATAAAACTTTTCACTAGTTGTTTCAGTTTATTAGAAACAAGTTAATGCAAGTCCTATATAGTGACCCCATGTGGTAGTTTGAAATGCAAACCATTTCCAGAGAAAGAGACTGAATTTTGTCCTTTGAAATAGGAATGAATTGGCAAAAAGGATTGCAAGTGATTTCTTGATTTTTACGATGAGGTTTATCTCTTTCTTGTTTAGAGTTTACCTACTTTGTTTTCTAATTAGTTTCTTAACACTCGTAGACCTCAGAAATTTAAAAGAACAATTCTGTCAATCTGATATTTTATTTTGTCGCATTCTGAAAACTCAGCAAAATAGATTAAAAGTTCATGACCAGTCACAAAAATTTTAGATGTCCAATATTTGAGAAAGGAATAACAAGCCTAAAGTTATAGTATTAATTGTACAAAGTGGTTTCAATTATTTTTTGGAAGCTTGATGTATTTCCTGAACATAATTATGCTGAACACAAAAATATGAATATCACATACAAACTATTTGCACTATATACCTATAGAAAATTTTTGAGAAGTATTATCTTGTATTGATAATGCCTTGTGTGTATCAAAGTTTATGTTTTATCTAAGACAGTTTTTATGTTCTGGTTTTCTCCTTCCCAATAATTGTTTTGGCATTATAGATTTTAGAGTAATGCACTCTGTATAATTATTTGTAATCATTCTTTCCCAATCCTAGTGTTAAAAATGTGCATTTATTTAACATGGGGCAAATATGTTGTTTTTATCAAATTCAAAATATAATATCTTAGTATTATCCACTTAGGTTTAATGTTTTTAGATTGAATTCACACAACTTGGCTTGTATATTATAAAAGCATTTCTGAAGAGACAATTGGGACAACTAATTTTTACCATTGTCACACTATCTTTTTAATAGTGATAGTTTAATATTAATGCCTCTGTAGTTTGACTAAGAATATTAGTCAAATCAAGTGAAAAGGATATTTCCTAAGATGCTGAGTTCTACCGCCATCTCTGTTTACCTTATTATACACCAATTATAGTTGAAAATAAAATTAGAGTTACCTATGTTATTTCATTTGGTGAGAAACATAAACTTCATATTTACTTTGTAGTCCTTTCCTGTAATGTGACCTTTTATTATGATTAATTTTCTTTGAAAAAATATTTTCTTTGATTTTTTTTCTTACTGCCAGTATTATCTTTATAGATTTTAAAGGGCCATCTTAGTTTAAATAGATGACATCCATTATTACAACCCCAAGCAGTCCCTAGGAGTGGTACTGGTGAGCTATACTCCTTCCTAAGGCATTCTTAAAAAGGGTTTAAAATAAGCATCTAACAAGTGTCAAAATATTAGTATTATAATGCACTTTTTCCTGCCCCCTGAATATCTAAGCATCTTGTACAAATAACTCTAAGCACTAATATTCTAAATGAAAAACTTATTTTTGCCGGGTGTGGTGATGCACGCTTGTAATCTCCGCGCTTGGGATGCTGAGACAGCAGGATTGCACAGTTTCCAAGCCAGCCTCAGCTACTTAGCGAGGCTCTCAGCAACTTAGTGAGACCCTGTTTCCAAATAAAATACAAAATAGGTCTGGGAGTGTAACCCGGAGGTAGAAAGCCCCTGGGTTCCACTCCCAGTACCACAAAAAAAGAAAAACAAACTTATTTCCTAGGTCAAAAGTAAAAAATATTCCTAGAAATACATAGTTAAAAGAACATCCCAATGATCAAAAGAACATAAATAATTATTTTGCCTCTGAAATGTTTAAATGAATTTGAAGACTTAGCATCCTAAGCTTCTACCCTAAATGTTCAACATCCTTGAATACAAAAAAATTCCTAAAATTAAAGGTCACACACACACACACACACACACACACACACACATCACACCATTTCACATCACATCACATGGTTTTGCTTACATTTTTTTCTGGGGGATAGATGCAGTCCTTTCTTTAGTCTTCCACATGTGAATATTTTATTCCAGAGTACTTAAACCGCCAGTCTTCATTGAATGATCCCCATCCTATTCTGCCCAGGCATGTCCCCAGGTAGAGACTTCACCTAACTAACTTATTCTCAACTAAAATAGTCATTTTCTCTGGGTTGTGCTAGCTATCTGTCTTTGTGTCTTTTGACTATTTTAACAAAAAAAAGTAAATGACATAGAGTGTGTGGTTTACGAGGAAAAAAATACCCCTCATAGTTCTGATAGCTAGGAAGTCTAAGACAAAACAGCCAGCTGATTTCAGCTGATTTGATTCTTGGTGCAGGATCTCTTTTTGGCCTGCGTAGGGCAATCTGTTTGTCTCCTCTCAATGCAGAGAGGTGGGGGAGAGAGAGAGGGGGAGAGAGGGAGAGGGAGAGGGAGAGGAAGAGGGAGAAAGGGAGAGAGAGAGAGAGAGAGAGAGAGAGAGAGAGAGAGAGAGAGACTAATTTCATCATGCTTCTGATAACCTTCCTCACTTAATTAACTTCCAAAGACCCCTTGATGAGATATCACACTGAGGATTAGTGCTTTAGTATACATATTTTGTGAGTACATAATTCAGCTTCTCTAGAACCAGTACGGGCCATGTAAGCAATTAGATAATGGTGCAGTTCTTCTCATAGCATTCCTTCATACTCACTTGTCCACTTGTATGTTAATTAATTTACTTAATAGAATTAAAATGATGGGATCTCATTTACCATCAGTTCTCATTTAATATATAAGTACCTTAACCCAAAACGAATGATGTGGACAACCCTAAGATTTTATCAAAGATGAGAAAAGTATGTCATGAAACTAATCACCATCCTCATCTGAAGCCAAAATCTATACATGACCCTAAAATTTCATTACTTTTCTTTTTTGATCATTATATAAGTGTCCTTTTTAGTTCATTTGTTTATTTATGCAACAGATTCCAGAATGATGCTATAAACTATTTTGACAGCTGGTGATGACAATTGACACTACAAAGGCCTTACTTTTTAATAAAGGGGTCATTAAGCTAGAAATTCATAGGCAAATCATCATAAGGCAATACAATTTTCATATTCATATATACCAATAAATTATACTGACACTTTTTAAAATCAGTATGTTTATATTTGTTTACTTTTTACTTATTTTGTGATCTTATTTTAAAGTTTTATATCTTTTATTCATGTAATAATGGGTGACAAAACAATAGCATTTCTTTATTATTAAGTGGTAAAGTACCATGTATTCTCTATTTCTGACCCTGAAGAAATAGAATTAGCCCTTGTGTAGGGTGATACAGCTCCCCCCATCAAAAAAAAATATACATATATATATATATATATATATATATATATGGACAGTCTTTCTCATACTAAGTAACAACAGGAGAATATTATACTTAAATAAAGATTCTTGATATATTACTATTATAAAAAGCCACAATGACCCAAATTAAAAGACTGCTTCTCTGTTATAAAATGTCTGTGGTGTTTACTGTGGAATCTTAGGGACAAAACATACAATAGTTTGACTATATCAGGAACCAGGCTATCTGACACTTTTTTAATATTCCACGTTTTTATTTCAAAATTCCATTTTCTATACTTCCCAAGAAATTTTAGGGTTTTTCCCCCATTTTTTGTGTAAGATGAGTAGATGAGACCAAGAAATGCTTTTGTGCTGTCCTAGTCTTTTTTTATGTTTTCTTAATAGATTTATACTGGCCTTTGACAAAAATATCTTCTGTTGATATCACATATGCATATTTTAAAAAATAATTTCACTTACTATTTGGTTAAAGGATGCACTATTATTTTGTCAAGAATAACTGAAGAAATATGTAAATTCAAAACAATCTAAGTAGATGACCAGGAGGTTAGTGTAAATTTTATTGACAATAAGAGTATGAGAAAACAATTATCTAGTAATAAGTTAGAGAAACTTAAAGTTGAATGTTAAAAAAATTTTCCAAGGTTATGCAAATAGTAAAGAATTGCGCAGCACTCAAATTTTGCTTGTTCTGACTCCACATAGCAAGTGCTAAGTAAGAGAGAGCATGAACATAGGAAAGATTAGAGATCTTATTTCACAATGCCTGAATAAAATAAATTTTACCTAGAACCTTCTTTATTTTCTTTATTCTTTGCTTCCTGTTTACTCTCCTTAGTGGTCTGTCTATAACAACTCATATCACTAGTAGTAAGGAAGTAATGTATGGCTGTAACGCGAGGGACCCAGGAATCACTCCTGATAACCTTTGAAACTTCAGACGTAGTAAACCTTGGTGAAACATAAATTCAAGGAGGGAAATATTTTGGGCCAAATATCAGAATGGTCTTCATCCCTATTCATACTTCCTGCAAGGTATTATGACCATAGCGAAGTGAACATAAACACAAAACTGTGAATATTTACATGTGCATATCTGTACATGTGTAATTTAGTTTTGGATTGACTGAATGGTTTAAAACTTCAGTGAGATTTTGGAAGCACTTTACTTACATTGAAATAAAATGTATGTAAAGTCATTTAGCTTGGATTGGAAAGATGCTTAAAATAAACTAACACAGTGCATAATTTATTTTCAAGCCCCCATTCCTTAGTGCAGTGCCTGGCAAATATTTTGGCTTCAGTAAATATTTGTGGAACAGAATTGAGAGTGCTAAACTGACATTTCTTATTTTAGTTTACAAGATAGGAACCAACGGTTCTTAACTATTTAAAATGTATGGCCTAAGACTCCATTTCCATTGAGTAATTCACATTTTAACTGCCAAATTAATAGATGCTGTGATGCTACCTCAAGATTAACATTCCTTCACTGTAGGGTGATTTACGTTGCTATTTTTCATCTTATTTTTCTTGAGAAACAAGGTGAGGGAGAATGCCAACAAATGGGTGCCTTCTATGAGGACTTGAGGTTACGATCTACTATGAATATTTAATATATTTTAAACCAGAGTTCTATCAATGTAGCCTACTTCCAAGTAGCAAGACACGATTCATGTTGGTACTAACTGGTTGTTCATCCGAGTAAAATGTGACCATTTCACATTCCTATATTAAAGCAAATATCTTTCTCTTCTAGCTCTCAGTTTTTAAGTGCTATTTCTGAAAGTGCTGCTCGTCTGACCTAATGTGCCTTACTGTTCTCTGCACTCTCCCTTTATGTAAAGACGATTTATGGCACCTGCAACCGCAGTTTCAAAACTGGTAACTATTTGCTACTCTGTTTGAGAGACTTCCACCCCAATTGTGGGAGCAGTAGGCTGACTGCCATGCTTGATTGCTGGCACTTCATAGCTCTGCCATGTCATATTTGAATTTGGGCTTCACAGGGTTTCTGGTGCTGGCTCTGTTTACAGTCATCCCTCAGCTCAGCCCAGAGTGCTTGCCTGGGTATTAGACTGTCCTCTCTAGTTCAAACAAGTCCAGTGCAGAGCTGCTGTGTTGTAGCACACAGTGCTTAAGGGCTAGAAGAGTGGATTTGTTATCAACAGGCATTGCTCATTCTGGCCTGTCATTTAAAGTTGAATTTGCTTTAGATATGATTGTGATTTTTTTTTTAAATCCAATGAGCTATACAAAATGTCTTTGGGACATTCCGGATTTATACCTATTGGTACAACAACAAACCTGTGATATTTCCTTAGGTATGGAAATACAAATAAAGAAGTTGTGAATATCATTTAACCTTAGGAGGAAGATATGAATAGAAGTGTCAATGTGTTCTTAGAGATCAAAACATGCTTTGTATATTTGAGTGGCTAGAAATTTCTTTTAGGGACTAAGTTAACTTATTGTGTGGTCATCAATTAGAGAATGGCTTTCAAGTTAGCCTCCACATAAGGATTTCTTGGCCCTTCTGAGATTTGGCAACCCGCTCCTTTTTCATCTTCTCTCATTATACAATCACTGAGATGGAATAACATTCAGATTTATAATGTATAGTGTAGAAAAAGAAATCTTACCTTCCAGGATTTCAGTTTGGTGTAGAAGTGCTATCTCATTAACATTAATTAAGGTCCACTTGTCAAACAGAAGACAATGTCTTTTGTTCTAATTTTGTGATGTTTTATCAAATGATACCCAACGTTGTTTCTATGATTGAAGTTGTCAGTTAAAATATCAGAATACTAAATGGTTTCTAGGAAAAAAATGTTTATTTAGCCAGTTTATTTAAGTAGCATATGAATATATGAGGATGTATGAAATTAAAGAGAAAAACTATTTTTGTCTTCAATTATTATCAAATTTCCTATAGAATAAAACCATGTGGCAGTACTAAAAGTAATAGTAAACAAAAAGTTTTTTATCCATAAGACTATGTAATATTGAAAATCTGAAACAATGCTTTAGTTTGCCTTGTTTGAGTATAAAGGATATATAGTCTCTAATAGCAGGTAATTAATCTGTCTTGTATCCTGGCTAGTGAAATTTTGCTTCTACTAAAAAATTATAATTTGTTCACATTCTAGGTTATATTATTTGGTATTATGTAGTGCTCAACATAATTTTGCATGCAGTCGTAAAGTTTACTGTCTTAATTTCTTCAGGCAGAATTACTAATAAATCAGACACAACTGGATTTGAAACAATAAAATGTGGCATTTATGCCATTAAACTGCATTGTCTTTCTGATTAAGAATATATCAAAAGTGACTATTTTGCAAGCAGTGTTTTTAGTTGTATGGCAGCATGAAATATTTGTAATATATTACATATAACACATATATTCATTTTCAAAGAACATCAAGCAAAGTGTGCAATTTTTTCAGGTGCAAAAAAGGAAAAGATTGTATCAAATGCTATCTTTTCACTTTTTTGTGACTTGCTACCATAATTTACCATAGTATTCTCTAGTGACATCTATTTCCCTGCAAATGACATAATTTTGTGCTTTTTATGCTGAATAAAATTTCATTGTGTACATACTTTATATTTTATAATTTATTCTTCTGTTGATGAACCTCTTAGCTGGTTCCATAATTTGGCTATAATGTATTGTACAGCTATTAACATAGATACACATGCATTAGTTTGGTAGTTTGGTTTCCATTATTTTGGGTAAATACACAGAAGTGGTATTGCTGGATCATATGGTGGGTTTATTGCCATTCTTCTGTTTGCATCCTCCATACTGTTTTCCAAAGTGGCTGCACTAATTTGTAATCCCACCAATCGTGTTCTAGAGTTCCCACTTCTTCACTTCCTCACCAGCATTTGTTGTATGTGTTTTTAATGATTGCCATTCTAATTGGGGTTAGGTGAAATCTCAGGGTGGTTTTGATTTGCATCTCTCTGATTGCTAATGATGTTGAACATTTTTCACACATTTATTGGCCATTTGTATTTCTCCTTTTGTGAAGTGTATATTTAGTTCACTTGTGCATTTTTTGAAGATTTAAAGAAGTTTATTAGAAAGATAGGAATACAGAAAATAGAAATACAGCTCCATACCAGACTGGCATGGAGGGGTGACTCGAAATGAATACACCTGCTTGCGCATTTTTTGAAAATGAAAAATTCAGATGTTCTCCCTGATAGGGAGAAAATGGGACTTAGGAGAAACTTCAGACAAAAAAGAAGAAACCTTAGATGAGTAAAGAATATGACCTAATTAAGGGAACCAGGACGGGGGGAAGAGGAAAGCACCCTAAAGTATATGATATATATTCACAAACATATCAAAGTCAATCACTAAGCCACTGAACAAGAGAAGAAGGGAGGAGGTAAGGGGGTGGGAATTGAGGAAAGGCTAATTGAGTGATGTGTGTATGTATGTCTTTACCATCCTGTAGCACATAATGTTGTATGATTCCAATGCACCATTTATTTTTTTTTAAATAAATGATGTCTTCCTGAAATATGTCCAGAATAGGTTACACAGTCATACCTGCAATGAGGTTAAAAACAAGAATTAAACATATGGTTGGGTTAAGTCACTAAATAAATATATTACCAAGTTGCTTTTGAAAGACCTGTGAAATTAATTCCTTCAAGTCCTAGAATCTACTATGGTCTTTGTTCAAAAGGTATATCAGCTATCAGATATCTAACATAGACTTTTGGGATCAAAACATTTATTTAGGGCCACCTTACAAATCTGAAAATAGAAATAGAAATTAGATAGCAAAATAGTAATAGAAACTCTATTTCAGGGATACAGAGTTCTAGTGCAGTATGAGGAATAACATAAAGATAATTATAAATATTTTAAATGTTTTTCTAACTACTACATTTATTAACTAGGAATCAAAGATGACTGCCATAGCAAAGATCACAAAATAACAATGGTTTGAACAAATTGGAAACTCATTTGTGTGTGTGTGTGTGTGGTGTGTGTGTGTCTAAGTGTGTGTCTACCACTGCTGTAGTGGCTCTGTGCTATCAGGGACCCAGATTCCTTCTATCTAGTTGCTTCGTCATCTTCAACATGCAATTTTAATCTTATAATTCTAGGGAAGATTACTGTACTAGGTACTAAAATCCACCTGAATCACATTTAGATAAAAGAGAAATAAAAGTTATTTACCTTCTCTTTAAGGACAGGATGTGAAAATTACAAATTTACTTCTACTTACATAGCACTGTCTACCGTAGCAATATGTCCATGTCTAATTGCAAGGGAGACTGGGATATACAGTATTTAACTGGTCAGTCAAGAGTCCAGATAAAATTCTGGAATTCTATTTTATAAACAGAGAATAAAAATGGATATTAAGATAATATAATTGCTTCCATATAAGTCATACTTTAATTAGTAATGACTATCATAATTTATTTCAGTATATTCTTAAAATAGTTTTCTTTCTATAATGTTTAAACATATGTATAGAATGTTTTTGCTTAGTTTCAATTTACCTAGTTAATTTCTTTCTAACTTTACAATTTCCCTAATTAGTATTCCAAAAGAAACATCCCTTTATACCCAAGAAATGGCTTAAGTAATCATCCACTGTACTTCCATAATAGCTTATGATTGTCCATTTTGTTGCAGTTAAAAATAGGATTTTAAGTTTTTCATATCTCTATTTTTATCTGCTCTATGAACTTTCAGACAAGGACTGTTTTCATTTTTATATTCCTAGACCAAAGCCCAGTACACAATATGCACTCTCACATTTTTTAAATCAGTAAACAAATGAAAAACTGAGGTTGCTTGTAGGCATTACACAGTATTTTGATAAGTACAAAGTGATCCCGGGCATTTAAATGTACTTGCACAGCTGACGTGGTGGTGCACGCTTATAATCCCAGTGCTTGGGAGGCGGAGACAGGAGAATCCCGCAGGTTCGAAGCCAGCTGCGCTGGCTTAAGAGGCCCTGTTTCCAAATTTTAAAAAAATATAAAATAGGTCTGGAGTTTAGCCCAGAGGTAGAAGGGTTTCCATGAGCCCCAGTACCACCAAAAAGAAAACAATGTACTTGCACAGGCTCATAGTTTCAGAACCCGAGTCTCATATTCTTTCATTAGTGAATATGTTTTGTTCTGTGTGTGTGTGTGTGTGTGTGTGTGTGTGTGTGTGTGTGTGTGTGTGCGTGCGTGTTTGTGTGTGAGTGTGTGTGTTTTATGGCAGATTGAACTCGGGTACATTCTACCTCTGCAATACATCCCCTGCCCTTTGACTTTTTATTTTGAGATAGGGTTTCACAAAATTGCCCAAATTGTCCTGGAACTTAAAAACCTTCCTTTCTCATCCTCACAAATACTGGGATTGACTTGACACTTTGTATAAGATGTGCTATAGAGTCTCCAGAAATTTCCAGTACATAAAATCAAAGAAAAATCTGATAAACTTCCAATGGCCGGGTACAGGCCTATGTATCTGCACTGGTTTTATACTGCATGCCTCGAGGAGGCATCATTCCCAGGGACTCTAAAGTCAGAAGGTTGACAACTTGAACAAAAAGAGAGGCCTTAATGATATATGCATTTTTATCATACAGAGAACAATT
Organism: Muscardinus avellanarius; assembly: GCF_963383645.1. NCBI lineage: Eukaryota > Metazoa > Chordata > Mammalia > Rodentia > Gliridae > Muscardinus > Muscardinus avellanarius. The sequence continues at coordinate 31,657,344 of NC_137800.1, forward strand.
CTTATAAATTGAACGTACTTTAATTAGGTTTTTGAATATACTGTAAGACATTAAATATAACACTATGAGACATAAATTGTCTGAGATAAGTAGTGTAATTTGTAACTGACTACTTAATGTGTTATTTATTGTTCATGAGGAGGTATGTAGAAAGAGAAGGGAGATATATGAAAAAGAAAGAATGTTTAGTGCCACAATCCTCAAGGGCAAAAGGAAAAGAAAGCTAGTTGATTTCTGAAAACACAAGTTGAAGTAAAGTGAATAAAAATCGAATCCAAAAGGTATACGTAGGTATACCCTTGGAGAGTAATTTTTTAACTACACCTTACTTTACTATTAATCCAATCAAGTTTGTTCCCCTTGGTTGTGATTTTTTTTTTAATTTTGAACAACATTAGACTTTATATGAATAAGAGAATATCATAGTCTGTTTATTATTAGGTGGATTTAACATACTTATTCTCACTGACAATTCTGTTTCTTAATAAGTTCTTTTGAAAGGTTATCAAATAAATGTATTTTTAATTCTCCAATTGGAATAGTCTGTACGTATATATGAGCTTATTAACAGAAGTACTTTTTTTTTGTGGTACTGGGAGTGGAAATCAGGGACATTCTACCTCTGCGCTATACCCCCAGCGCTAATTTTTAGTCTTTATTTTGAAACAGGGTCTCATTAAGTTGCAAAGGGCCTCCCTAAGTAGGTGAGGCTGTCCACAAACCAAGATCCTCCAGTCTCAGCCTCCTGAATGCTGAGATTACAAGCATGCACCACCATGACCAGCAGCAGTACTTTTCAAATTTGCCATAATTTTGGTTTTACATTATTATAATCACCAAGTACTTGGCATCTAATTCTTTGACAATAGATAACTTTTATTTTTAGGTATTATATTTGTTAAATTAGTGTGTAACAAAATTCAGATGTTGGACAAACAAAACAATGTTCTAGAACAGTGCTATTTGAAAGAACCTCTGTGATGATGACCTTATTCTGTCAGTCTGAACTGTGAGTCTGGTGCAGCAAATACTGAGACTTTTTGCTGTCAATTGTTTAAATGTGACCAGGGCAACTGAAGAATTAAACTTTGAGTTTAATTTGGTTAATTGACATTTAAAATTTAATACCCACTTGTGATTAGTGGCTACCATGGAACAATATAAATCTAAGAGAACCTATAAAAGCTATCTTTGCCGGGCGTGGTGGCGCACGCTTGTAATCCCCACGCATGGGAGGCAGAGACAGGAGGATCACGCAGGTTCGAAGCCAGCCGCACTGGCTTAAGGAGACCCTGTTTCCAAAAATAAAAAAGTATAAAATAGGTTTGGGAGTGTAGCCCAGAGGTAGAAGGGCTTCCAGGAAACCCAGTACCACCAAAAAAAAAAAAAAAAAAAAAAAAAAGCTATCTTTGAAAAGTATCCTTTTATTTAGCATAAGAATGAAACATTTTTCATGTATCTTAATATCTTAAAAGTATGAGTAAGTCCAAGAAATTCAATTGAATTTGCGTCTGAAAGAAGATTATGTGATGTAATTTTATAATTTAGACTATTTTTTTAAACGAAGCAAAACTACCACTGTCAACTTTCTACCTATTCAGTTTTAAAAGCTACTTTAACTTAGGGACCCTGCTCCTTAAAAATTCCATCCATAATAGACATGATAAAATAATATTAGATACAGATGTATATTCTGAATAATTAATATATTATACTGATAAACTCTGACTCAGACTAAAGTTTTTAATTTTCCAGCTCATGTTATTATTTTGAAATTTCTGGGTTTTTTTAATAGAAAAATAAAATACTTTAGAATAAGACTTCAAGAAAAAAAATCATGTTGATTTATAAAACACCATATTTAATCAAAACAAATGATTTTTACATAGGGGAGATGATAGTACAGTAACTTACTGCTTTTAAACTAGATTCAAAGTGATTTTTCTCCCTAGAAATGTCTTATTTTAAAAAGATAAATATCAGGCAGATAAGATTAAAATCTAAAGCATTAAATGATTAGCAGATAGCATCTGCCAGCCAACTCAAGTACTATGTCTTATTGCTTTCTGTGATAGAGGTACAATCAGATGAAAAGCAAATGGAAAAATGTACATTAGGTGTCCGGTTTAAAAGAAAAAGAAAAAAGAAGAGGAGGAGGAGGAGGAAGAAGAAAGAAAGAAAGAAAAAAAATGCTTCTGCAATCAGTTACAGTTGACTGCAACAAAAATTAGTTTCCTTGGAGCAAAGGAAATGAACAGCTGACCAGGACAACCAGAATATCCCACAGTGTATTAAATATTTATTACTGAGCCACACTTCCCCAAACAATCTGAAACCTGGCACATTTCCACTAAAATAGCTCATCAGTAATTAATTTGGCATGTCATTTTGCATAAAATTAGTGATTAATATTAGTCCATGTACATTATATGGAACTTTGTTCAGGAAGGGATTCTATCTCCCTCCCTTCAAGAACATGATAAAACAGCCATTTTACATTTTTTTCTCGAACTCGGGCCATATATTAAAAAGCAAGAAAGACGAAAAAGCATTGCAATCTCCATGAAAGAGACATCAAAGTTTATAGACCCAATTTATTTGAGGTTTTTCAAGGTCATTGCATTTTTTCCTTCTACTGCTTGATATTATGAGTACTATAATATGAATAGATCTTCTAGCCAGTCCCAAAGCTTTAATGAGCTATTAAGGCATGTTCATGAGATTTTCTTTTCAATGGGTCTCTCTCAAAGTTTAAAAAGGTTCTAAATGGAACCTCTGCGAATGCATCATTTTACACGGGCCATTTTCCTGATCTTTTCAAATTAATCCCCTTTCTAAGTAAGGACGATGTTATAAGCACAAAGAAAATAGCTGCACTGAGTAATCTTACAGTCATAAATACCTCACCCCGCCCCAGCTCTCATGTATTTTTATCACAATCACTATATAAGTCCTATATGCTTTATATACTTGACTTTGTATAAATAAAATACTTTAGTTATGCAGTTATTTTAAATAATTAAAAATGTTTTCAACAAATTGTTGTTTCACATCTCTTGCTGATATTTATTTTCAAATCAATCTTTGGGGACAACTTAAGCAAAGGGTGATTTTATTTCCTTTCTTTCTTTTTTTCTTTTCTTCGTCATTCTCAATCTGTACTTTTACAAGTATAATTTTGGGGGAATCCTTTTGTTAAGAAAATATATTATGTAGCCTTTCTTTAGCATTTGTTTTTTGTAGGCATGAGGTTAAGCAAAGATCAATATTCACATGTTTGTCATGTCCCTTTACTCAATATAAGCTCTTGCCCCAAGTACTGAGGATCTTTTTGGACTATCTGGCCATTATTTGTGCAATCTCCTTTCTTGTCCTTTCCTTTTATTTCTATGTTTGAAATGTTATCCAGGTAGAGTGAAGCTGGCTGAAAGTTAGCTAAATATTAATATTTCAACTGCAACTACAACACACACCTATATTTCTAATATTATTTCTACATGATTACTATGTGTTCTTTATTATCTGGACCTGAAATTGAACTAAGCACTTAGCATATTTTATCTCATTTACATTTCACAGTTTCCTTATAGAATATATGTTATAATCCCCTCCTATTAATTGAAGAATCTAGACTTCCTTTAGGGGAAACTACTTGCTCAAGGTTACACAGCAATGAAAGAAGTCAAGAGTTAAACTCAGTGCATTTAAATCTATATATGTATATGTTTATGCATATTTTTATATGGAACATGTATTAATAGCCATGCCTATTTTTATTCTATATATAATACAATGATATTTTATTCCCTGATAATTTTTCTAATAGGAAAAATCGTGTCATTTCAAATTGGTACTAACATATTATTCCTTTTTTATTGAAGTTTTCTCCCTAAAACTGCAATAATAACATCTATCTTTTTGCCTGGAAAATTCTTCCTAATGGTTTTCCAGTTTAATAGGAGCCATTTCTCCCAAGGCCAGATTTCTTTCAGTTGCGTAGGTCACCTGACAGTTGCACTCCTGCCCAGCCTCTTACCCTGATCTCTGCCTGCTGGTCAATTTTTGCCAAAATGCTGTGTCTTTTCCTTCATTCCCCCTTGCCTGCTCTGTCTCATCATTAGATCGTGCTGTTTTGTTTTCAAACTTCTGTCCTTCAGATTTGCACTCTGTTCTTTTCAAGGACATCATATTATGTAGATATATAATAGCAGCCTCTATATATATTTGAAAACAGCAGGAACAAAATAAGCTGCCCAAAATATGAAGAGCAAGCAGGCTGAGGGTCTCCTATTTTAAAAATATGCTTTAAAAATAAGTCCCTGGATACTTGATGGTATTAAACATTAATTTTAGGTGTTTGATGGTAACATGTTTATATTCTTAAGAGCCTTCCATTTAAAAATGCATACTGCAAGTAATCTAGTGGAAAGGGGAAGAGGATATAAATGAAGGAAAACAAGGCTGGCCAGGAGTGATTTATTATTCATGCTGAATGATGAGTGGATAGAGGCTTATTATTGTTCTTCCCACCTTTACACATGCTGGGAATCTTGATAATGACTGAAAAAATTAGGAGCTGCATAGTATGTTCCTTTTTATTTAACCTTGTATGTAGCAAAATCTTTTTTAAAGCAATGCCCCAGCTTATTCTTTCAACCCATTCAAATTAACATTTTCTTCTTTAATGTAAGAATGGAATGCACCTGTTAGGAATTTGGGGCACGTCCTTTTGTATGAAAGTACAAAAATTATGCCAATAAAACCCTCATAAATGCTGTTGGCTATCTTTTTAATATGTTAGGATCCTGGAAGAGTTTGCTGCCTTTCGTGTTCATTTTCCTATAAAGCTTTACTTTTGTGATTTTTGTTCTGTGTCTTTTACTTTCTTTTTTCATTGCGCCTATAAAAACAATGGTGGTAATGACAATGCATAGTTGTTCTATGCCACAGATACATTATGACTTCTTTAATCCTCATACCAGTCTGTGAGGCAGGTGGTATCATTTCCTCCACTTCTCAGATGTAGAAACTGCAGCTCAGAGAAGTAACTGCCTCGGCCACACAGCTCCTGAGAGACATAGCTGAGCTTTGAATCCAGATGCAATCCTCATTCAGCTGAGTGACACCCATGAGATACCTCCTCAATAACATAGGTCAAGTTATTAACTTTCCAAACGATTTTTATGCTACCAAATTCCTCTTTACACAATGAAGCAGATTCAGCACCCCACACGTTTGCTTCTCCAACTCCTGGGTATCTATCTTGTTGAACTGGCCACAACGCTGTGCACCCTGCCCGGGACTCTGACTTTCCCACAATGAGGGATGCTAGTCACTGATCGCACAGTGCCTCTGATCTCCGCCTTCTGCAGGAGCCAGGTGGGCAGAGCAAAATTCAAAGATGCACTCACTGATCTTCCACACACCAGCCGACTCATTTGAATGGCTCTCTGCTCCTGGCTGGACCCACGTGCTTTGGGATCAGACCAAGAGATCTGAGGCACTGCAGGAGGAGCCTGACAATGCAGGACCCCAGGAGCCCTGCTTCTACTCTAAGAAGTTTCTGCACTACAGTAGTATTCCCACGGTCCTGTAAGTTGCAAGGGCAGCTTTTATAACATTACTGGACTTCTCACACACACCTAACTCCACTGCGCCTGAAATGAAATCAGTATGACATAGGAAGTTACTTTGGTTAATTTGCAGAATAGTTTGAAATCTCCTTAACTCTTAACTAGTTAATGCATTAGGAACTTCTTTACTTTTTACATATTCATACATATTCATATATCATATCCTTAATACCAGTTCATTAGGTTATACGTTGAAATTAACCATGAATATAAAATGAAATGCTGGGTCATAAGCTATATGCCATGAAATTAAAGTGAAATGGGAGAATTTACAGTTAGAACACTACCTAAGAATAGATTATGGGAAGTATGTGTTGAATGACAACCTTTTAATAAGAAAAGCTTTGAGAAATAAAACAAGAATTAAGAGATGGGTTTCAGTCTACAAATTGAGATTACATAATAACTTTTTTTTGTAACAGAGAAGTCAAATTAAGCATCAGCAGGCAACTCATTCTCTTTTGTCCAACAAATTTTAATGTCTAGTATCTAAAAAGACCCATTCTGATAAATATGACACATTTTTCCAGGATTCTGTAGTATAAAAGACAAGGTGGAAATGATTCATTACATATAAGTGATAATGTGAGAGTGTAATAACATATTTTGGAACAGTCTCTGCCTACCAGTTAAAATTACAGATTGGCGACTGACAAATAATGTCTTTGAATTTAAACAATAACAATGATGAGGAGAAATTTTCAGCAAGGTGGAACGATTTGCCATCTATAAATTTTAAGACTACTAGTCTCACCTTAGTCGTGATGTGTGCATCCCTTATCTTGTCAGGATGCAAATTTTACATTTTAGATTTTTCTGTTCCTGGAGCCTGATATCCCGTCGCAGATTATAAGGACTGCAGACTGTTAGAAACATATTAAACCTTCTTAGTTTTATTTAACAATAACGTGTGTGTTTGCTAAGCAACAATTTTGGAGGGAAGCGGGAAGGAAGAAAGGAAGGAAAGAAAGAAGGGAGGGAGGGAGACGTGGAGGGAGGGGAAAGAGAAAGAGGGGAAAAAAAGAAAATCAACCGGATACTTTTGCTTCTCAGCTTCTGAGCTTTTGGTACAAACAGCCCTCCCCTACCCCCACACTGATTGACTGATTGTTTTGCTTTTATATAAAAGCCTATATGAGTCAGATTTTCCCTTGTGAATTTCATTTACTGGTAATGTCAAGTGCAAATCCTTATTAGACCACAGTGATGCACTGTGTAAACCTCTTTAATCACCTAATTGTTTTGCCCGGAGAAACAACTCTAGTAGGAAGAATAAAATTCCTTTAGTGATTATGGCCCTATCCTCTAGGCTTCTAGATTAAGAAACATCAGAAAAACGAAGACTCTAAACTCCTTCAGAGTTCCAATTTATTATTGGATCTTAACCTCTTTATTTTATTTTTTGTTGTTTTGTAAAAGAATCTTTAGCTTTCTGAACTGTGTGTGATTAATTATAACATAATACATTAAGATAGCAGTTTTTTTCCCTGAGTAAGCTGTATTTCAGAGAGGTTCTGTGATATATAGATAAGCTTATCTTGACATACGGAATGATTTAGAAACAGAGACAGCGGAGCAGCTCAAGAAAAATGCTCTTCGTGGCTTAATAGTGAGCTCGCCAAGATTTATCAAGAGACAAAACTAAGACTACCTTTAAATCCTATATTTTTTTGCCATTTTCAAGTTGCATCATAAAATATTTTCTTTGTGCAGTCCTTGGTATAATGTTTCTGGATTTAAATACCTTATATACTTTAAGACCCAGGTCATATAATGCCCTACCAATGAGGTAGAAAAAACAGACAGCATTTAGATTGCATGATGACTACAAATATAGGGCACTGATTCTAGCATTATTTAACTTTTTTATTAACAACAAATAAATAAGTCAGACCTAAATTCAATTTTTCTGAAGAAAGTCTATATAAAGGACAGAAAACATATTTCCATGATTTGAAGTGGTTAACATAATGCACTAGAAACCAACTTTTATCTTGGAAAAGGCAAAAGTGACAGAACTGAGGGAAGTAATGAGAAATATAGTGGCTATGAGACCCTGAATATGCAAATCTACAAAAGACTTAGATGATGGTAAATTGCTATTACAGCAGTAAAATAGAGAGATGACGATTATACTTTCTGATTCAGCAGTTCTTGGCCTGAGGCTTGTAGATTATGTATCTCTTGCAGAGATATATCTTGTCTAAGTGCCCCATGTGAACTTGGTGTTGTCCTCTTCTGTTGCTCCCTGCTCCAATTTAATGCTGTAAAAGCAATTCACTCAGGGGCATGCTCACCTCTGGGGTGGGGGGCTCTTGCTCTCACTGCCAATCTTTATTGATTCACTGTTAAAGGACTTTGACAGCTTTTAAACCAAGGCTTCCAATGGTTGGTTACTGAAGATGTACAATATTTAAATTCAAAGTGTGAGAAGAAATGCTGATTCCAACCAACCCTTTGGCTAATATCAACATACGCATGGACCAATTGCTATTAGCATCAACTCCTCATAACAAAATGACCAAAATACAAGGGAAAGAGGGAGAGATGGCTCAAAAAAGGATGATTTAAACTGAAAAGAATCAAGACCTTTGGAAAGTTGGGAAGACAGACTTTGGAAGACGTATCTTCTACAATAATTAGGGTGTCAAATTGCTTCACATCTGCCTAACTAAAGGGTTCTTCCCTAAACAAATGAAGTTTTCTGCACTATGATTTTAAGCTTTGCAAAACCCCTTGAGTGAAGCAAATTGTTAGGTGCTCAAAGCTTTAAGCAAGAAGTGGAAGGGATAAGTGATGGCAATATGGCATTATTTAGCTACTATTTATTGAGTGCGTATATATGTCCTAAAACTCTGTAGTAATTCATATTCTCAATACTTCATAACATTATATAGGTTAGAGTAACATTCTGTAGATCTATAGCATTATATAGGATAAAATGGCTTTATAATGTTATAAAATACTGATAATATTGTACAAAATATATGAGGTACAAATGAGAATACCAAACTTGAGAGTTAAAGTAATCTATCCATGCCAGGCAAAGTGGCACACACCTGTAAATCTAGTACTTGGGAGAGTGGGTCAGGAGGATGGCTGGTTTGAAAACAGCCTCAGCAAGTAGTAAGACTCTCTTCAGCCTACTGAGACCCTGTTTCAAAATAAAAATAAAATAGGGCTTGGGGTATAGCTCAGAGGTAGAATGCCCTGGATTCAATCCCTAATAAGACAAAATGAATGAATGAATGAATGAATGAATGAATGGCTTGCTCAAAGCCATATCCTGGGTTTAGAAACCAGTGATCATTTATACTGGATGCTTCAGTCTTCACATATTGAAAATTGTTTATGCATATTTCTTAGCCACTACATTGGGCTGTGGTTCCTGTGTGTCTCAGCTTTCTAGCACTATAATAAAATACATGAAATAATTAGCTTATAAGAGAAAAGATGTGAGTTACAATTTTGGAGGTTCTAGTCCACTATCAGTTGTTCTTGTTGCGTTGGAACTGTGGCAAGGCAGCACGTTATGGGGGGAATGCATGGAAGAGTAAAGTTGTTTACCCATGTCCAGGAAGCAAAAAGAATAGGAGGGGGCCAGAGCATGTTCTGTATGACCTTAATGGCCTCCCACTCGATCCCACCTCTTAAAGGTTCCATCACCTCCAAATAGCTCCACTTTGAACAACAAGCCTTTAGCATAGGGGAGATTTGGAAGACAGTCAATATCAACTCTAGCAGATCTCATGCCACTTTGTCCAAAGTTACTAGTAAGAAAAAAAAAAGCAGTTAAAAGGAATTAGCTTGCAGACTGAGACACAGAGAGTAAGCATCAAGGGGCTGCCTCATCTGCTGGCCTCCATTTTAGTTCTTTTGGTCAAAAGAGATCAAGATAGACAGGAATTGACAGCAAATGCTCCCTGTACCAGATGACTGCAGCATGTTCTATTGCTGTTCCTGGTGCTACAAACCAGTGGAGAGTGTTTGTGATATAGACAATTAAGAAAATTTTAAGCAATATCAAATGGCATGTATCTATAATTATATTGTATAGATGGTGTTTCTAATACAATCTTTTTTTGAAGATTTAAAGAAGTTTATTAAAAAGATAGAAATACAGAGGATAAGTACAGCTACATACCAGACTGGCATGGAGGGGTGACTCGAATGAATACATCACTCTACTACAATCTTAAACTAAACAAAGACAGACTATTTCAACTTACTTGCAACCACCCTATTTGAACATGTGAGGCTTTTGGCATATGCTTGTTAATCTCAAAATATATTCTGCTTAATTTTAAAATGGTGTGACCTGTAATTTCATAAATAAGTGATTTAGGGAAGAAAAACTTATATAGTGATAATACCTAGATTTATTGAATCTTCTGACTTTTAGCAAATCACAGGTTTTTTTGTATAGAGATTGAAACCAGAGGAATTAATTTTACCTCTGAGCTACACAAACAATTCTATTTATTTATTTATTTATTTATTTATTTATTTATTTATTTATTTTGGTGGTACACAGGGTGGAACCCAGGGGCTTTCTATCTCCGGGCTATACTCCCAGACCTGTTTTATACTTTCTTTGGAAACAGGGTCTCAATAAGTTATTGAGAGACTCACTAAGTAGCTGAGGCTGGCTTTGAAACTGTGTGATCCTCCTGTCTCAGCCTCCCAATCCCGGGGATTTCAAGTGTGTGCTACCACACCAGGCTCAGCCTTTTTTAAAAAAAAAACAACAAAAAAAAAAAAACAAGGTCTTGCTAAATTTCTGAGGATCTTGCTAAGTTGCTGAGGCTGCCCTTGAACCTTTGCTCTTCCTGTCTAAGCTTCCCAAGTGCTGGAATTACAAATGTGTGCCACCAACCTGGAAAATTACAAACTTCTTAAGTCTCAGATGAAAATGTGCGTAGAAAGAGTCTGTTCATAATAAAGTACTACTGTACCAAAAAAGAGCATTGATAGGTTAACGAGGAAAGGATGTTAGACTATACACTTTCATTTTTAACATAGCCAGAAATGAGTGAGCAAAAATACAGGAGAAATTCAAACAACATCCTGTGTAAGAAATATTACCTTAACAAAGTGACATTGAAGATGCTAAAACAGAACAGTTGCTATAACCCAGTTGCAGGCAAAAGCCAGCAGTTGAACAGAGGTTCTTCCTAATATCCTTTAAGGTCTTCCTGGGATGTATTTTTCAATGTTATTGTTTGTATATTCTTGCACTTATCAAACTTGCTATTACTTAGCCAGTTTGTCTTTCCTGCAGGTCTGTGCACTGAAGGCTGTGCCTGTCTTGGTTTCTGTTTTATCCCAAATGCCCAGCACGCTGCCTGACATATTATTCATCCTCAGTAAATAGCTACTGAATCAATAACTATTGAATAAATTAATAGAAACATAACATACTTTTAATAAAGAAAACTACTAATTTTTAAGTTTACTAACCTGCCCAAAAGACTCTGCTATATAAAATTTAAATTTTGCTATAAAATTCAACTAAAGATAACTGGATTGTCATTGATGATTTAGATAAAACACAAAAAATGTAAGGTTTAAAAATTTTGAGAAATTCAAATATATATTAGACCAACACTTTTTAATTCTCTGAATTCATAAATGTAAGTGGAAAATCTAACGCATTCCAAGAGCTAATATTGTACTGCAAATGAGACTCACAGTCTCAGTCTAAAGAAAACATGTTACATGTGCCACCATTTGGTGAGATTATGGAGTTGCAAATAATTATTGCTAATTTTCACATCAAAATATAGTAGGGAAGTTCCTTGCCTACAATAAAAATTATACTATTTAAAATTGGAAACAATGCTTATGGCTTTTAGACATGGTTTACATTATGCATCAAGTGATCCAATGTAAATAAATCCATGAATTTAAAATGTGATGAGAGTCACGTTTCAGATTTGAAGAGGCTTGACCATTTGGGTATAAATTGAAGAATGTTTTGCTTACCTGAACACAAACGGTTATTTGACATAGTGTGTTATAGACAGTGTAAACAGGGCCAACAGTGATTCAAAGGTATGGAGTATCATTTCTTGTCAAAGTCAGCAGCATATATACAAGGCTACACTTTGCTCCATGTGTGAGGCATGGCCTTAAACTTATGAGACCTACTGTTCTGGTGTGGGTCATACAGTGACTCGGACACCATTTCCAAAGCAGAGCTGCAGGATGAGTGTTGTTTTTTGTTTTTCGGGGGTTTGTTTGTTTGTTTGTTTGTTTTCCTTCTGAAGGGACATTGTCATTGGACAGGAAGCTCAAGGTTACTTGAAAATCAGTTCCATGAAATCTCACCTGCTATCATGTTGTGTAAAATCCCTCAACTCTTCCTCACTCCACCCTGAAGATTTTCTTGCTGTGCTGCCAGCTCCCAGAAGGGCACATTGGTGCTGGATGTGGAAGGGGGCACTGCCCTCCACAGATGGGCTTCCTGGAAGGACCCAGCAGCACCAGCCCCAAAGGACCAAAAAGAGGAGTGTTTGAAGTTGAACTTTAACTTTACTACCTTTGGCCCCTTCTACCATATAATTTCTGCTACTTATTCATTTGCACATAGCTATTGCTAGTAGATTTTAAATTGACCTAGACCAGCGTGAATTTTCAAAATTACATGTTCTGATAAATTTTAGTTTTTTCTTTTAATTCTTTTTTGCTTGTGTCCTGTTTATGTACACACACACACACTCACAAAATATTCTTAGATTTTCATACATAGGATCTAAAAAAATTAGAGGAATGCTAATGTTTTGACATACTTAAGGTAAAATTTATTTTCTAAGAAATAGGTCATTAATGAATAATTCTGATATATGTGATATAATTCAATCCTTCTGAATAAATCAATTGTGCCATATTGATGCAATAAATAGGCTACATGTTAAGGAAGAAATATTTGAATCATGATGCATAACAAATAGATTCTTAACTAATTTGAATGCAGTTTTGACAATTATCAAGTAAAATTGGCAATGTCTCTAATTGATTTACTTCTCTCAAAGAAAATAACCCTTCTGTGACTGAGTATAGTGCTCTAGTTTCTTTAAAATATGCTTTTAATTTTATTTGAAGAATTCAGAATAACCTTATATATACCAGTCAGTTAATAATAAAAATTAAAATGTCATATAGGTCAGGAAAAATAATCTGTCCTACTATTATTATTATCTGGCAGAAAGAACCTATAGAGATAAGTGTTTGCTGAAAATAGTAAAAAATATTTTATATTAAGATAAAAACTTTACTTACTGAAACAAAGTGGAGATGTTTCTGTCTGAACGTTTACTTTACTTAATGAATTATACTTGAAATTAATTGATTCCACAGAATATATACAGCATAAAATATATATATATATATAGCATATCTTAGCAACTTATATGATTTCTGGAAACTAAATAGCTTATTACTTCAAAAAATAAAAAAGATGTATAGTTGTTTTGTTTAATTTCAATTAAATTACTTTGTGTATAATATTGATTAATGTTGCTAAATCACCATTGGTAAGGATTCAAAAGCTGAAATAATAGAGCTGTTTTGTTTTCATGTATGTGTGCTGTTTGCAAAAATGCATCTAGATGTGGTGTTTTGTACTCAGTTTTGATGTGAAATTTGTAAGCCATCTGCACTGCCTGATTCCATGGGATTGGCAAGCTAAAGCCTCTGAAGATTTCACCTTTGGAGAAAGGTTGCACACAGTTTCTTTGTTGTTGAGTATTATGTTTTGAAATAAAATTGCTCTGGTATGTATTGAGTGAGATTTTGTCTGGTTATGAATATTTGGTCTGTCATGGCATAGTATAGCAATGAAGAAAGTAAAATGGAAACATCAACTATAAAGATAGAAATAGAAAAATAGTTAAATAAAAATAAAGTCAAGTCTAGATTTCAAACTTCTCCTGTCCTAGGAATTAAAAAAAAATATTTCTATGTGGATTTTAAATCAATCACATATAAATATTAAGCAATGAATTCAAACAATATTTAAGAACCACTTTATCAACTCTCTGGTTTCTAGTATAAATTAGTATTTTTAAGTTATTTTGAAGCTATCAAATTATTAGTATTATAAGACATATTTGATTATTCAAGCAACCAATAAAAGGACTGTAAACCGTTTATAAAATATGTTATGCAATGTTTTATATTTAGGTGTTGTCCCCAAATCTCAAAAATATATGTGTACTGCTTATCTTAAATTATTTTGCTTTTTTTCTTTTCTTTATTGCACCAGTGTATATTAGGGTCACCAAAAAAAAAAAAAAAACAACATTTTTCTTTTTGGCTGATTTTGCTTCTTTGGAAAGTAAGCACCTGGATTAATAAATCACCTGAAAGTATTCTTTGTGCATTCCCTGTTGTTTTCCTTACAAAGAAATCCAAAGAATTAGCAAAAATTGGTGTCACCATTTGTTTTAAAGTGGATGGCTTTGAATATTTACTTTTATTGTAGAGCCTACCATAAATTAATGGCATCTGAAAATTTACTAGGTAAGTGTAATAATGGTTTGTTTATCATCAAAAGTCAATTGGGAAGGGGGGCAGCAGTGGGAGCTGCTATGTGTTTGAAGACTGTTTTAGCACTTAAGCGCTAAAAGCACTTTATATATTTTAAGTTATTTTTTCTAACTCATCCTCATTTTTATAAGTACAAGAAGGGATGAGAGAGAAAGTAGAGCATGCACAATCTGCGTTTTATAAGGCTGAAATGGCATCCAAAAGTGGATGCACTGACATGAATTTGAATAGTCTCCAGGTATGACTGTGTCAAGAAAAGCACCTGGATTTATTTTGTTCTCTTCTTTGGGGGATGAAATTTCAATGTTGCAACAAGGTCCTGAAAACTTTGAACTACCATACCTCCATTGCCATTTACCTCTTCAGAAACAAAGAATAGCCCAATGCCAAATCCCAAATTATTTCACCAGAACCCCTGGGAATTGCACTTCGATTTTATTTACCCTGATTATTTTCCAAGGAGAAAATCACATCACTTGTAGAGCAGCCAGAGATGTAAGGTTAACACTGACATGCCAAGTGGTACTTGCTTTATGCCATAGCTATTTGCCTCATTCCTTATTTCTGCAAAGTATCCAGTATAGGAAAATGTCCAACTGTGGGATTATCATTCCTGCTTGTAACTAGACAAAGCAAAGAGAAAAACAGAGGTCACAAGAAGTATAGGATAAAGCAGATTGAACCTGCCTCTTGAATGAATGACTTTCCTCTTTCTCTTTCTTTTTTTTTTCTTTGCTGGGTAAGGGCTTCCTCCAACCACTAATATTTTTTGTACTTTCATTTTATACTATGCCATAAAACTAAAATGAAATTGTTAACAGCTAGTAATGTCACTGACTTATGGTATTTGGCCAACTATCTTGCATTACTATGATTATAACATTGACCCAATGACCAAACTGCACACGAAGGTGTAGAGAAAGTACCTTGTAGGTGTATTTTATGATGTGGCATGCTATTTTTCAGGGGTTATTAGTAATATTGCTCAGATTATGTGATCATGGCCACATCTTTACATGTGTAGTAAAGATTTAAGAAAATCATCTCAATAAATCCAACCTAAACCACAATTCTACATTATGCATTCATGTATTATAAAATAGTCATATAATTGATGTCAGACTATTATACATATTATGCTACACACTTGGGCAAAGTTCAAATTTTAAAACCCGGGTGAGGTTTTGCTCAAATTAAGCATATAGGGTCAAACAGAGTATAAAAGAGAATAAAATACAAAAGATTCAGAGTCTTAGACATGCTTACCTAAAATATCTAGTAAAGTATGGTTAAAAACATATTTTTACTTGAATTCTTTTAACAATTTCTCGTCCTTTGTAAAGGGAAATAAATAAAATATACCTGTATGGCATGCAATTGAAGTAATTATTTGTCCTACATTCTTTCCAAAATATTACCTTCACTTCACTCATATATGACAATTTTTAAGAATTGTCATATATTTTAATTGTCATAAATTTTTAAGAATTTTTAAGAATTGTGAAAAAGAAAATAAATTATAATGAATAACCTATGACTTCTTTAAAATACCTTTGAATATTAAAAGTATGTTGGAAATGAACTGAGGGCTATCAAGTAGTGTTACAGGTAAAAAAGTACCAGCGATAGCTGCACATCTCATGAGTTTAATCAGACCAAGACTTTGTTTTTTATGAATTTGAAATAAAAAAAAAACTGTTTGTAAGGCACAAGGGCACGGTTTTCTATTCTACTTGACTCTGGAGATTCTTTCAGCATTTTAGTGCTTTGAAGTATTTTTTTCAGGGCCATATCTTGTCTGGCATGGAATCAAAGTTATTTAAGAAGAATAAAGAATATACATCAAATATCAGAATTACCACTCAGAAAACATCATCTGCCACAGTGTAGCAGAGAGCTTTTCATGTTTGTTTTTTGGTCAAGAAATATTGCATATTGTTCAGACTACATGCTGATAAGTACAGATGCATGATTAGAACAAATTTGCCTTTAATCAGCCATGGGTATTTTGGTACATCTTAGATTGTTCCATCATCTGATAGAGTTTTTACATTTTTATTATTTTGTAAAGCTTAGAAAGTGGAACAGCAAGGGAAAATATCAGGGCTATGCTGTTTGGCAAATTCTACAACATCATTATCATTTATCATTCATTGTTTTTAGATGTAAATTACAAGAATTTTTGACTCTTCATTTAAAAACCATTCATTCCACGTTAAGGTAATTTTTAATAAAAATCAAGCAGCTTTTTCCTGGTTAGTTATTCTGTTTGCTATTACCTATATAACTTGAAATATTTGTTGCAATATGTCGTCATTTATTTTTGTAAAATACCTTCAATAGTAGGTAGCAATTAAATGCTGTCCTTTTCTCAAATTTTTCAGTTATAAGAACATGCTAACATTAATACTTTAATAGATAGATTTTTAATAATGCTTTTAACTTTGGAGTTTAAATTCTTTTGATTTTGAAATAGAAATATTTTGTAAACTATAGATTTTCTCTAGATCTGTAGAATTTAGAAGACAGATCCTGGGCTAAGTAATAATGACTGTTAAGGGAAAGAATTAATGCTACCCAAAATATACAAGTAAGAAATGCCCAAATTGCTTCCATAAAGGTGTTTAAAGGTTTAAAGCTCCTATTGACAAAGCCACCAGTGAAAGTTTGCAGAAAGTTGTTCTTTTCTTACCATTAATTACATTATTTAAGTTGAATGTCACTGCTAGTAAATAAAGCACAAGTAACAAGTGTTTTCTTGGATTATGCAAAGTCCTCCTCAAACAAATTATGAGGACTACAGGGAAGTTGTACCTTAATTCTTCTCTGAATCAAAAATAAAAAGACAATGAATCATCTAGATTTGTGAACACACTGGAATTTTAATTTAGTCAAGACAAATAGCAGTTAATGTATGATAAAAGTGGTAAAGACTTTTGGTCTTATAGAACTATACCGCTTATGGTATGTATTAAACTTTTATTTATTATTATAAAGTGGCAAGACATATTTTTCTGAAAAAAATATGCCAAGTAATGAACAGCTACTTTCTTGGGATAAAGGCATGTGATCAGTAAATGTTCCTTTTTACTTTAAAAAGTAATAACTATTCCTCCATCTTAAATTTTTTTCAAGTACAGCAAATTGCTATTTCTCAAAATCATTACTAACCTAAATATTTTGAATAAAAATCATAAAATGCAATTACTACTTTAATTGGGAAGCTAAATTAGTTTTAATATTATGAGAATTAGTCAAGATGGGCTAAATCAGAACCATTTAATAATTTCATTTTGCTTGGGCCTTATATGTTATTTAATGTGACTTGATGAAATCCATTTAAATGTTAGAATGCTATATGGTGCCTGAAGTGTGTTGATATTTTTCCGTGTATCTGAACATATTTATTGCTTTTCAGGGGGTCTTGAGGAAGAAAGCAAATATGTTATTTGTATCCTCAAACTACTATAGCTGTGTTTCAAAGTCATGATTATCTAAAAACAAGGAAGTATGACTTCTATAGGTTCAGTAGCTGTCCCATCTGATAAAATAGGAGATAATAAGGTACAAATACCTTATAAGCTACAAGATAATTTTCAAATGTTGGTTGATATTTAAATTATTATTAATTTTAAGTATTAGATACACCGTTTATTACTACCAGAATGTTAAGAAAAAGTTTCTTATGTCAGGAACCATGAATGCAATGCCTATAGAACAAGAAGTTAGGGAACAACATAGATCAACAGATTACAAATGTCAATCAGGCAGTCGGTGGAGCAGTTTCCGCTTCAACATTCAGTGTAAATTTCAAGATTTAAAAAATAAGAGAAGTTTAGGGGTTTTGCTAATATATTCTGCTACCTGAGCAAGTGACAGCCCTTTTTGTCATCATTGTAGAAACACCGTGTTTGAACACCATGCGTGCATTTTTTCCTATTTGCTCAATCGTTGCTTTCCTGACATTTGCCATGCAGTTAATTCCGTAAGAGTTCACAAATAATTCAGAATTAAATCAGAAACCAGGCGTAGTTTCTTAGATCAAGAAACATAGGACTTACATTTTTAAACAACAAAAAAGTGGTAGGTAATATCCATCATATAAAGATTCCAGCTGCTAAGCCAATATTTTGTTAGAAAATAAGTATGTTAGCCAGGCATGGTGGCACACTTGTGATCCCAGTACTTGGAAGGCTGAGACAGGAAGATCACAAGCTCAAGAACAGCCTCAGTAAGTAGTGAGACTCTCATCAACATTGAGAGACCTCATCTTAAAATGTAACAAATATGAATTTGTTTAATAAAACAAATAGAGCCCCGCGGTATACCTCTGAGCTCCAGTTCAATTCTCAGTATCACTCACATGAACAAAAGCATGTTATAGCTTAGCATCACAATTGATTGAATGTGCAGGTGAATGAGTCTTATTTATTCTGTGACTCCAACTTCACAATTTTACAAACAGTATTATTTTACAGGTATAGAAAATGTATTTCTTAAAAAAAAAATAACACTTCCACAGAGTGTGGTGGCACATGTTTGTTATCTGAGCATTTGGGAGGCTGAGACGGGATAGTGAGGCTCCTTGCAACTCAGTGAGACCCTGTTTCAAAATAAAAAATAAGACTGGGGATGTGGCTTGAAGGTAGAATGCCTCTGGGTTCCATCCCCAGTACACACACACACACACACACACACACACACACACACACACACTCACACACACACACAAAGAGAACACGTGTAGTGTAAACAGACAAAATAATTTTAAGATAAAAATTTTAATAAATAATATTGTTTAAAAACAGCAATGAAGCAAGATATAGTGGTGTACCACTGTAATACCATTACTTGGGAGGCTAAATGAGGAAGATAGCTGAATTAGGCAAGCCCCAGCAATTTAGTAAGATCCTCAACAACTTAGAAGACCCTGTTTCAAAATTTAAAAAAAAAGGGCTGGTATAGCTCAGAGGTATAAAGTTTCTCAAACACACACACACACACACACACACACACACACACACACACACACACATATATAGTAGTAATGATAATTAACAAAATTATTTTGTTTGGTAGAGTGTTTTACATATACACACAAGAAAGCATTTTTCAGACTTAAGTGTTTTTTTTTGGTTTTGGAGCTAAAATAATAAGTACAATAGGAATCAGAACAATAGCAATTGGAGACAGCAAGATCTTAAAAATGTGTTCGAATGATGAAAACACTTAAGTTGTAAACAATTAAACCAAATTCAAGATAAATTTTCAAATGAAATCTTGTTGCTGCCAATAACCAATAAAGAGCTGATACACAAGGACACAGGATGGGCTTCTTCACCCCGAATACCTGTCTCTATTTTCTATCACAGCACCTGCTTCTCCCTCTTCATCTCTTTTTTCCTATATATCCAATAGTGTCTATATCTCTCTGTGAGCACTGTAATCCATCTTTCTCCCATGTGTCAGCAGCCCTCAGTAGAAAACAAATTCCTGACTTTGGGCTCAGAGTAAATCATAGAAAGGAATTTGTGCATGTCCAAATGGGATTTTGACATCAACTGTATCACCACAAAAATTGAGACATACGCAATGCCACTGGGCCATGGAGTATTAACAAAATCCAGGCACAATTTTGAAGTTGATGAAAAAGTTTCCCTTTCCTCTTTGGCAGCCTTTTCCTTTCTTTGAAAGCTGCTTCTTTCAGGCACTATAGTCAACCTCTGCGCTGTTTTGATTTTGTTTATTTTGTTTTTTAATTGTATGGAGGAGTGGGATTTTAAGTTCATTGCCACCAAGCAACAAAGAACTCAATATAAACTGCTGCAGCACTTTTTGTGCGTGTTTGTGTGGTACTGGGGATGGAACCCAGGGACATTCTACCTCTGAGCTATATATATCCCCAGCCCATTTTTTATTGTCTATTTTGAAACAGGGTCTCACTAATTTGCAAAGGGCCTCACTAAGTAGTAGCTGACGCTGTCCTCGAACTGCTATCCTCCTGTCTCAGCCTCCTAAACACTGGGATTACAAGTATATGCTACCACACCTGACTGCAACACACTTTTGAAGTGGGATTTGAAAGAAGATACCACAAAGAAAACTTTCTTAGTGCAAAGCGCTGTGTTTCTAATTTGAAAGTCTCTAATTTGAAATAGAATTATTTTAATTTTGATTTTGTCTTTAATTTAGGGAGTACAATTTTTCCACACCTTTAAATTATACTGTACAGGCAATGGTGGCAGCAGCCCCCCCCTTTCTTTTCTTCCTCTAATCAATACCTGCCTACGTGACTGGTTTCATAATTTATTCTCTGAAACTACTTATTGAGCTATAGAGCTTGGGCATGAATTTAATCTGAGTGTAAGTACATAATTAGGTATCTCATCGAAAGGAGAAAAAACATGATTTTGGCTTATTATAAGATTAGATGGTTTGAAACCAACACCTATGTAGCTTTTTTCTTCTTTTGTGTTTGGAAATGTGTTTCAGAGGAGACATATTTTGTGACTTTTGTGACTTTTTGTGAACTTGGCAGCAAAGAGCACAGTATAGTGAAAGTAGCTTTTCGGTGGATTAATGGAAACATTTTAAAATGTGTTGACTGGGTTGACTGAAATATATTGATAAAATTTCTTTCTTTGAATACCAATATTAAAGAAGCTTCTAAAACTTGGTATTATAAGACTTATGCAGCTAAATGTGGAGATCATTGCAAGGAATGATTTATACGTAATTAAAAAGCAATTGAGCCGGGCGTGGTGGCGCACGCTTGTAATCCCCGTGCTTGGGAGGCGGAGACAGGAGGATCGCGCAGGTTCGAAGCCAGCCGTGCTGGCGTAAGAGACCCTGTTTCAAAAATATAAAATAGGTCTGGGAGTGTAGCCCAGAGGAAGGAGGGCTTCCAGGAACCCCAGTACCACCAAAAAAAAAAAAAAAAGCAATTGAATGCTGTAAATTATAACAGTTTATACATTTTATTTAATACACTGCTTTATGAGATCTCTGAAGTTAAACTTAAAAAGTTGTATTTTTAAATTGAGGCTTATATGTTCAGATTGGCATGTAAGTAATATTAGTTTTAGATACATCATTTCTAGAGAACTGATATAGAATGTGAGCAACAAATAAAGGATATATCTGTAATTCTAATACCAAGAAATGATTATTAGTAATGCTTTAAAACTTTTTTGAAGAATATATATATATATATATATATATATATATATATATATAGCATATATACGATATATGCTAAAAATGGGATGAGGCACATGCAATTTCAGGCTTCTGTCCTCTTAACACTATACTATGAATAATATTGTTATTATGACCTCTAAAAGACCGAGCACATGAAAAGATTAAAATTCTGTGTCAAAAGACATTGCTGCTCCTTCTAGGTATGCCTTTTTTTTCTGTTTCTTCCAACTGAAATGAAATGACATCATTTACTCTCTGCTGCTTTCTACGTCCTTTGGCACCGAATAAAGCTCGTTGGATGCTCCAGAAAAGAAAGGCAACACATCTTCCCATTAATGGCACATCCTATTGTGATGCTTCCACCTGGGAAAGTCAAATGCTCCCCAGTTTTAGTTACACAACAGGCTGCTGGTAAATGGCAAGAGAATTGAACAGTCCTGCAGGCTTGCACAGAGCACAGGCCAGCTGCACTCTAGCGAGTGTGTAGGAATGAGGAAGTTCTAGTACTGAAGTGTGAGTTATGTTTCTTCATGGGATAGAAGCTTGACTCTACTATTTAGTAACTGGTTATCCTTGCACAAGTTATTTATATTTAACCTATCTGTGGTTAATCTCCTCACATGTAAAATGAAGATGATGGTAGCTCATTCCTCTTAGATTTTTGTGAGGATTGGGTCCATTTACATACACACATACACAGAATCTGCACTTCTGTATGAAGAAGCACTTAAGACAGATTCCTATGTGTGACAGGTAGAGCTTGAGAAGCAAGTTAGCTGGCTTCAGTCATTGTCTAGTCAATGGAAGCATTTTTTGTTGTTGTTCAGTCTGAATACAACAGACTTAACATAGTAGATTATATAAAAAGAAATTTGGTTAGACACTTGGCTATTGCTTTGCTTATCTTATGAAGGAAACATAACACAACCGTTTAACTCTATTTTGAGATCACAGATGGTGCTTGATAATATTATTCTTGTATAAAAGCTAGCTTATTGTTATTACTGGTCACAATCATTTGGGACTAGAAATTAGTGCATGTCTGAGTCAACCCATTTTGAACTTTAGGCAGAAGGAGGCACACTTCAATCTGGATTTACAAATGTGGATTAGTATGTTTATCACTCATAGAACATGTACCTAGCACTGTGGTAGGAATTGGGGGAGAGGGAATTAAAAATCTTCCCTCATCTTATGAAGCTTATGCCCTAATTGAGGTCACATTTCAATACATGGAAACAGAGAATAGCCTATGATATTAAAAACTTATTTGTCAGTGGAAGCGGCATAAATGTAAATTCGATAATCTGGTGCAAAGAAGCTTCATAAAGAAGGCAGGACTTGATATTCTCCCAGAAGATGTGGGGAAAGAGGAGTTAACATTGAGAGGATGATAAAGGAAGCTGAGCATGGTGGAATACACCTGGAATCTGAGTACTTGATCCCAGTACATGGGGAACTGGGACAGGAAGGTTGCAGGTTTGAAGTCGGCATACCATGAGATCATGTTTCAAAATAAATAATGACAAAATAGAAAGTAGGTATCGCTCAGAGGTAGAATGTCCCTGAATCAATGCCCAGTATGAGAGAGAGAGAGAGAGAGAGAGAGAGAGAGAGAGAAAGAAGAAGAAGAAGAAGAAGAAGGAGGAGGAGGAGGAGGAGGAGGAGGAGGAGGAGGAGGAGGAGGAGGAGGAAGAAAAAGAGGAGAAGGGAGAGAAAACTAACACATGTAATAAAGAATCCTGGGTGACTCTGAGTTTGCAGAGAGGATGTACAATAAGTTAGAAAAAAACTGCACAGCTAGAGGAAACAGTCTGTCCCAGAATGCCATTCCACAGGCATGATCTTCAAATTCAGAGGTCTCAGGTCCACTCTTACTTTATACCAGCTTTCTCCAAGTTCAGAAGTTTCTACAATTTTCCTCAGGTCAGAGAGTTCCCTAGAAAGGCTCATAAAACTCACTGAAAGCCATTGAAGGCAAGGTCATACTTATTACAGGAAAGGATGAAATAATTAGAATGACCCTAAGGAAGTGAATCTTAGGTAGGGTAGAGTATAGGAGGGGTCCAATACTGGAGCTTCCAGTCATCTTGTCCCATGAAGTCACAGATGGCAGTACCTCCTCTCCACCATGAGTTATAACAGTACCCATAGAGCACGTCCCACTAGGAAAGCTCGCCCAAGCCACCGGTGCCCATAGATTTCACTATTGCCCTGTCAGTCATATACTGCTCACCTGGAGGACCTTTGCTTTCTAGTCCCTTTGTCTCCCTTTAGTTTCCACTTTCTATAGGGATTGGAGTCACATGGTGACTGTCCTGTGGCCAAAGCATCCAAGCAAATAAAACATTCATATCAGGCAGAGCATTCTAGGAGCCTAAAATGATCACATCCCAGTAGTTGAGGGTAAAAGCCACACCTATTTCAAGGTAATACTGATTCTTTATTCTACAGTATGGTCTAACAGTTTCAAATCAAAGCAGGTGGTACTGTGGAAGCTCTGTAATTTATTGAAATTGAGGAAAGCAAAGTAAATGCAATCTTATTGAAAGTTGATTGCATTATTAGTAGGTGGAGTGGAAAAAAGAAAGTGAAATATTTTGCAATAGCATAGGTCTAATGAAATAGGGACCTAAACAGGAAGCATGTAATGAATTCACAATGCCAAGTTTACCCCTGTTGTGGTGATAGCACCTAGCACAAAGCCTAGCACATGACCAGCAAATGTATTGGCAAGAGAGAACATTGCTTGCATATTAAACAAATATGGGTTCATCTTTGAATCCATGACTGTGAGAATAATGGTGTCATTGTAGATTTTGAGAAATTTTGGAAATATAGTTTTACAGATAGCACAAGGAGAGTTTCAGGTAGGTTGATGAAGAGATAGTGAGCAATTCACTTGTAAAGTTTCTGCAACTAGTTAGAAATGCAGAACTCAAATATAACTAAAAGATCAATAGTGAACATGTGTTACTTGAGTGATAACTAAGTGATCATGGTGTTGCACATATCGAATATAAATGATTCTTCAAAAACATGAATGTTTAAAAGTAGGTCACCTTTAAACAATGGTTTATTTTTTTAATCAGGGATCTCCATATTTTTAACCCTCCTGGAAAATATCTCCTCGAGGTATCAGAAACTTCACAGGTATTTGCGAATGCATTGGCATGTGTACAAACAGAAACTGTGCACACACTACCTTCTCCCTGATCTGTTGTCTGCTGCAGAATTAGAGGAATGGGTTCTAGAGTAAGAAGAGAGAAATTATCATGTCATTATGCTAGTGTAGTGAGTTCATCTAGTTGTACATTTCTAGTTCACCTGTTATACATTTCTACCCCTTCTAGAGTGGTGACCACAGGACTCCATGTGTTAAATAAGGGGAAAAAATCCCCCATGTCATTCTGGGAAGGCTTATGTTTCCCTGATGTGACATCACTGCCCATTTTTCTCCTACCTCCTTCTTGCTGGAATGTAGCAATTCCAAAGCCATAAAAAAAGTTCCAAAACTTTGGTGCTGACATTGTTGAACTGGTGACTGAGCCAACACAATTCACTGCCCAACTTTAGGCTTCTCATTATGTAAACAATAAAACTCTATATTCTTCAGGCATTTTATTTGGGTTTCCTCACATAGCCATGTACCGAATTTATACTCTTGCCAACTCAGATCCCTCATTAGTAAAATGTAGATGATTCTAATAATACCTAAGTATGAGCATGGCAGTGAGAAGTGAGTTCTGTTTATGAAAATGCTTTGCAAATTGTAAAAGTGCTGTACAAATGTTAGTTGTTATTGCTCATAAAATCATGTGTGCCCTTTTTCCACCTTCAATTATAAAGCTTGATGAAAATGGTTGGAGAATACATTTCCTGAAAGAGAGAGGAATAGTTTTTAATGAATTATTGACAGTAATTATCTTCTGGGAGTATGCTTTATAGGCTTGCATCTGTCTGCCATGGTGCCATGTTCTTGGTTTCAATCCAAGAACACCTAAGAGGAATTTATATATGTCCTCTTGTTTCTTCCACAAGCAAATGTTCTGTCACAGAATTACTACTGGAATTTTCATAGGAAGAAAAAATGATGCAAGTAAAAAGTATGCTTTTAAAGGGAGTGTGCAAAAAGTGAAACCCTGTCATAAAAAACAGGTGCCACAACTGGAAATTCATATACTTAGTTTCTCCAAGCCAAATAAAAACATAAATGCAAATATGCACATTATAATGCATTTAAGGAAAACAAACTATAGTAAGAAGAGGACAAAGTACAGACTTCATTTGCTAGACTTGGGCTATGATTTAATGGCACAGAATTAATCTACAGGGTTAATTAACCTATCACAGAAAATATGTTAGATGTTCATATTTCTTCACAAATAAATGGGGAAATGTAGAGTTACATGTTGTAATCTTTCATTTAATCTTCATGGAATTCCAAGTACATCAAACCATTCCAACTGAGCCTCTTATCTGCCTTATGCCCTGAGATTATAAACTTTGAGTACTGAGGTGGAGAGTGGTTGATTTGACTTGTATTATTCACAGCCTTGAATTCTGAAAAAGAGCTCCATACCCTTCCCTGACCTTGAGTGCTGTTCTAGATTTCTTTCAGCGAGACCAGGTGGGCCTCAACATAGTCACACTTGATAATCTTCCTCCACCAACTCCAGACATTATGGCAACAGGAGAAATTGGGGAGGTGGGTGAGATGCAGAATTTAAGAGGGCATGCTTAGGTCCAAGGCAAATTTTCCACTGACTTTTCCCTAGTTCTGGCCCTAATGCAGAAGAAACAAACAAACAAACAAACAACACTGATTTCTGACCATAGAAAAACTGAATCTTCTATACTGTTTGACCTTAAGGCTCAGTGTTCACCAATTGAGTGAGATTCCTTAGTGTCAATTAAATCACCACTCACCACTCTGATTCTTTCATTCTATCTGGATTCATATAACCTCTTACCTGGCTGATGTAGATCTGTTCTGCTTTTCAGGATACTCTCACTCTGGAGTTCCTAGGTCTGTTGTGTGATCATATGGGCTGAGTATCATAAACTACATGATGAGCCAGGGGCTGGGGGCCGGTGGCTCAGGCCTGTAATATCAGTACTTGAGAAGCTGAGACAAGAGGATCTCAGGTTTGAGGATAGCCTCAGGAAATAGTGAGCTCTCATTAACCTTGAGAAACCCTGTTTCAAAATAAAAATTTAAGCTGAGGGTGGTGGCACACACTTGTAATCCCAGCACTTGGGAGGTGGAGACAGGAGGAACCTGCAGGTTTGAAGCCAGCCTTGCTGGCTTAAGAGACCCTGTTGTCAAATAAACATTTAAATAGGTCTGGGAGTGTAGCCTGGAGGTAGAAGGGTTTCCAGGAACCCCAGTACCACCCCCCCAAAAAAAAATAATAAATAAAAAAATTAGAAAAGGGCTGGGGTGTAGCACAGAGGTAGAATGCCTCTAGGTTCTAGGTTAAATTCCCAGTACAAATAAATAAATAAATAAATAAATACCTCCTCAGTCCTCAGTTCATTTTCTTTCTTTCTCTCTTTCTTTATTTTCTTTCTCTTTATGTGTGTGATATATCCAGGGGAATTCTGCCTTTAAATTACATTTCCAGACCTTTTTTATTTTTTTTTTTGAAACAGTAGCTCACTAGGTAGCTAAGAGTCTCCCTAAGTTGCGGAGACTGGACTTGAACCTGGGATCCTCCTGTCTCAGCTTCCTAAGTAGTGGGATTACAGGAGTGAGATATCATGCCCAGCTTTCAGTCCTTCCTCATAATCATTGCTATATGATGGTTTAAAAGTATTCCTACACATATCACAGCCTCTTTTCTTAGAGCTGGGGAATGGAGTGCCCACAACCTGCCTTACTGATTATTTGTTAGACATATAGTTATTAAAAATTTACTCATGTCTTTACTTATTGCCATGAATGTTTTCAGTTTTGTTTCGTTTTGGTTTTGGTGTGAAAAGCACTGTTCCCACAAAAGAATTGAATAAGCTGTCATTAAATTACCTTCCTTGTGATGATAGACAACATAAAGAAACAAGCATTAAATACTCTGCAGAAATGTAAAGTGGAGCAAGGAATTTGATACAGAGTAATGGGCAGTATCATAATTGATATTGAGAGGGTTTCTTTTATATTGATCACATTCTCTTTTCTCCCCCAGTGTAAATATATTCTTACTATTTGAACAGAATTTCTGGCACTCTTGTGAAGTCTCAAATTACAATTGGAATAGAAATGTTGTTTGTTGCACTGTCTGGGTTTGCTCAATAACTTAGTGATCCAGAGGCTCAAATAACCTTTATTTATAGTTTAATGAGGCTCAAATAACCTTGATTCATAGTTCCATTAGGAGCTGCTATCCATTGTATTATTATCCATTAATCCAGTTAACATCAATTACTGTTGCAAATTAATATTGGCTTGGACATCAGCGATCATCCAGCAACAGTGAAACTGCCCATGTTTGACCCTGCCATTTTTGGTAATGTTGTCTTATAGTATCGATGTCCTCATGTGTCATCAGTCATCTATTGTCAGTTAATATACTATTGTCAATGCTGCCACATACTTTTAGTTTCCCACGTAAGTTATCCTGCCAAAGTCTATAAGCTTTAAACTTCCAATGCTTAGTATTTTATTGGAGTCATTGGTTCCCTTTGATAAGTCAACAAGGATAAATATTGCTTAAAATTATTTTTGTTTTGTGTGGTACTAAGGATTGAACCCAGGGGCATTCTGTCTTCAACCAACAACATACCCTATCCCTCTTTTTTTTTTTTTTTTTTTTCGGGTCTGGGGATGGAACCCAGAGGCATTTGGCCTACGAGCTAACCTCCTGCCCTATTTTTTATTCTTTATTTTGAAACAGCATCTCACTGAGTTGCAAAGTGCCTCACTAAGTAGCTGAGGCTATCTGCGAACCGCAATCCTCTGGTCTCAGCCTCCCAAATGCTGGGATTACAAGCATGCACCACCACACCCGGCTACTCTATCCCTTTTTATGTTTTGTTTTTAAACAAGTTAAGTTGCTGAGGCCAGCCTGGTATCTACAATCCTTCTTTCTCTGCCTCCCAAGCATTGGGATTACAATGGCATGTGCCACCATGCCTGGCTAAAAAATATTTTATTTTAGCAATAATACATGTAAGAGTATTAATAACTTTTTCATTTTATTAAATGTTTTATAAAATGTTTATTAGCACCTTCTCTGGACCAGGAACTGTATACATGTGAGTGACATAGGAGTTAATATCCCGCACTGGAGATTTTCTCCACAGGCATCTATAAGGTAAAAGAAAATACAGATTTGAACAATTACAGACATTATAAAGGCGACGAGAAAGTATAGACTGTGACATTTTCTGCATGACTGGAGTAACTGGCCTAGTTGTTTGGATCAGGAAAGACTTCTCTAGGGCAAGCGATATTCAACTTTACTAGGGAAGTGATTTAAAAGCACTCAACATTTGAAGAGGAAATGAGATGGAGCAGTAAGAACTAAATCCATGAGGTGGTGAAGTATTTGGGATGTTTCAGGAAATGAAAATAAGACCAGTGTGCTTGAAGTGTTGAAATGGAAGCAGAAAATTGGTTTAGATGTTGCTGGGCAGATAAGCAGGAGCCAGATCAGACAAGGTCTAGCAGGACAGGAGTTTGGATTTTTTTCCCCCTAAGGGACAAAGGAGAGTGATCTTAGAGGGTCAAATGGTAATGAGAAGATTTGTGTTTTAAATAAAATCCTGACTGTAAAGATTAGATTGGAGACAATTCAAGACAATTGTTTAGGAGGCTGATATAAAGACAATGCAAGGCAGGATACATATAATATGAGGGTAATGGTGGTTGGCTTCATTCCAAGTAGATAGAACTCAGAGATATCAAGATAGTACAATTAGTAAGATTCAGTAATTGATTGAATGAAATTCATGAAAGAATGTATACAGTGATGTCCAGATTCCTGGGCAAATGAATGACCTTTATGTGTGTACCCAGACAACTGTGTGTTTTCTCGTGGGAAATTGCTAACATTGTTTTGCACAGATTTGGAAGTTGCTCCGTTTTGATGATCTTCTCCAAAGAATTCAAAATGTATTTTCATATTATAGGACTGAATAAAATCCCAATTAGAATCAAATTATTTAGAGATTTCTCATATGGGGAGTTTATTAATTCACAGCGTCTGGCCTAAAATTTTGGTGAACTTTTAGTAAGAAAAAATATTGTTGAATTCAACTGGTTCTAAAATATTAAAACCTCTGATCTAATGTGTGTCATGTGTAGAAGGCAGACATAGTTCTGTCAAGTCACCTCTCATCACTCTCCAGCTCTGTGCTTACTGAACTCGCAGAGAATATCAGGCTTACACACCACTGAAAGACCTGAAGCCCTTCCAGTGCATCTTCTTTTCCTATCCTTGTTCACAATGAATTAATCTGATAGAAATGACAAGTGCACTCTTCTGTCTCCCCAAGTCATTCCCTACTTGGTGATTCTGTCTGCATTTTATATGATTTTCAGAGCTTTAATTTTATTTTTTTCATTATTCAAAGCACCATACTTTGTTTTTTATACATACACAAAGCATGTACTGTCGGTGATGGCTTTTGGTCTACAGCGGAGAATTTAGAAAATAGTTAATCACACAGAAATGCCACTAGCTCTTCTTTGCTGTTAACTTCCTGCTCGTTTACATAAATGCTCTGTATAAATTTTGCTTCACTTCCATAAGTCTGTAATATTAAGTCTCTATTCTTCAAATATATATTATGTATATATGTATATATCTGTAAAGCGATAATATAGTCGAACATAGAGATTAGAAACACAAATCATAAATGCTAGCATATGATTATTTAAAGAACATTTGTATTAACCACTATTCAATCCATTTCAAATGCATATAGAGTATTTGTTTTCCCTTAGCCAGCATATTGGTTCTCTACCATAGGTCCCCATACACAGTGGCGCCGACCACCTTCTGTACTCTAGCCTGACTGCTTTCTCTTCTGTGAGCTCGTTTTAGGATCTATCCATTCTTTTCAAAGAATAGGATGACTTTTACAAGATCGAAAGTCAGAATTTCTCTCTTCTACATATTTGATACCTTTTTATTCTCAGTAAGTCTAGCTCTGCACTTTTATGCTCTAATCTCCATTCAGAAGGCTCTCATAATTAGTTTGTTTCAAAAAGTGTTTGTATGGTATAGATTAGATAAGTCTTATATCTAACACTTTTTAACAATATTCATTTGACTAATCCCCAACACTAGACATTTGGGAAATTCTTTTAGAAAGGTTGTATTTTTACTCTCTTTTATATGTTCATAATCAACCCTGAAGGAGATATTTGTTTCAGACTTGGAAGCATCAATTTTCTCATTTATAAAATAAAAGATTATAAAGCAGACACTAAAGCCACTTCCAGCACTAACTTTACCTGTTTCTATGATTGTTCTTAATTTATATGTATTAAAAGAAAATAAGAAACTGAGTTTATCATGACATCTCCTTAGAAACAATCTTTTTCTTAATATGATTTCTCATCTCTAAAGCTTTGGTTTGTCATTGATAATTAATAAAATAAATGTTAGATAACTGTATTTCACTGTTTATGTCAAAATTTACTTGACATTCATTTTTCTTGTAGCAACTTAGGATACTTCATTCATAAGACCTAGTCAGGAGCCATTTAACAGGTGGTAATAAGAACATATTATGCCATAAAACATCTGTAAAAGAAATTGTACCAGAGACCCATTAATTATAGTATTATATGATAATGTGGTTATATCATAATTGCCACACATTAAGGTCTGCATTCCCTAAATCTTACTTTGATTTATTTCCAAATTAGTTCATGTCACAAGCAGTAAGTATGTTATGTAGAAATGTTACTTTTTATACTCACATGCACAGAAACCATTTATTGCTTGACCAATAGTGTCAGGGATTTTTAAAGCACACATTTTTATATTGAAGATGAAATGAAATATTTTTTAAATTTTCATATTTTTTCTAGTCGTCCACTGACACTCTTAAAAATAAAACATATATGAATGTTCAGTAAGAGTAGTATAGGGCCTAAATATTTCAACTGAATAGAATGTATTGACATATGAGTTCTAATTTTAGCTATGAGAAATTTAGGAATCTAAAGGTAAAACAATAGCTTGATCCACTGTCAACAAGGGATTCTGATGACAATGTACCCTAAAGCCAAGACTCATCTAGTGAGAAAATAGCTAAGAGTCGGCATTGTTTTGCCATGAGGTCTTACTCTATAAGAAGGAAACAATACTATTATTACTTGCTTGTGAAATGTCTGCTTTTGATTTCTCTTGT
Source organism: Muscardinus avellanarius (assembly GCF_963383645.1). Lineage (NCBI taxonomy): Eukaryota > Metazoa > Chordata > Mammalia > Rodentia > Gliridae > Muscardinus > Muscardinus avellanarius. The sequence continues at coordinate 31,689,092 of NC_137800.1, forward strand.
AATTTATCTTCAATTGAACTGATATTGATTTCTTGGGGAAAATTGCATAATCTCCAGGGAGATTTTTAAAGGACTAAGTTTGTGTTTTATTTTTCTCCCCACTGGTTTATTCTTCCCAGTGATTTATCTACCTAATAACATTATAGATAAAACCTGGTCTTTCAATTTATTTCTTCAAGAGCTCTTCATGTTTGAGCACGCTTTGTCCTTAATTGCCTGGGGATTTTTAGATAGCCCTGTCTTTAGTGGCCTGAAGCAAGTTGCAATATAAGTAATTAAGGCACTGAGCAATAGAAGTCTACAAATTGCTGTTTTGCCTCCACGTGTGATATTTAACTAATTGCTCATTGCTGTGAAAACCTTTAACTTCATAGATGTCATGACTTCAAAGGGCATAAATATCGCTTTTTATTTTATTAAAATAGTGTAGTGTAACAGTGATGACCAATGCTTCTAAGCACTTGAAAATACCTTCCTCTACATACTAAGTGCAACGAAATGTAATCTCAGACTGCTGAGATTATCAGTCATTCCATAGCAAACTGTAGAATATATTTGACTCCTGCATGGAATCTATAGCCTGCAGTGAAAACTGAGTTGCAAAAAAGTGAGAGAATTGGACTCTGGAGCATCCCTGCCAGCTGCTTCTATCTCTTCTGTGGCCTTTCCCTTCATTAATGACATTAGGAATTACATTCAATGACTGTAGATGGATTTTTCAGCAGAGAGTCTTCATAGAGTGAAGACATCATACATGGAAGGAAATGAATGCCTTATCATTTAAATATTATACTCCAAATATGTACTATGCTCCTTTGGAGAAAATTAGGGATCTTTGCCCTCAACTACTAATGCATTCATAAAGCCTTTCCTCTGAACTTGAAAATTAAACCCAGTGTTCTCAGGCAGTCTAACAAATACTGCTAAACTGTATAGTTTTAGTTGGTATAGAAGGAAAAATGGTCTTTGTATCTCCTCAAAACATATTCAGGAGTGAAATGTATGAACTTGTTCCCAAGTTCATGTGGGGCACTGTGAACTCTGAGCTTGCGATTTATTTTTTATTGCCGTTATTTCCCTTGAAATTTTGTTTGCAGCTTTTCTCCCCCCTATGGTTTGGCGCCTGCTGTAATAATGATGCCCCGAAAAACAAATCCACAATGAGCAAATAGCAATAGTTCCTTTAACCCTCTCTCGAAGAAGAATTTGATGCCTTGCAAGTCATTTTCCTCTTCCCCGGGCCTTTAAAATGACCTTAATCTGCAGACACAATCTGGCATCCGCGCTGCCTGTAATAGAGATGTCAATATTAGAAGGCACTCCTTTCAACGGTTTGCATCCTGGATTGATCACAAGTTGGATGACTTCATTCCTAGAAGGCTGGCATTTGAGGGCAAGAAGGATGCACTTGAAACATTCTCTCAGGGTTCGCAGGCCTGTGCAACAGTGTCTTTGGGTTTTGTTTACAACTAGGAAAGGAAAACAGCCATTTACATCTTAAGCAGACTTTATAAAAGAGCTTTCTTTAAAGCACGAAGCAGCAACATTTTTATTCAAAGACACTTGAAGCTTGTGTTCATCTAAACCTGCCCCGGGTGCTGAGATTGCATAGCTTCTCAGCCGACACCTAAGGATTTTATCAATGAGAATCATGAAGCTCTGGAGAAAGAACATATAAGAGAAGAGAGATATCTGATCTTATTAGAGCTTTTCAGCTGTCTGCTGTATAATTCCTTTAACTTCTACAAAAGAAACATTTCGTTATGAAAATTGCCACTGATTTGTACGTGGCCAACTTTATTGGATGGCTGATTCTTAGTACCACTAGGTGGCAGCGTAGCTACATGCTAATTGTTATTCATGTACCAGCTCCTAAATGAGACCTTCAGGCTTCCCTGGCAGGTTCCTAGGAGTCTCATGCATCCTCACACTCATGTCTTCCTCATTCAGAGGACAAGCCTATCTGTTCTTAAATGATTTGCTCTGTACAATAGACTCTGTAAAGTTTCCACTCATGTTTGCTTCTATTTTCAAGGAAAACAAATAAATTTCCAACAAAATATTACAAGTAGCATGCGGGTATTCAACGTATTATTTCTTATTTAAAATCAACTTATTTTTTCTTATTTAAATTGCTCAATGTTGAACCATTTTTAGGGTAACGTGAAAAGTGAAATCCCTGAGATATTATTGTTGAACACATAAATTCGCAAATTACAAGCTTCAAACTGTGGCTTGAATATTTTTTTATAAAGGAGTAAATGATCATTTGGACTTGACTCTTAAAAGAATTATCAAGGACATTGCTATGTGGATTATGTAATATACTTATTTAAATATTTTCTATAATAAACTTTGCAGAACTAATTATGTTTAGAAAAGTGCACTGTTTACTGTTGTGCCTTTAGTATGATTTTGAACAATTCAGGTAGATGACTATAGAATGTTTTCTAGAAATAGCCTAGTTTCTTAGGAACCAAGGTTATCTCCTGGTTGCCCATGTAGAGAACACCGTAGAATCCCATTTCACATATTTCTTGGCAGACTTCCATGTTCCAGGCTGTCTTTATCAACTTTTTTGACACAGAAAGTGCAATATGTGCAATTTGGACCAAAAAAAAATCTAATATCATTATTTCTTGCTTCTCATCATTTTCTTGTGCCAAAATAAAAGAAAATAAAATTTAGGCCTTGCTAGGTAAACATTATCTGACTATACTCTTTTTCTTGCATTTTTCCCCAAATTTAAACTTTGATATTCTTTTGGCTTCCTGTGCAGTCTTATTCTGTTGCTTTCTAGAGAAAATTATCTGGAAAACACAGTTATGGGAATGCACTGTTTCTCCTCTTGCACAAGCAGGAGCAAGAATAAATGTTGCAGCTTCTTATTTAGAAGCGACCCCAGATCTGCCACCCTTTTCTCACCCCGCACATACCTCTGTACCACAGAATCAGGCTGTCTTGTGGCTTCTGGAGAAGTATTCTGTCTTGTTCAGCAACAAAATCACCTATTCATTGGAAGAAAGAAGTATAGACAAAAACAAAATGAGAAAAGGCTAGAATATTTTATTTGAGACAGACTAAAATACTTTTTGGAATACAAATGGACAAAGAGTGACAGGCCACGGAAGTTTTATAATGTCATAACAGAAGGTGTAAGGTACCATTCGATCTAGAAAAACACAGCTTTTCCTTAATCTACTCTTTTCACAACGTCAATCTTCTAAGCTTCGTACAGTCCATACAGTTTCTGACTTTTTCAACTATTCTAGTATTTTTTTTCCCTTCCATATTTTCTTTTCTTTACAAGTGGCAGGACCGGTGTGGGGGTTGGGGGGAGTGTTAATGTGGAAAGAAAGAGGCATCACAAATCCTGTAAGAAGTTTTCTGTTTGGCCTTGAGGGGCACATGGCTTCCTCTATGCTCACAGTGCCCCCTTGTGGCTGAAAAGCAAAACTCAGGGAGGCTCTGAAGTTCATTGACTTATTTTAATCCTTTTTTATTTGATTCCTTTCCAGATAAGCTTTATCAGAACCTATTTTATATTTTATAACCAATAAGATTATTTATAAATTAATGCTTTACGCATTTCCAGGCATATTAGGGACTCATAGACAACTTGGGAGAGGCAAGAGTCTTGGACACACAGAGTACTGCTTTACTATTTCCAACCACACTGTATTTCCCAGCTACCTTCTGTGAGGCTGGAGATGGGATTTGGTCACTCCAGCTCTTACTTTAATGACATATTCTTACTGGGATTGCAAAGGTAGAAAAGGCAAAATATAAACCGGAATGTACAATTTATCCCTTGAGAACAATTTAGCTCTTGGGGAACTGGGGCACGCAACATAGAGAAACACATAGATTTTCTTTCATTTCTATATTTCATTACTCTGGTCATTTAAATTTAATGCCTAAACAATTGTCTCTTGAATATTTAAATTCTCCCAAATTGAATGACATGATCACCCTCTCACTTGTCACATTTTTTTCTAAAGACTTTCATTATTTATTGACATTGATTGGGTGGTCTTAGCCATCTATTTGCTAGCTGTTAAAAGATTTAAGTCTACCATAAGCATAATTTGGCTGCATTCTTCCCCAAATTAACATTATTGGTCTCCTGCCATGCAGTTATGAATTGTGCTTCCTTTATATTTGCACCTGCTCAGACTCATTTCAAGTCTATGTTATTCCAATAAAATACAAAGATTGACCTTTACTGTATAACCTAATGAAAAGAATGCACTAATTTTGTGGAAATAAAATTTAACATATTTCTATCAGTAGAGAATATTTGTTCTTAAAAGCATTGAAAGTATCGTAAACACTAATTACTACATACTAAACATACAGAGCAAAGTTCATGAAGACAATAACAATGTAAAGCTGATTAAGATGAAAGCAATTTTCTATTTTTTCTTCATCTGAAAGAAACATTTTTATATAGCTTTGAATAGGCTTAATTTTCTCAGTTCATTGCAGAACTTTACAGTACAAAAATTATCTTTGAACCATCTCAAATTTTCCTGATTTTACAAGGAGGAATAATAAAAATATATTTGTTGTGACTGAAAATAAGTACAGTTAGAGTATTGAAAATATACTTAATATAATTGCTTCATGTAGGAAGTTGGGTATGGAGGATGCAATAAATCTAAGGAAATTTGTAAGGTGTTTGAGGGAGTATCAATGTATAAATTTTCAGTTTTCCAAAAATTTCTAAATCAATGACTTCCTGCTGTGCTTTGGTGTGGAGGCACATCTACACTTGCTATGAAACTGAACTTTGAAGTTTGCCTTAGGTACTTATGTCTTCAGCACCATGTCTTTATTTTCCAAAATGTGGAACATATTTCAGTAAAGTGAGACTCCAAATCTATTTAAATAAGAATATTATCATCATCATTGTACTGAGTATTGAACCCAGGGGCATTTTGCATCCAAGCAAAACCTTCTAGGCCTTTTTATTTTTTATTTTTCAATAGAGTCTTGTTAAAGTGCTGAGGCTAAGCTTAATATCTGAAATCATCCTGTTTCAACCTCTCAAGTACTGGGATTACAGGCATGCACCTCCACACCGACGTATTATTTTATTTTTGAATGTATGATTATATCTAATTTTAATGTCTAAAAAACCAGTTATGTTCTTTCTTAGACCCACAAAATCAAAATATCTATTTAATACTTTTGCACATGACACTGTTAGACCATGGCTTTTCCAGTGATGCTTCATCCAGGATCTTACAACGCACAGTCAACATTAATCATAGACCCAGCAAGTGAGGCATTATATCACAAACACCTTAACCGCATACTTATAAATAACATGAACATTTTGCTGAGTTCTAAATTTACATAATATATATTGCCAAATACCCTGTGTGTTACCAAACTTAAACACCCAGCAAGAACAACTTAGAGGGAAAAAAAAAAAAGGGTTATCTCAGCTCCTGATTTCAGAGGTTCAGAGCATGGTTGGCAGGTTCCAAGGCAGAAATATCACAGCTGCAGGTTTAGGGTTCCAAAACTTTTAGGGTCTTTTCTTATGTTTCTGGGTTGTACAGAGAATTTTACTGACTCCGAATCTGTGATGGTTTTCTGGAGTGTATGAGATAGGATTCAGGCATGGAAAAGCAAGCCTCTTCAAGTGGTCAAACATTATAAAAGTCAGCGGGGCATGGTGGCGCATGCTTGTAATGTCAGTACATTGCAGCTTAGACAGAAGGATCACAGGTTTACACAGCAACTTAGTGAGACCCTGTTTTAAACAGTAAAAAATAAATAAAATGGGCTGTGGGTTTAGCTCAGAGGTAGAGTGCCCCTGCGTTCGATCCCCAATACCACACACACACACACACACACACATACATGCGTGCGCGCGCACGCGCTCAGTAGGTGTGGAATTCTTTTCATGTGGCATTATGATATATATACATGTATATGTGTGTGTATGCATGTGTATATATATATATATATATATATATATATATATTAATGATACTGGGGTTCCTGTAAACCCTTCTACTTCCAGGCTATACTCCCAGACTTATTATTATTATTATTATTATTATTATTATTATTATTATTTTAAACAGGGTCTCTTAAGCCAGCAAGGCTGGCTTCGAACCTGTGTGGTCCTCGTGTCTCTGCCTCCCAAGCGTGGGGATTACAAGCGTGCGCCACCACGCCTGGCAGCATTATGATATTTAAACTACAGACCAAGCAGAAATGCTGAGTCAGTTACTTCAAATATCCTGTATTTCGGGAAATGTTTTATGTTGACTCTTATTTACAAGTAATGCTCACAGGACTTAGAAGACAAAATGTACTTCATTATCCTAATCAGTGAATATTCTCTCTGGTGTGGAAATATGGCATATTTTCAAATAAGCAAAATAAACTATGTCTTCAGTTTTATTTAGTGATCAAAAAGATTCTGGTCACTTCCCAAAGTACCTGTCTAACAACTAATAGAATTTTCATTTTGGAGAAATCTGGCTCAGTAAATTTACTTTAAGCTTACCAAATTTGTCAAGTGCTAACATAAATATATTTTCTATAAAACATATTTTTCACCTATACCTATGGCTTCGACAGATATACATATAGTTAGCTTAGTATAGGGATTTCAAGGGTGACAAAAATGTCATTTATATAATACATGTTATTCATATATTCAGTTTCATGGATTTCTTATCAATAATTTAGAAAATTAATAATATATTTATAACACATGCTAGAACTAGAATAAAATTATTTATAAATGCTTAATAAATGTTTGATAATGCTTTTGCCATCCATATTATAAATCATAAATAGGTGACTATAGCTACCTTGTTAAAAATTAATGCCTAGTGGTTATGGTTATTCTATAATGGCTTGAAAAGTTATTAAAAAAGCGAATTAGCATCATACATACATTCTATAAACCAATTATGGCAAAATATGTAAGCTTTGAAGTAGTTTGTAGGAATTGTTGGGTTATTACAGATAACGATATTTACTCAGTGCTAATAATGTACTGTGTATAATACCAAACACACCAAGACACAGCTTCTCATTGACTTAGATTCCAAATCAATAGTTGCTAAACTGTGATTGGTTATTTCCTGAGGTATCACTATCTTATGGAAATTACTTGTGAATCATTTATACTCAGATATAAACTTGAAACTATACTTGTAGAAAACCTGGAAGTGGAGAGCTACAGCTTCCTAAGGAGGTTTTTATTTGCAATCCATGCATTCCATTGGACTTTGTTGAAAAGGTTGGAGTCGCGAGCATGGTGTAGGATCTAAGAAATTAGGGGCATAGCCTCTAGGGGATCCTCAAAACTGTGATATGTCATTCAGTTCTCTTCTGCATTCTAGAAAAAGATTCTGGCTTTGTTTATATAATTTGTACCCAAAGCCCCATTATAACCCAAATTATTTATACATACAGTATGTGTGAGTGTATCTATAATGATTTGTAAACTTATCAGCATTTTTGTTACTACTATTCAATGTCTCTAAATCAGTACCTGATAAAGATATATATAATCTATGAGCTGGGCATGGTGGCGCACACTTGTAATCCCAGCATTTGGGAGGCTGAGACTGGAGGATTGCGGTTCACAGATAGCCTCCGCAATTTAGTGAGGCCCTCCACAACTCAGTGAGAGCCGGTTTCAAAATAAAGAAAAAAAATTTGGACAAGGGGTATAGCTCGGAGGTCAAATGCCTCTGGGTTCCATCCCCAGACCCACCCCGCAAAAAGAAACAACAACAACAAAATCTATGTAAAATATATATATATATATATATATTTTTTTTTTTTTTCACTGAATTGTGAGGGGCCTTGCTAAGTAGCTGAGGCTGTCTGTGAACCACGATCCTCTGGTCTCTGCTTCCTGAATGTTGGGATTACAAGTGTGCGCCACCACGTCGGACCAAGTTGTATTTTTAATATACTTCTATCAGCTTATTGTAATCACATGTCATAATGAAGTTCAGAGTGAAAGGGACACATGCACACAGCACATGCTGAGCTTCCCCAGATCCCACTCCATCCCCTCCCTCCCCCATAGGAGATACTGAGATTGGGACTTGTGATTTTGCATATGCACATAGCATCATTGTTCCCTCACCAAGTCTCCTGGTTACTTTCAGAATGATGTTTTAACTAATCCAGGGTTCTAGATTGAAATCTTCTGCTTAGGCTTCAAAAATATATCAGATGCCAAGTAAATAAATTTAAGATAGAGCACAGTGCGGAAGTATTTGGGAAGATATACAGCTTTTATATGATTTCCACTGGCTCAACAGGAAAGGAGGACTGGGGTTGCCACTTCTCAATTCAGGTCTACTGTGAGAGGTTTTAAAGGAAGCTACTTGGAAGATGTGATGTGTCCATTCATCTGGCTTAAAGATGAGAGGCCACAGCCTGTGGCCTAACACAGAGGGCAGAGAGAAAAAGGCTGCTGGCACCATCATCATGTCAAAGGTATATGAATTCTGGCGACAAATGAGAAACCATCAAAAGGAAAGTTTATCTGGGTTTTTCTAAAAGAAACTTGTTCAAGGGATGTTGTGCCAAAGGGCAAGTGGCTTCCAAACAAAGAGTCTGTGTGGGAGCAGGGAGAGCCGAATGTGAGCGCTAAAGGAAGCATTCCAGGAAGAGCCCACTTTTGACAGCTCTAGATATTCATTTTCCTGGCATCCCTTAAACTCAGGACTTAGGCAACCAACAGCACTGATTGTGTGCTGCACAGGAACACGTAGTGGAAAGTTACTATTGTTGTTGTTGCTGTTGTTGTTGTTGTTATTGTTGTTGTTGTTGTTGTTGTTATTGTTGTTGTTTGCTATGGGCAGTTATTAGTGAAGACTTTCCCATCCACAGTGTTGCACTGACTTAAGGTGCAAAGACAGACAGACACAAACCCAGTATCAGCACATGTATATTGAAGATTAATAAAAGGTTAGTAGCTATGTAGAAAAGAACCTAGGACTAGAGATTGTAGTTCAGTGGTAGAGAGCTTGCTAGCATGCTCAAGGTCCTAGTTTTTACCCTTAGCACTGAAAGAGAGAGAGAGAGAGAGAGAGAGAGAGAGAGAGAGAGAGAGAGAGAGAGAGAGAGAGAGAGGAGGGAGAAGCACACACAAAATCATACAGAAATCGATGTGTGTATAGAGTGGTAACAATATACAACACCTGATGTAACCGGAGAGAATTCTAGAACAGGTAAGAAAGAACAAACATCTCCATGGACAAGGAAAAGCAGATGATGTATATTGATGGGGAAGGAGAAGACGTGGCATGGGAAAGTGAACTATTCAAGGAAGGACCTATTATATGCAGCATGTATTATTTCAGGTTATGAGAGAATGAATCATTGTGGAATAGCAAAGTAGATTTGCTTTATTGATACAAAACCAGAGGGACTAAGGAATACAAAATTTAAGAAATTCAAGAGTCAACTAAAAACTGTAAAAAGATCAGCAATGACTTCTGTCTCCTCTGCATCCACCTGTCATGTATCATCTAAACTATTTCATACACACCCCGAACTGCCTTTCCTCATTAATATTATCTAACTTTATGTCTCTTTAAATCATAAGCTTTCTGAGACTAGAAACTACCTGCTATTCTTTGACTGATCCTAAGGCACCAAGCAAGGGGCTGGGTACCTCGCAGGCATTCAGCAATTATTTGTGCATTTCAGGATTAGTCCCAACATCAGGCAAAGAAAGGTACTTTTGTTTCTTCACTTAGCTTTATTGGAGGCAGTTGCAGTAATTTCTTCAGGCAGGTCAGGCCAGGACTCTGGCAGACCATGAAAATGGAAATGAAGGGACTGACTTGAGAAATATGGAGAAAAGCATCAGTGGGGCCTAGTGACAGAAGGGATCGACTATGACAGACGCTCAGGTGCCATTTTGGAAAATGCCAAAAGCATTGTTGAGGGCGAAATCACCTAAGCAGGTGTCCTTATGCAATCAGGCAATGCCATGGAAGATCTAGTTATCACAGAAGGCTTTTTCTCCACCTCCTTCCTGGCTTGCAAATACTGTCAAGCTACATTAGCACCAAAAGGAGTTAGATTGCAATGACCTTTACTAATCCGCTGCATTTATGTTTGTACTTTTCTAGCAATAAAGGTAACTTTACAATTATTAATGTCAGCATTTTCTTTGGAAACAGTGGTGAACTCATTAAGAACACTGCCAGGTGTTGCCAACCCCAGGTGTGAACCTAGTGGTTAGTGAGATGTAAATAACTCTTTATGGAAAATTTGCAGTCGAACGAATTAGCGAGCCTCACACAAAGCCAAACTACTTTCCTGTGATTAGCTTCATTACGCCACGAGCTGCTTTCGTGCAGGTCAAGGAAAAACGGAGCATATGCCCCCTCCTTTGAGCATATAAATCAGATTAGTGTCTACCTCATTGCCCACTGTTTCTGAAGGTACCTGTCAGCCTTTGCACAAAAAAGGTGAAGAGATGCACACTGAGCTGCATGTCAGGGTCTTGGTGTTATTTTGCTTGCTTTCTCCGAGATGCAGGCTCTGTTAGGAGCGATGTGTTTTGCCCAGTTACTGGGGTGCTTGTCATACCCTCCACAGCTTCCCTATTACTTGCTATTTAACGAACTGGTGCCTGCTCGTGGGGGTAGAGACAATACTTTGGGATCCTTGTTCAACAGCTGCTCAGTAGCTAGCAGCTGTTTTGAGGTTCCTTTCCTGATTCAAATGCTGTTTTCCATTTCCTATAATCTCTGGAACAAATGTCAACCTGATTAGGATGCAAAAAATAAAAAGAAAGCATGTTGGGATCTTCAAGTTCAGATAATCAGATAAGCAAATATTCTAGGTTACTGTGACTGCTTATTTATTTATTTATTCTGAAGATGCAACCCGGGGACAGTCTACCTCTGAGCTACACTCCCAACCTGTTTTTTTTTTTTTTTTTAAACAGAATCTCACTAAGTTTTGGAGGGCCTCACTAAGTTGCTGAAGCTGTCTGCAAACCTATGATCTTCCTGTCTCAGCCTCTCATGTACTGGGATTACAAACATGCACCACCATGCCGGCCCTATGAATGCTTCTTGTGAGTGCTTGATATGGTCTTTAAATGTGAACATAAATCTAAAGAATATATATATTCTCATGAATGCCATGATAACAGTAATGACAGAGGGAATGTCTTAATGTGCTGTGACAGTGGTGCTAACTATACAGGACTCAAGAATCAATTATAATGTTGTTTACACTTGGTAACTTAAAGCTGCTACCTTTTTGCTTTAACATGCTTTGTTTATAAAATGTAGACTGCATTGTTTTTACTTATTTTATATTGCTTTCACTAATGTGGGTATTAACCAGTAATTGCAATGAAATATGATAGTATTTTGGAAGTTAGCCAGCTACCTGTAAGATCACAGACAAGTTACTTAGACTTTCAGGGAAAATAGAGGCAATAATTCCAAGTTTATAAGGTTGTGGTGAGTAATGAATGACATAGATCACTTGCACGTATCTAGAAAGTCATAATAAGTAGAATGTATGTTTATAAACTCTGCTATCCCAACATTTCAATAAGATAGCAATCAGTGTTATATAGTGCTTTTTCAGGGTCTTGGTAAATATGTACAAATTTAAGGTAAATAGTATCGTTGCTGTTCATTCATTTTTATCTATCACCTCAAATACTCCCTTGCCCAATATTCTCACTTTCACCAAAAGCAGTCATAGAATACACTCACTTTTAGTAAGAAGACAGACTCTGCAGCACACACAAGTGCCCTGCTGCCACAGCATCAGGCCTGATCCTAAGTCCTGTGAATGTGTAGGATGTAGGACAAAGGAGAAATGAAATGGACTCAGAATATTTCAACCGAGCTATATCCAATAGGTTCAGTCATGCATCTGCTCAATGGTGCCATAGTTTGGATCCTCAATGTCCAGCAAAGGCACATGTGTTGAAGGCTTGGTCTCCAGGCTGGTGCTTTTAGGAGGTGGTAGGATCTCTAAGAAGTGGGGACTAGTGGAAGGTCGTGAGGTCTTTTGTGTCCCCAAGCTCCTTCTTTCTCTGCCTCGCTTCCCAGCCATGAGGTAAGCTGTTCTACTCCACCTTTTTCTCCCACCTTGATGTGGAGCCCTAGACCCAAAGCAACAGGACCAACCAGTCCTGGAATCAGTCCTCTAAAATGAGAGAACAATATAAACCTTTCCCTTTGTACATTGATTATCTCAGGTATTTACTCTAGTAAAAAAGTTCACTAACACAAAGGTTCATAAAATGTATCTTTAGTGTGTGTTCAGCACTGTGTTAAATGTTATCTATAATAAAAAATGATCTCAAGCAAAAGAATATGTTGTCTAGTATAGGTATGAGTCCCACTGTGTGATGTAGAGGAAAGAATCTTGCATTAGGAGTTGTCTTCATTAATTTTCTGTTGCTATAACAGAATATCTAAGGCTGGGTAATTTATCAAAAAAGAGGTTTATTTAGCTCACAGTTCTGAAGGCGAGAAAGTGCTGTTCCACACAGGTGGAAAAGAGGGATGGTTTGTGGTAATTGCAGAAGAGATAAAACATAAGGAGTAGCGTTTTGTAACAACGTCACAAGAGCTATTCTATTCTCACAAAAGCTAACTCAATTGAAAGAGAATTAACCCAGTTTCTTCTGACAAGTAATCCATTCATGGGAAAAGCCTCCATGACCTATGTCTTATAAGCCCCACACCCAGCACCATTACATTGGCACTCAAATATTAACATGAGTTATCCAGGGGACAAACCATAGCAGGAGGGAAAACTGTAGAATTTTAAATTTAGCACAACATTCTTATAGATTTGTGAACTTGAGAAAAATGACTATATTTTAAAGTTCAGTATATATAACAATAACTGCAGAAACATTTTTACTGGATTTAACCATCTGAAGAAAGGAACCATGTTTTTGGCTTTATCATTTTGTACCCTTCGCTCAGGACAGTACATTTCAACAAACTTCATTGATAAAAGACAAAGAGCTAGAATCTCTTTAAGCACAATTATTGAATTAAGTTTAAGTAGAAGGTCTTTAATATCTTTCCTATAGAATATAAACATGAATTTCAAAGAAATTAAAAGTGATGACTTTTGGTTTAGTCTTGGAATAATTCATTGAGTTATCTTAAGCTGGTCTTGAGAAGGAATACTGATATTTTTATTAAGATGATGATTATTTATAAAATATCTATATAAAGTTTGATATATGCCATTATTAGTGGTGTGTGTGTGTGTGTGTGTGTGTGTGTGTGTGTGTGTGTTTTACTGAGGATTGAACCCAGGGGCATGCTTCCTGTGACCTACACCCCCAGCTCTTTTTTTTATTCTTTATTTTTATTTTTTATTTTATCTTGGAACAGGGTCTCCTTAAGTTACCGCACACTGGCCTTTAGCCTGTCATCTTCTGGTCTCTGTTTCTCAGCATCATTTTTTCACTTAATCATTAATCCTTATAACAGCTCTATACAAGAAGTAATAAGACAATCCTTATTATATATACAAAGTTAAAGTGATGAAAAGATTAAGTGCCTTGCCTTCAGTAACACAGCTGATTATAACAGTCTGGTTCCATCCTTAGAACTTTCTGCCATTTTCCAGCTGTACCTGATGGACATATTGGGGAATACCAACATAGAATGAGAGGTAAAAATAATAATTTTTAAAAATATTCTAAAAGGAAGCAAGGAAAATGATAATCCACCTAGAAAAAACAGGAATTGGAATTTACATGGATGAGAAAATATTTTTGCTCAAAATACATGTTCTTTGTGGTCTAACTTGTGTCGGCTAGTATACCACCATTTGTACTCCTCCTCCATGTACATCCACAATTCATTCGTATCTGGCAATGTTTCCTAAGGTATATTTTTCTCTCTTTCATTTCTCCTCTACTTATTGTTCCTTCAGTAGCCATCTCCTCACCCCTACTCTCACACACCTCTTTCCAAGATGAGGCTCAAAAACTGTTTCTTCTGGGATGGTTTCCCCCAAGATTGGGTAATTTCTTCCTCATATTTCTCTATTTTTCTATTATAATTCTCATACCATGTTACCTAATAATCACATTAATCTTTGAAAGATTTATATTGCTGACAAAATAGCCAGTCTGGGAAAAAGGGTTAACCCACTTGGTGGATTAATACTTTGTGTGTGTGTGTGTGTGTGTGTGTGTGTGTGTGTGTGTGTGTGCGTGCGTGTGTGTGTGTGTGTGTGTGTGTGTGTGCGGTACTGGGGGTGGAACCCAGGGGCTTTCTACCTCCGGGCTATTCTCCCAGACGTATTTGTATATTTTATTTGGAAACAGGTCTCGCTAAGTTGCTGAGAGCCTCACTAAGTAGCTGAGGCTGGCTTTGAACCTGCGCAATCCTGCTGTCTGGGCCTTCTAAGCGTGGGGATTAAAAGCATACACCACCATGCCTGATTAGTACTTGGATGGATTAATAATTTTAATGGACTAGCACTGGTAACCATAGCAGGTGGGGTGTGACTCAAGTGGGGCATGGCCTTGCGGACTATACCTGTCTCTTGTCTCTTCTTGGCTCGCTTTCTCTGCTCTCTGATATGAGCTAAGATTTCCTCTGCTATGTCACACCACAAGGACATTTCTGCCTTGGAGCCAGCTGGCCATAGACTGAATCTCTGAAACTGTTTTGCAAAATAAACCTTTCCACTCCTAAGTTATTCTTGTGATAAAAAGCTGACTAATGCAGAAGTAGGATTATATAAGTGGTTTGTGGGAGACCTATGAATATTTGCTTTTAGCATTTCGTTTATATTATATTTAAGAGAGAAAGAAACTAAGGGTGTGTATTGTTGGAAACAAATATTCAGGTTATGTCACCTGCGCTTTATACATTACAAACAACGTGCTTCTGTACACCGGTGCTGTCTTACCCCGATGCAATAAATAAGAGCCACAGACGGCAGCACAATTAGATGAAGAGTTTAGCAATATCTCAGGCCCTGGCTCTTTTAATCCCCAGGTGGAAAAGTCATTAATAAATTCTTCAGATGTTTTCCCCTCTGTTTTTCTCCGATCAAAGGTAACAGCGCACTATAGGCATATTGTACTCGGTAATTGCAGAATTAGGGCATTGAGGTAGGGAGTCAGTTTGGAGAGTTCAGCTGCTTATCTGTGGTCCAGTAGCAGATTAATATGTAAGACTAAGATGTTAGAATTTAATCAAGAGAGCAGAGAAGCTTCTTTCTTTTCTCACGAATCTGTAACAAAACAGAAGTGTTTCTGCTTAAAAGGAGAATTTACTAAAGCTTCATACTTCCAAGCCATAAAAGGCAGAGGTATGAGTCAGGTGTGGTGAGGCACACTTATAGTCCCAGTACTTGGGAGACTGAGTCAGGAGAATTGCAGGATCAAAGCAAGCCTCAGTAATTTAACAAGACCTCCACAACTTAGTGAGACCCTGTTTCAAAATAAAAATTAAAAAGGCTGGGCATGGTGATTCATACTTGTAATCCCAATACTTGGGAGGCTAAGACAGGAGGTTCATGCAGGTTCGAAGCCAGCCTCAGCTACTTAGTGAGGCTTTCGGCAACTTAGTGAGACCCTGTTTCCAAATAAATTATAAAATAGGGCTGGAGGTATAGCCTGGAGGTAGAAAAACCCCTGGGTTCCATTCCCAGTACCACAAAAAAAAAAAAATTAAAAAAGGGCAGAAATATATCATTAAGCCAGCTCTTTGCAGAGATATTTGAGCTTTTGAAATTTATTCTCCTTACACAAACCTGTACCCAAGTGACAACCCAGTTTTGCATACATCAATTAGCGTAAGTGCTATCTTTTAAAAAACAATTTTAGAAATATTCCCATAAATCGTTCTCTTCCCTTCTTAGCAGAAAGGAACAGTACAGGAAGGGGAAAAATCATCCTGTTAGTTCAAGTAGCAGGGTCAGCAAATGCCAGGCCCTAATGGATTTTTTTAAACATCTCTGTGATGCTACCCATTGCTCATCCTGTGTTTCAGTAGCTGAGAAATATGGCAATTATTAGCCAAACAGACAGGGTCCCAGGGCCCTAAACACAAAGAGACTATAATTTTCCAAGCATTAGAGCCCATATCCTGCTATCCTCAGTACTTAGAGGTCACCAGAAGTTCAGTCCAGTTTTTATATTTCATTTCTTCTGACAAATGAACATGAGACCTTTCATGGACTCCACAGTGTTCTTGTATATTTTACTGTTTCTCCTGTGCACCCATCACAGGCTCACATATCCCATGGAGAATGTTTGCTTGGGGGTTGAGAGGATGATGGGATCCTAAGACAGAAGATGGGTTTGGATCCCATGAGAAAATAAGATTTGTAGAGATGACATGTGTATTTGACCTGTAATCAGAGGCTGTGAGGATTGAGGGAAAGTGATTGAAATAGGTGTCACAGAATTTCACATTTATTGGTCAAGAAAACGTTTAGGGCTGGGGATAACAGAGTGCTTGCCTAACATGTGTGAAGCCGTTGGTTCAATCCTCAGTACTGCAAAAATAAATAAATAAATAAATAAATAAATAACATTAAGTAAGTAAGTAAGAATGAAAGAAAAATTGTAACATTTTTATTTTTATACTTGTTTCTTGGTATAATAAATCACTTTTATATAATTGTAAAAGGTAGGATATATTAAAATGAGCAATTCTATTTTATTTTACCCATTTATAAGATAATCCTATTGGAACACTTATTTCGCCCAGGAATGGTAATACATGCCTGTGAGCCCAGGCATGAGGTTTGAGGCTGAGACAGGAGCATTGAAAGTTTGAGGTCAGATTCAGCAACTTTGAAAAGGCCCTCAGCAACTTAGTAAAACCCTGCTTCAAAATAAACAAAAAGGGTTTTTGTTATTTTTATTTTTTTTTAGGGTGTAGCTTGAAAGTAGAATGCTCAATCCTCAGTACATAAAACCAAAACACCAGTTTATATAATATCTAAATATTCATGGACTGCTGATAAAGCTAAAATTGTTATAAGTCATTTTATATAGAATAAAATGAGCTTGATAAGAAACAATTAAGTATCACTCCATGCCAGCCATTGCTATTATTTAGCAATTTTAAGGTAAATTACATAAGCCTTCCAAGAATCTTTTTACTATCTAAATAAGATAATATATAAAAGTAAGATGTTTGCTCAGAACATTGTCTTTGTTACTTCAGTCCCTAGGATATTCTTTAGGGCATAATTGCTACAGTGAGTAATTTTTCATAAATAGTGTATGATGTATTCTATACTGTAGAGATGGAATTCATGTTTAAATATGCAGAAAGACAGACTACAATGCAATGTTTGTTTCCAATTTGTTCTTTTCCAGCACAGCAGGGCACTAATAATAGGGCAGGGAGACTATACAATGACTTCTCAAGGTAGCTTCCAACTCTTTCCTACTTACTATAAGCAAGTCAATTGAAACACAAAGAAATTGTGCTGAAACAAGAAAGAATGTGTTTATTTCAAACATTCACCTATTCTGTCGTTTTGGCAAATCATTATGGCAATCACACAAATTTTTCTATAGGTGGTCTTTAGTATGGCAATGGACTACTATGGGCTGCCAGATGATTATTAGTTGTCCTCAGGCTAATTGTGCATAAAGGGCAGGAGAGACGAGTGTTCCAGAATGGAATACCCGGGTTGTTTCTTCCAGTTATTCTTTTAAGATGAATCCATCCTATGACCTTGGACAGGATAAGAAATGTCTTTAGTTACATTTATTTATTAAAGCCAGCAACTATGCTAAGGCCACAGTGGCCTCATTGATCTTATGTTTCAGATTGGAATATTAAACATATATTTTGTATGTGTGTGTGTGAATGAATAATGAACTAAAATTGTTGTAAGCTGCTATTATTATCCTGAATGAAATAAACTTGATGCTATGGGAAAAAATGCAAAGGGCAGACGTGACATAGACTATGTGCCTCAGAAAGTAACCATTGGGAACATATGAGGGCAGAGAATTCAAAACCCTGACATATGCTAATCTCTGAACACCTCTTTGGGGCTGTTTGAAGATTCATGTTATAGTTGTGGAATGGCATTAAAAACTGAAAATGGAGTATAAATGTGCAGTGCTGTGACTGTCTAAGGACTAGAGGGTGTTCTTCCTACCCTTTACTACTCAAAGGAATGTAGGCAAATGATCAGCCTCAGTCTATTGCTAGGATAGCAAAGAGATTAGAAGATTCCGGAAGTGACTTCAAATCCAAGAACTTTGTTGGATAATGCAGTTTGGCACTAACTGATAACACCTAAAGCCTAGTCCATTACTCTAGTTTATAAAATCATTTGGCTTAATGTTACTTTGTAATGTACTAAAATCCATTATAATATAAACTCATGCAATTTTTCATGTTCCAGAATTTTATCATAGGGTTATTTAAGTTTTTAAAGATTTAATAAACACTAATGTAGGAAGCCAAGCTGTAGCACAAAAAAACATTTTTCTCTAACAGCAGGGCCCATTTAATTTAATTTTGGAATACATGATTTATCCTTAAAGGGAGATACTGTTAGAAAAAAAAAAAAAGAAAAACAATGTTCATGCCATATGTTATTGTAAAACAGCATATTTGAATATTTTAAAGTCACTAAATTTGGTCCAAGTCGAAGTAGGCTTTTTTCTTTTGTTGACAGTCTGAAACATATGCTAGGTGTATGAGACATAATTAAATAGTAAGAGACAACAGGGTGTGTGTTGTGCTGGGAATGTGCCATGCACTGGGTGTGTAAAGTGTAAGGCCAAAAGGAGAGAAACCCATAGCCGCCACTGTGGTGGAAAAGTTCCAACCCAACATCTGACCATATGTCTCGCGGCATGCTCTTGCCATATTAGCAGGCCCTTATTATAAATAATACTGCTTTTCAGTATAAGAACGTTGTACATCTTTATACTTGTGGCCCAAATCAGAAACATGCAATTTCTACATGGAGACCTTTACGTTGACGTGTTAAAATGTTTGCGTGGTATTATTTCCTGTATTTGAAAGACACATCTCTGCTGGCAGATATAGCTTCCCCACTTTGTGCCCAAATAGGCAACTGGAAAGTCCAGAGGTGATAGGAACCCAGCAGGGAAGCACTGACTCAGAGTTAAGACTCCAACACTCCAGCACAATTGAACGCCAAGGTAATTTGTTTTGCTTCTCCAATTTCAGGAAATAGACTTGATCCTCAGAGTTTCTAAAATAAGGCAAGCATACGTCTTGTTACAGGAATCTCTTGAGCTTTATGAAAACGGTGCATAAAGGAAGAGAACAGAACAAATTTTCAAATTTGCCTTTCTCTTGTCACACTTAAGCATCTGTTTTCAGAAATGGACAGAAAGTGGTTTGCCCTTTTCTTGAACATTACGCTTTTTATTTTAACAGGATTTGTCTTTGGGTCTGCTTCTTTAAAAGTGCAGTGCTGGTGAGGGAGACCTTTAGGGAGAGGTTGAAAATTGTCTTAAGTTAAGAAGGCAAAGGACCTTCCCGGTATCGAGTATTATAGTTTAGACAGAGTGGATCTATGTAGGCTTAATGCATAAATCCTGACCCAACACAAAGGTGAGTGAAAATGAGAAGAAATTAGGAGAGTACACCTAATTTGTGATGAAGCTCGATCTAGTCTAGGTTACAAAAAAAAAAAAATATTGTGTATTTGTATTATATTGGAGAAGGCCACAATAAAATGAGATAATATTGGTGTCCACGCACAATAATCAAAATCCCAACACCTATTAAAATACAATGAATGAGTGTTGATATGACCTGACCCCCCAAAAAATTAAACAATTCACTAAACTCATCGAATTTGGGGAATCTATTATCAAAAGAGAAGGAAAGAAACAGTAAAATATCAAACTCCATCTGAAAACCATATTTCAGTATTAAATTTTATGAAATATGTTTAATAATCTTTATATAATAAATCTTAAATTATTTTATAATTAAGCTAATCTGATATAATTTGAATTAAAATATAATGCACATAAACTATTTGCAGCGTAAAAATGTATACGGTTAAAATAAATGAAAGAAAAATTCTGTTACCAGGAAGCTTAAAATGTAATGAGTAGGCGTGGTGGAGTGGGCTTGTAATCTCAGAGGTGAGACAGCTTCAAGGCTAACCTAAGCTACTTAGTGAGGACCTTTGTAATTTAAACCCTCCCTGTTTCAAAATAAAGAATACAAAATAGGGCTGGGGGTGTAGCTCAGAGGTAGAATACCCCTGGGTGGTTCAATCCCCAGTAACTATAATATATATTTATATCCCATAATTTTCTATTTCCACTCACTATAATGTATAGAATATATAGTAAGTGGGAATATATAGTAAGTGGAAATAGAGAATTTATAGGATTGTAATAAAAGAAGGGAATAGGTCAGGTACATTAGAAGCAAAGAGAGATATTTAAAGAGAGAAATTTTTTTTTTTTTTTTTTTTTTTTTTGGAACTGAGAGTTGAACCCTGGGGCATTCAACCTCTGAGCTATACCCCCAGGCCTTTTTAAATTTTTTTTTTTAAATTTTTTATTTTAAAACAGTCTCAATGGGTTGCTGAGATTCTCCCTAAATTGCTGAGGCTATCCTCAAACCTGAGATTTTCTTGTTTCAGCCTCCTAAGAACTGAGATTACAGATGTGGGCCACCGTGGGAAATAGTACTTCTTATTGAGAAAGTTAGAAGTGAGGAGGGGTTCTTTGGAGGGAGTGGAACTTAGGGTGGCTTTTCAGGTGGGTGGATACAAATACATAGGAAAAAGTAATTTAGGTACGGAAAGTAGATAGTTTTAGGTAGAGATAAAAGAAGCCACGAAGAGAGAGAGTAATGACCAGGTCTAGTTTGTTCTGGAAGTTGGTGGCCAAAATAGTAGAGAAAAAATGCTTCTGTTCACCCAGTTTTCAGTTGAGAAACCTCGTGCCTAACATGCTGGTGGCTGGCTCAATGACAGACACAGTTAGAAAGAATCCAAACCTGCATGTGAATTTACTGAGTTTACAGGACACTAGATTTTTTTCGTACTGTGGACAAACATGAAAAGCAAACTGAAGAAATGTTTTAGTTTAACAGCAATGGAAAGCCTATGAAGGATTCTTCCAGAGGTAAGATGAGAGAGGAACTTAAGGATGATTCTTCAGTAGTAGCATGGAGGGAGGACTGAGCGCTTCTGTCAGATTATGTCAACAAAGCTACTAAATGTATTCATGGGGATAGGAACGCAGTAAATTAGTAATGAGGTATTTTGAGGTGCACTTTTTACATAGAATGTGTACTAGTGAAAGTCAGTTCCCGGGCCCAAGAAATCAATGAGACAGTCTTCAAGAGAATCTTAATTTTTCTCACATTTGAAGGAAAACGCCCCACACATCTGTACTCTGGCTTCTCTCTCAAATGCAGACTGTGATCTGGGAAAAAAATAAATATACATCAAAAGATATAAACATGTTATCAGCAAGAAATGAAGAAGTGATAAGTGATGTTTTTATTCTTAGATACCCTTATTTGTCATTTTAAACTAAGACAAAATGAGAACTTATAACTAGCAGAGTGAATAACTCAGTTAATAATTTTGAAAGCTTTTAAAGCCAAGTGAAAGTCCAGAATGTCACACTTTGGATCATAAAAAAAATTATAAGCTACATTTGTTATATGAGAACATCACAAATTTCAGGGAAAGGCTTCCTTTAAAAGATATCCACCTTCTGGTTGTAGCATTCACACCACAGTTCTCTTAAATAACAGAGCCTGTGGAGAAAGATACTGTGATAGAAATGTGTTCTTTTGCTCTATGTAGCCAGGTTCCTTTACTTCACCTGCAAGGTCAAATGTGTGTTTATTACTTTGCTCCTTAGAGTTTCAGACCAGGGAGAAGCAGATATAAATGATTAGTAACTTAAGACTCATTTTCCACTCTTTATAGTACTGCGGGTATGCCTGAAGGGGATTCTTGAGCCCTAATTTTTGTTCTGTTTTTCTGTTTATTTGTTTTTTGGGTTTTTTTGTTTGTTTGTTTGTTTTCTTTTGTGTTGTTTTGTTGAATGGGAGAGAAAGAACAAGAAATGAGAAGATAGCCTGGCCTAGTGTCTCACCTGTAATCTCAGTTCTTAGGAGACTAAAATAGGAGATAAACAGGTTCAAGACCAGTGTGTTGTATTATTAAGTTGTGTGTCAACTTAATAAAAATTACTCAAAAGATAAAATTGGGCTGGGAGTGTAGCTCAGATATACAACATTCCTGGAATCAATCCAGTATCACAGACACACACATACAAAATAAGCAGGTAACTAAGGATACAAACTGGCGTGAAAATAATGTGATTACGCTGAAAGAGGAGAGATCACTTTTTGCTAAATAGTTACTTTAGAAAGCAAATAAGAAGTAGGTCTATAGTCATTGAAATGCCATTCCTGTATTGCATTTGCTTTTATTCTACCACAGCAGACTGGAAAATAAATTTTTCTCTGAAAAATAAGGGAAATTGTTCGTTCTTTATTCACCATAATTGAGCCTGAAATTTTCAACACTGCGTAGAAGGAAAATGCCACAGAAAACAAAATGCTGGTCGAGTTCAAGTACCAGATGTGAAGCATTTGCTGAGCAAAACACACCTTTACCATATACTTAAAAAGATAAACACAAAGATAGGAATAGTTCATAACATTTCTTTATTTTTTTATATTATTTTAGGTTTGCCCGAGTTTAGCACACTTATCTGAGACAGTTTGCTTAGACTCCTAAACATGAATTTATTTGGGGATGATAGAAAATAATGTGTTTTATAATTGTCAAAATTTAGGATGAAGGAAACACTTCTAGTAATGTTATATGCATATATAAAATTACCAATGCCAATGTCAATTAACATGTATAGTGAGGGAGAGAGAGTGGGATGGGATAAAAAAAGTAATAATAATAATAAGGCCGAGTGTAAAAATGCATGCTGATGATCCCAGTACTGGAGAAGCTGAGACATGAGGTCCAGGTTCAAAGATAGCCTCAGCAATTTAACTAGCCTCTCATCAACTTGGTGAGACCCTGCTTCCAAATAAAAAAATAAAATAAGGCTGGGAGGGGGGCTCAGAAGTAAAATGCCCCTGGATTCAATTTCCAGCACCACACACACAAAATAAAATAGTTAAATTAAATTAAAAGAGAGAATATTCTAGAATGAATACTACTTATGCTGACTGGCTTAGGCCTGAGTTATATAGTTATTCCTGAGCCAATCATTGGGCAAATACATTTCCTATTTTATTTTTTCTTTCTTTTCTTTTTTCCTTTCTACTTCCTTCCCTTCCCTCCCTTCCTTCCTTGTGTCTATGTGTTACTGAGAATTGAACTCAGAAGCATTCTACCTCTGAACCTAGAGCTACACCCACACCCCATTTTATTTTTATCTTGAAACAATGTCTTGCTAGGTTGATAGTCTTACTTCTTGCTGAGGATGTCCTCGAACCTGGAATCTTCCTCTCTCAACCTCCAAGTACTTGGCTTACAGGCATGTGCCACCACACTCACCTCTGATATTTAAATTGTCAACTAAACATACCTTATCTGAGATGCATAACAGCGTATGTAGGCATCTGACTACAACTTCATGCCTGAGGGTGTATATAGTACAAATGCATTTTAAAAAGTAAATGACTTTTCTAAAAATAAAGAGGGTCCTTTTTGTGATTGCATAAGAAATTTTATATATAATTCTTCATTGACATTGACACTGGACCTAAAGTTGCACAATGAAAACTTAAAGAAGACTAGTTTAGATAATAATAATAATAATAATAATAATAATAATAATTATTATAATAGTGACGTTTAGAGAGCAGAGCAGTAGTAATAATAATAGCCACTGTTTATTAGTGGTTGCTCAATGCCTGGCACTCTGCTAATGATTTAGATGTATCATTCTCTCTGCTTAACTTCAAATTTAAGATTGTAGCCCTATTTTCTAAAATCTGGCAACTCTCTTCATATTAGAAATGAGAAAATTGAGGTTAAAGATCTTTCCCCAAATCACAGAACTGCTAAGGAGCAAGAGAGAAGTTGGAACCAAGATCTTCTTTACTTCGAGCCCATAGTTTAACTTCTGTACTATAATTTAGCAGGTCCTAGTGAAACAATGCAAAAGTTCAACACGCTGAGACTTAATGACAAAAATTATGGGCAGAATTTATCTCATGGACAATGACAGTTGAAGACTGTTAGACTGAAGAAACATGTAGTTTCGAGGTTTTTTTTTATTTAGAATTGACATATTTATTGTTTCTTTATAGAAGGATGGGTTTCCCTTCAACTTGTTTTGAATAGGCACTGAATAAGCACAGCTGCCTGTTATTTTTTAATTTTGGCACAAACAGGAATGCATGAAAATTTTCAAATGAGAACAAGTAGACATTCTTTTGAGAGAAATAGAGCAATAGTCCTCTTCAACTTATTGAAACCCTGTTTCAAAATAAGGAATTTAAAAATAGAACTAGGGGGTGTAGCTTGGAGTTAGAATGCCCCTGGGTTCAATCCCTACTACTGACAAAAAAATAAAGAAATAAAATAAAATAAAAATAAAGCAATAAGCTAAGCATTCCACTACTGCTGAATGGAAACCCAGTCTTTTGAAGCCAGCTCAGACAACTCAGCAAGACCCTGTCCCCAGAAGAAATTAAACAAATTAATTAAATTAAAATAAAAAAACAGGTCTTGGCCAGGCGTGGTGGCGCACGCTTGTAATCCCCGCGCTTGGGAGGCAGAGACAGGAGGATCGCGCAGGTTGGAAGCCAGCGCGCGCTGGCTTAGGAGACCCTGTTTCCAAAAAATGTAAAAATAGGTCTGGGAGTGTAGCCCGGAGGTAGAAGGGCTTCCA
Source organism: Muscardinus avellanarius (assembly GCF_963383645.1). Taxonomy (NCBI): domain Eukaryota; kingdom Metazoa; phylum Chordata; class Mammalia; order Rodentia; family Gliridae; genus Muscardinus; species Muscardinus avellanarius. The sequence continues at coordinate 31,713,981 of NC_137800.1, forward strand.
GGAACCCCAGTACCACAAAATAATAATAATAATAATAATAATAATAATAATAATAATAATAATAAATAATAAAAATAATAAAAAATAATAATAAATAAAATAAAAAATAAAAAATAAAAAATAAAAAAAAATAAAAAACAGGTCTGTATTATAAGCTCCACTAGACTGAATACTCTCTATGAAAAAAATAATAAATGGTTAATCAATTATCCATGATGTGCGGGCATATGAGAAGCAAGTTGGAGTGAAAGGGTGGTGATAGGGCTGAGGGTGTGATAGAGCACTTGGGGTCTGAAGCTCACCTATGCAAAGTGTGAGAGATATATGCAAAAATGAAGTATTCCATTAGCTAGCAGGGAAGGATAAGAAACAAGACTATTTGGATCTAATTTCCTGCCCTGTCATCTATCAGCAGTATGTCTTTGATAAATTTCTTCATCTTTAAAATGAAGATGATACTACTACTACTACTACTACTACTATTAATACTACTACTAATAATCATCATCATCATCATAACTTCTCTTGCAAACAACAATTTTTAAAATATGCTAGTCCAGAAACCACTCCACAAAGATAAAAGAGGAAGAAAAGTTTTATTTAAATAACCATTTAAAAAAATGGGATGTGGTTCACATGCAATCTACTGAAGAGATTGCAGAGACAGAAATTTCACATTCTTATATACTCAAAAAAGATACAATCTCACACAACTATTCTTTAGGTAAATAGTAACTAGTCAGCGGGTGTGGTGGTGCACGCTTGTGCTTGGGAGGCAGAGACAGGAGGATCGCGCAGGTTTGAAGTCAGCCGCGCTGCCTTAAGAGATCCTGTTTTCAAATAAAAAAGTATAAAAATAGGTCTGGGAGTGTAGCCCGGAGGTAGAAGGGCTTCCAGGAACCCCAGTATGACCAAAAAATAAAAAAATAATAATAATAAAAATAAATAAATAGTAACTAGTCCTCAAGTACATAGGACTTCATAGCATCATTTGTCACACAGTTTATTCTAACTTTACTTGGTAATTAGGTAACCATCTGTGTTAATCAATTTTTTCTAAAGAAAAAATAAATTTCTCACCTTTATTGTGGGTTCAGTTTTGGAACTTGAGCTTTGAACAGGGTACACACAAAAGTTAGGATCCTCTCCTCCCAGGAAACTTGGAGTTAGGGGTGCTATCTTTGATGATAAATACATTTTAAATAAATGTTTCCCCAGTACTTGAGAAAGGCATTCTTGGCTCCTTAAGATAGAACAGAATTACTTTTAATTATAACAGGTTTACATATATTTTCAAGAAGACAGAAAATAAACTTACCATTATAAGTTTTCTAAAGTAAATTTTCTACAGATACTGGCTAGGGTAGTGAGTGAATCTTTTCCTTTATTTTCAACAGAAATAATTCAGGTCCTTAATTTTAATTTGTATTTACATTTTATTATGAAATATGAGAGGTGTTTTGAAGCACTGATAGTGATATCATAAATGTCATAAAATAGTTCTGTTATTAGTTTTATAATAATTGACTATAATGGTTATATAGTTGATAAGTAAATATCACATAAACATATAAAATATTCCACTACAGAGACATTATTTTTGGGGTGATTGGGAAAACATTAGGAAATGAAGCTATAACTGGTCCACAAGTTATTGTTGGATATCTGCAGAGTAGAGAAAAGTATGTTACAGAAGGGAGAATAAAATATTCAAATATAGAAGAGAACATTAACATCTGCCAGGAGGTTAGTTCAGAGAATATAAATAAATTAGTCTGACCTCAGGGAAAGGCGTTTTGCAGATAGAGTGATGATGTGGAAATATTTTCTGGTATATATATTTGTGTAAATCTAGGAAGAAATTTAGATTTGATTAAATGGAAAAAATATTAAGAGAGATGGCAGAAAGGGTAATGTGCTAAAAGGAAGTTTTTAATATGCTAAATCATACATTTAAAATGAATTTCATGAAGACAAGTTGATCAACCAGTATATGTAACATAGCATTTGTGAAATAAATAAAGTCCTGGCTAAGATAATGATAGAAGAAATGGAAGAAAAGTGTGTATTCATGTCAGAAGAGAGAAATTTTAATCACAGGAGAGAAGAATATTTATCCCAGAAGAAGACCTGAAGAGCAATAACTTTAGAAAAAAACATAATAATAATAGCAAGGCAAGTCATTGGGACAATTTATCTCCTTTTCAAAATGTTGGACTGAAGAAGATGGAATTAGAAAAACCGGACAAAGGCTCTAAGTGGAAGAGCCAAAACTATGATCTAGAGACTTTCTTTTCATGTTGCGTTCCCGTTGGGTTAAGTGATTGGAACAAATATTTAATTTATAAAATATAAGCAAATGTACAACCACAAGTTAAAATTCCCTCACTTCTTCACAGGGGCGAATCAGTAGAGTCTTTCATTTGCTCTCTGCCCTGCTCTAAAGCTGCCATGTAGGAAGACAGGTACAATTGTGGAAAAGGAGATAATGAGGTGGGTGGCAATTCATACCTGTGACTCATCAGTTCACACCACGAGTGAGTCTGTGGTCACTTCACAGATGAGGATTGTATTTGTTAACCATTCTTTCATCTCAGGGCCAAGTATTTGTTCTCATGTTGATTCTTCAGAAAGGGTTGTTGAACTTAACTGTAGTGTTACAGTGTTGTGAGAAGCATGCGCTTAACGAAGGAAACACTTCCACTGGCATTATGTACATACATGAAATTACTAATGCCAGTCTCAATAGCACAAATGGGGAACAGAAGCGAGAAGGGAGGGAGCTTGGGGGGAAGCTGACCAAGTGCTCTGGGCATGTATATCCCTATCATTCTGAACTACATTATGATGTGAGTCTACAATGCACTAATAAAAGTATATATACCAAAAATGCACATGCTGATGTCTGTGATGTCAGGAGGATGTTCTAGGGAAGCAATGGTGATTTGGTAGACCCACCTATCCAGCACTAGAGGCAGAGTAAATCTATACTTGGTTAGAACCATCCGGTTATTAATGTTTATCCAAAAGAATTCGGCAGAATGAGAGTGGAATCAAAGCAATCTGAAAATAGTATTAATATGAAGTTGGGATTTGCACGGGAAAATCAGTGGAATGTCAAAAGAAGGAAGATGTTTGTTTTGAAACACTTATATGGCTCCCACCTCATTCGACTCTCTATTTGTAATTTAAGGGAAATTCTCTAGTCACTCTTCCCAGCAATAATTGTAGGTATCTCATTAAGTGGCATCTAAATTGTATTGTATGAATATTTTATAAGGCAATTTTGTTCATCTAATCATCATATTGAGATTGATTAAAAAGAAAGGAAGGATTGGTTTATTTCTGATATCTGCAGTATTTGTTGTTGTTTAAGGGAGCTTTTCTTTCCCTTACAGAACTGAATTTCATTATTTTAAAGGACATGAATGCTTTATTTAAAATTTTCTGGCTCTATGAGATGGCAAATTCAGTACTGGTTCCTAGCAATGAAATCTCAGTAGAACATTCTTGTTTTATATTGTCAAATTTTTTTTCTTTCCATCATAGGAAAAAAAATGACATGACTAGCCAAAGTGCCATAGACTTTGGCAAACCATCCATTCTATATAGAAAAGTGCACTCTTTAAATTTTTATAAGGATCTGTCCTCCTTGCTAAGAAGAGTAAAAGTCTTTAAGAAAAATGAACACGGTCGATAGTCAAGAAACATTTTTTCCAATTATTAATAACCCTTCTTACCTTTTAACTATTTCACTTTGTTTGGAAGTAGTAATACAACTTAATATCTATGAATTGTAATAAAAAATCAAAGACAGAGGCAGCAAATTTAAGTAAAAAAAGAAAAAGAGGAAAAAACTTAAAAAACAAAAACATGATTTTTAAAAACCCCAGTACAAAGTAAATTTTCTTCAGTTACAAACTATTGATTTAGTATAATATTTAAAATAATTACCTAAATTTTTTTAAAAGAATGTTTCTCTAGTTTTATTGGGGTATTTCCTTGAAGATACAGGAGATTTACATTGTGATTTACAGTTATTTTGAGCTGATGGTGAATCATATGTCTTTATAACATTAGAAATTAATGCAGTGGAAGAAATGATTCTATTTATTCACTTGAGTAGAATTCATTTGAATAGGGTTTTCTTCCTGAATCATTCTTTTCTAAGAAATGTTCAGAAGTATAGCATCTGCACTGAGAATGACCAGAAAAGTAAGAGATCTAAGTTTACCCAAGTTTTCATAATGTTTAGCAAGAACAGAAGTTTTTGGGAAAATCTATTTTAAGGAAAAATATGTGATTGTTTACAGTTGAAAAAACTGTATGACTGGAAAACAAAGAATTAGTCATATAGTACCAGACACATGTAGGAAAAGTACACAAAGAATAAGTTTAATAATTTCTACTAAACAGAACTTTAATGGACATATTCAGGAGGTAATGAACACACCATCCCCTTCAGTAACTAGCAGAACAAAGTTATTTTTCATAGAATACCTATAATGTTTGAAATAAAATTATATGTATAAAATTTTTAAGACCTTTTGAATAAAATACAAATGAGATCACTTTTATAAATACAATACAAAATAGTTGTGAACATCTATCTTCTTTTAAAATAATAGATTTTATGATTATAATCTTTGAGAATTCATGAAAATATATTATATACATGTTATATTGCATGTTAAATGCAATATAAAATCACTTTATTTGATAAGCTAGTTTTTTCAAGTATGTATGTATTTTTTAAGGATTTCACTCATAACAAATAGCCATCTGAAAAGTGACCAGAAAAGTTCTAAGTTTACCCAGGTAAAATTGCTTTTTTTTTTTTTTACCTTTGCTAAAACTTGCTTTTCTTACCAACAGTTATTTTCACACTAAATGTACATGACTTTATGTTTCCTTAGTCTGTGGTGCTATATCCTCAATCAATACATTTATACTATGTTGGGATTCTAAGAAGATCTGAAAGAAAAATAAAACTAATAGGGATCAAAGTCTGATATTTTTTCTTGTTGGCTATCTTATATTTTCATCTTGTTTTTTACAAGAAAACAAGCTGTCCAGCTATATTTTGATATATAATGTAGGGAAGCAATATCGTCAGAAGGAAAGAAAATAGAGAGAAAGCAAGAGGCACTATACAAGATTCTTCTCACTTTATGCTCAAATGATACACTGATGTATAAGCCAAAACAACCTACTGTATTCCCACCTATTAAAGGTGTGAAACCTTGTTTATGTACTCTTTTGGGACAGAAAGTTAAAGAACTTTGTGATAAGAGCGATATAAATAAACTCATAGGCCCATCATCAGAAACAATTGCCTCTAAAATATGATTTTGCTTTTTACGTGTGTGTGTGTATGTGTGTGTGTGTGTGTGTGTGTGTGTGTGTGTGTTGCTGAGAATTAGACCCAAGGGCATTCTACCTCAGAGCTGTACCCCCAGCCCTAATTTTTATTCTTTTTTGAAACAGGGTCTCACTGAGTTGCAGAGGGCCTCACCAAGTAGCTGAGGCTGGCCATGAACCCAATCCTCCTGTCTCAGCCTCCCAAGTACTGGGATTACATGTGTGAGTCACTATGCTCAGCTACAGATGATTATTTTACGGTATATAGGAAATTCTTCTAGATGTTGAATGAGATATGCATTGCCACCCACCAAAATATTTACAAATTCAATTGTATGGTTAACAATATGGAGGCGGAGCTTGTTTTGAGAGGAAAGAGTTAGGTTTTAGTTTAGACATAGTTGAGCTTTAAGGCAAGGACAGACATGCAAGTTGAGAAGAATTTTAAGCCTAGAATTCATATGTGAGGATCATTTAGATAGGAATGGACCCAGAAGGTAGATTAAAAATGGCCAGCAAAGGTATGGGGGCTACCCTTTACTAAACAGATGGGTGAAAAAAGAAAAGATTGAAGGTCCCCAGTTGAGATATTAAATCTCTCCAGCAAATCTGAAAGCTGCCAAAGTACTGAAAAATAATCCCTCCCACCCTCTGCATAGGCTATTCCTATAATGCCATGATCCATGTCAAATCTATTGGCAAACCTTATAATTTTATCCAGAAATTCTCTTTAGTTTATAAATCATCCTACTGTGGACAGCTCAAAGCCCATACCAAGGTTCAGTTCCTTCATCTTCAGAGGGAATTGTGAAAGGCTATTCTTTTCTCGAAGGCATGTACTTCGATGTATGCTTCACCTGACTCATTCTACAGAAATCTTGTTAAAATTCTAGAAGAAATTTTGAGAAAACACTCTTACTCAGGCACAAGTGAGCTGGAGTTCTTATTTATGATTGTGATATACTGTGTGCGTAAGTGCCTACTAAGCCCTAAATAAAACATAAACACTTGCCACTTACACAATTTGATATTTTCCAACACAAAGAAGAAAATGATAATCTACTTAGTGTCTTAAGAAGTAGTGATATATTCTGAACACTTATGGATAATCAAAAAGAGCTTATGTAAATACTGAGGAACATGTTAAAATAAAAATATATCATTAAAAGAAACCTTAGTGACCTAATTGACAGCCATGTATAGTAGAGTCTGAAGTAACTTTTGTATTTATGTGCATTTCAGTTGAAATGTTTCTGTGACTTAAAAAAACTATTAATCTGGCTTAGGTTTTATTTACTTTTTATATCTGAGACTTTATGGCAAAGAAAAGAAGAAAATAGGATTATTCTTATAGTAAAAATTGATTATTTTGTAAACTAAGCCATGAATCTAACCCTGTCCCTCACAATAAGGCAAATTTTGCAAACCATAATACAGGATATGGCAGCATTATCTTAAACTTTTATCCAGTTTCTTTTCCTAGTCCATGACTTGCCCTATTCTATTAGAGTTATGATCAAATTTTTCATCTCAACATTTATGAAAAATCAATAACAGGAATTCAGATAGACAGAATTTAAATTGGTGTCTAGAGAAACCCTTCAATGTCTTCCTCTTTCACTACAGAAAAGGAGAGAGTCCTGACTCCAGAGAGTTTCTACCACTTACTGGCTAATTTTCAATGAAGTCATTCCAGTCATAAATCTTAGTAAGGAAACACTATTGTTGAATACTATAGCTGTTCCATTAATTGAGAGGAATGCTGGATCTGGGATGATTCTCTACTTACCCCAGGGTCTTTTTACTATCTTGTGTTTGGGTACACTCAGCTATTAGAAAAAAAATTAAAAACCATACTGATTTAACTCTGACCATTGCAACTGGGATTTCCAAATGCTAAGTGCTAATGCATGATTTAATAGTATGCTATTTCCTCATTCCTTTGGGTTGCAAAGCATTTGTGTCTCTACTAGAAACATCAAGGGTACTTGAAGGTCAGACAGAGAATAAACCACATGATATAAACATTTGTTGTTGGGTTGTGCTCCATGAACAATTCTGTGGTCTCTTATATTTCTAGGTTTGAAAACTCTTCATTTAAGAACTAAAATCAGAGAGTCACTTGGTGTCAGTTGATCCACTATCTTTTAAAAGCTTAAAATATTACTGTTTGTATAGAATCAATAGTGAGATTATAGGAAATTTTAATGTTTATAGGTATTTTCATTATGACTATTAAGCTATAAAAACTCCAATATTCTACATAAAATTTCAGAAGTTAATCTTGTGGCAACATTTTGAATTGACCAATTATGAACTGAATAAAAAGTGTCATATTGAAGTATAGCTCAATGTTATACACTTATGACATCTTTTCCATTTTTTCCTAAAGCATACAATTTTCTTTATAGAAACATTATTTGATAGGGAGCAAGTAAAAAGTTAAGGAAACAAAAAAATGCCACTTTGAGTCCCAAATTAAAGAATCCTTTTCTTTCTATGATAGATTAGCCAGTGAGTATCAGAGATGAAAAATACCTGAAGCTTCTCTTGATACAGCATTCCTTTTGAATTGCATCATCCCAATGTGTTTATGTGCCTCTCCTGTCATATTATGAGGTATAATACAACTTTAGGAAGATTGGCAGTAAAGAAACATTAAGAACTAGAAATTAATTTCCTCAATGGTTTCTAAAAAAATTTCATTAGCCTAGAGGGTTAATTTTACAGTTTTAGTGCAATCATTATTTATCATCTCTTGGTTTACGGAAAAGAATTAGAGTTATTAGCTATTAAATTATCCATGAAAATTTGACACTCCTCTAGACCAAACAAACCCTGGGGCTTGCTGATTTTCCCAGTGTGAAACATCTGTGGCTTCAACTAGATAGAACTTAACATTGTCTAATTAGATTTCCAAAATTTATAAGGTTCAAATACTCTGTTATTAGAAACCTGAGATTTAGCACAAAAGTTTAGATTCTCACTTATTAAAGTTTATTTAAAACATTCTAATGATAACTATTCTTTTAACAACAGGATTAAATTGTAATTCATTCAAAACACCCGAGAAAGACCTACATATATCTAAGCCCAATGTTAGATATTTGGATAAATATGTACAAAACTTTGTTTTAAAATGTTCAGGAATAATTTTGACAATGAATACATAATACTGGGAAAATTAAAGCTGAATTTATTTCAAGCCATTGAATGAAAGGTCTATATAATTAGTAAGCATATTGACTTGTCTCTGGCACCTGCTTTTCTGAAGAACAGAAGACAATCATCTACTTAAAAATTATTAGTTGTACAAATCTCTTGCTTATGTATCTCTTTCCTATCTTTAGCATGGAAAATGTTCAATATAAATTCAAGTCCAGCCTAGGGGATTTGTTAAAGATATTGTGCTCTCCATATTATACTATCTTTGAGATCTTTTCAAAAGGAAACCAACAGCACTGTCTCTTGGATAGTCACTGGAATTCAAATGCCCTTTTGTTTTACAAGAGGTAGAACAAGTTCAGATAGGAATGTCTGGGATGGCCACTCTTGTTCCAGGATGTTAAACAAGGCAGCAAATTGTTTCCTGCCAACTCTGCTACTTATCATCTTAACCCTACATTTTTAGGAATTTATCGCATCCAAGTTGGCTCCAGGAGTTATGTTGACAACAGAACCATCCTGCCACTGAATATGAGGGGGCTCCAAATTACTAGACCCAGACAGACTGCCAAATACAGCACGCAGGTTTCTCCTCAGGGGTAGAATGTGTTTATTTTCCATCTCAAAGAAAACATTATCTCTTATTCTAATGGGTTTTAAGACTTATATTTAATTGGTTCATCATTCAATATACATATTGTCTTAGTTATTTAAAATATAAAAATTGAATTCAAGTAGTATGATTTTAGGATTATGGATTTAAAGATTTTTAATTTTATCATAGATAAAAAAGAAAAAATACTTTATTCTTAGATTAATTTTATTCAATATCATCTATTTTTACGTTTTGTTTGCAAAAATAACTTTTATTTGATTAAGAAAAATGAATGAAAGGATATATTAGGTATAAGAGAAACTGTAGAACTTCAAAATAAGGTATAACATTGAGCCAAAGTATTTCAAAATTTTTTCTAAAATAATATAGGTGTACAAAGAGAGTATATAGATATTAAGAGAAGCATAGAAGTCTATAAGAAGAGAAACCGTTTTTTTATCAAGTAAGATAGATGAAATAGAAAGTCAACTATCCAAAAAATTTTTAATTCATTAGAGAAGAGTGAGAAATGTTTGATTCTGTGACAACTTCTTTCAAAGGAATTGATATAATAATAATAAAAAACAGTAACACAAAATAAGTGCTAAAGAGAGGCAAAGTCAATAATTCAATACATCTGACAATACATCTGACAGTTGGTTAATATATAGGATATATCAGAAATTCAACAGTAAAAATAAGCATAAGTAAATAAATCTTGTAAACCTAATTTAAAAATGGTCAATAGACCCAAATAGACATTTATAAAAAAAAAATCAAATGCCCAGTAGGTATGTTTTAAAATTCTCAACATCACTAATAATCAGGAAAATGCAAATCAAAACCACAATGAATAGCCAGGCATGGTGGCGCATACCTGTAATCCCAGTACTTGGGAGGTTGAGACAGGAGGATCACAGGTTCACAGCCAGCCTCAGCTACTTAGTGAGGCTGTCCACAACTTATTGAGACCCTGTTTCAAAATAAAGAATAAAAAGTAGGGCTGGGGGTGTAGCAATCCCCAATACCTCAAAAAAAAAAAAAAAAAAGAAAAGAAAAAACCACTATGAGATATCACCTCACTCTAGTGAAACTGGCTATTTTCAATAAGACTAAAATAGCAAATACTAAAGAGAATATGAAAAAAGGGGAACCCTTGTGCACTCTTGGTGGGAATATGAATTAATACAGTCATTACAGAAAACAGTATGAAGGTTCTTCAAGAAATTAAAAATAGAACTAACACATGATTCATTAATTCCACTACTCTACTAGTATATATCCACATAAAATAAAATCAGTATGTCAGAGAGCTGTCTGTACTCCATAATTATTGCAGTACTACTTATGATAGCCAAGAAATAGAAAACCTGAGAGTTCATAAATTGATGAATGGATGAGTTATATATATATATATATATATATATATATATATATATATTGAAATACTATTCAGCCATAAAAGAAGAATGAAATCCTGCTCTTTGAAATAATTATAAAATATATAAAAACTATATATGATATATATAATAAATATATATAATAAATATATAATAATATCATTGGAGATCATTATCACTGGTTTTTTTTTTTTTTGGTGGTATGGGGGATGGAACCAGTCTACCTACGGGCTATACTCCCAGACGTATTTTATATTTTATTTGGAAACAGGGTCTCTTAAACCAGCAAGACTGGCTTTGAACCTGCACCATCTTCCTGTCTCTGCCTCCCAAGCACGAGGATTACAGGAGTGTGCCACCATGCCTGGCTCATTATCACTATTTATTAAGTGAAATAATCCAAGCACAGAAAGATAAGTGTTGAGGATCTTATTCATGCAGAATATAAAAAAGTTGATCCTATAGTTTGAAGCCTGGCATGATGGCGCAAGCTTATAATTCCAGCATTTGGGAAACGGAGACAGGAGGGTCACGGTTCATAGACAGCCTCAGCTACTTAGTGAGGCCTCTTTGCAAGTCATTGAGACCTCGTTTCTAAATAGAGAATAAAAAATAGGGCTGGTTGTATAGCTCGAAGGCAGAATGCCCCTTGGTTCCATCCCCGGTACTGGAAAAAAAAAAAAAAAGAAGAAGAAGAAGTTAACAATTGAATTATGGGGAGAAAGAGAGGAAAGAAGGAAGGAAAAGATGAGGAAGGTTGACCAATAGAAACCAAGTTATAGTTATAAAGGAATAAGTGGTACTGATGTGTTATTTCATGGTAGCATGACTACATATAGCAATTGTGTACATACTGTATATACCAAAAGTTATAAAAAAGGATTTTGAATGTTTTTATCATAGAAAATGTTAACCATTTGAGAAAGATATGTTTAAACTGATTTAAATATATGATATATATATATATATATATATATGTTTGCATGTGTTAAAACATATAGTACTTCATTAATAGGTACAAGTTTTATATTTTATGTCAGTTAAAATTAATTTAAATTTGAAAAATAGCTGTCATGAGAATTGTTATGAGAGAATAATCAATGTGGACTCCCATAGTAGTAAAGTTAAGAAGAATTTATTGGGTAAGGGCTAAGCAGGTGAGGTGTGCATGTATGCCTCCACCACCTTGTACTCCACTATGGTTTATGACTACAGTGAACCTAAGAAAGTTTAAAAAAATTCAAGAAGAAAAGGAATACCTAAAACATGCGCAAAATTTAATGAGCAAAGACAGGCAAGTTCTTTAGGAGCAGGGCAAAAGCATTACAAATGGGGAAGAAGGACAGATTCAAAGAGGAGACACCATAATGATTATGTGGAGGTCAGTGCAGTGGATTGAGGAATTCAGTTCTTCTGCAATCCCTATATTCCCTCTCCCACTATTAGTATATAGATATGTGGGTCACACTTTTGTGGTTTTTTTTTTCCTTGTTGTTGTTTTGTTTTTTGGTCATACTGGGGATGGAATCCTTCTACATCCGGGCTACACTGCTAGACCTATTTTATATTTTATTTGGAAACAGGGTCTCTTAAACCAGCAAGGCTGGCTTTGAACCTGCATGATCCTCCTGTCTCTACCTCCCAAGCACAGGGATTACAAGCGTGGGCCACCATGCCCGGCTTGGGTCACACTTTTGTGAAAATTAAATCTCAACCATCTATAATGATCTGCTCAGGCTGCCAGGATAGAACAACAGAGAATAGGTGACATAAACAAAAAAAATTATTTAATTTTATTTCTCATAGTGCTGGAAGCTGCAAATTCCAGGATGAGGAACATAAGAATTGAATTGTGGTAAGGCGTCTCTTCCCAGGTGGCAGAGAGCAATTCCAAGCTGTGTCCTCATGCATCTTCCCCTCTGCTTGCATAGATCTCTAGTTTCTTTCTCTTATTATATAGACCATGTTCCTTTTATTGGGACTCATTCTTATGATCTTGTTGAAACATAATTTCTTCCTTAAGAGCCCATTTTCAAATCTTGTCACCTTGAATTTTAGGTATTCAACCCAGGAATTTGGGAGGGGTCCTATATTTCAGTCTATAACACTATCTTGGCGACTTTTCCTCCAGTTTCCCAAGGTTGGGTTAGGTTGTGCTCTTAAAAAAATATTCTCATAACCTTACTATCTGTACTCTCTCATCCATTTGCATACTTACAGTGAGACTCAGAACAGTGAATCCGAGGAAAAGAAGAACTAGTTTGCTTGAGGACTATGCATCGTTATTTAAAGAGGTTTTTGAAAGTATGCCCTTCAAAAGGAAAAAAAAAATGGTGAAAGTAAAACCCTCCATTGAAAATTGGTTTATTGATTGTAGAATTTCACTCTAAGGTAGTGTTTCAAGCAGCCCACTAAGCAGAATAAGAGAATCTAGAAATTGGGTATGGTAGCTCATGCTTGTAATCCCAGCATTTGGGAGGCCAAGACAGGATAGCGATTCTCCAACAGCCCTTAACTACTTGGTAAGGTCCTCTGCAAATCAGTGAGACCCTGTTTTAAAACAAAGACCTCTGTGTGTGTGTGTGTGTGTGTGTGTTAGTGTAGGGCTGGGGATGTAGCTCAGAGGTAGAATAACCCTGGGGTCAATCTCCAGTACTGAATCAAGAGGAGAAAGAGAGAGAGAGAGAGAGAGAGAGAGAGAGAGAGAGAGAGAGAGAGAGAGAGAGAGAGAGAGAGTTAGGAGGGGAGGGGAGGGAGATTACAGATTTGTAACCTCCTAACCTCTCTCGCTCTTTGATTTTCTGCCTTACATATTCTTTATACCCTATTTTTTATTCTAAGGAAATAGAATAGCACATATTTCTTTAAAGAACCTTGATAATGGAACAAAGAATGTGTTTATTAGTGCTGTATGTAAATGTTCAGCCTCTTTAAAGAGGAGCAATGAACTAAGACAATTCTATGTTCTCTACCAAGGAGAGGAAATATTCAGAAATTATAAACTTGTACACTTAAAGTAGAACTTTATATTTGAGTTGTACATTTTCAACCAAGCTTCTTTCCAATAGCCCTAAAAAGTCAAAATCTTTTGAAAATAAGTTAGAGATGATGAATTTGAGACTTTACCATAGAAATCCGCAATAGAAAAATATTCAGATTCCTGAATATAAAGGGAAGTATAATGCAATTCTAGATATTAAAATCAGTTTTCAGATGTACATCTGGAAAGGTTGTATCCATTTCAAATATTATGTGAGAAAAAAGAAAGATGTCATACAATTATCTTATTTTTTCCCAAAGACATGAACTTTTTAAAGATTCAAATTATGCTGAAATTAATCTAGACTATTCTTTGGATTTTAAACTAACTCCTAATCACACAATAGGGGCACTTATTTCTTTGTCATGTGGAATTGATGAGGCTGTTAGATGCTAATTTCAGGGTGTCACTAGCAACCATTTTGGGAGTAAAGATTGATTTGAATAACAGTGGGTTTTCCTTGCGGTAAAGTAGAAATACAATTAGAAGAAGAAGCTAATAATTTATCTCAGCTTTATGTAAAAATATTATCAAAAAGGAGAAGAGCAACTAACAAATGCTAATATGTGCCAAGAATTCTGGATGTCAGGTTTAAACAAGACTATGAATCAAATTCTCTTTATGTTGGTTTTTTTAAAAAAATAACATTAGTAAAAATGTTGATACAGGTAAATTTAGATTTAGATATACCCAGAGTTGGTTAAGTCGAGATCTGAGAACACATTTTAGTAGTGTGGCTTGAGCACACAGGAATTCAGGATTTAGATCCTTGAAAAAAAAAATTAATTTTTCTGAAGCATCAATATTGTCATTATTAGCTGTAAAAAAAAAAAACATTTAGATGGCAAATAATAGCTTTTCCTCAGGGTTGTTGTAGGGTGTAATTTCTCCTAGGAATACATTGATATAGGGCAGTTACCTCTTCCTTGAATCTTTTTTTCTCCTGAAATAAAGGTTTCAGATGGAAACCATAAATAGGGGAGCAGAAGAAGTTTCTTTAGGGAAGGAGGGGTAGAGTTTAAGAGAAAACTGTGATGAAGCAGTTACATTTTCAGAGAAAGCTTCCAGCTACATTTCTGAGAAAGGTTCTAGAAAGGGCCACTTCCCAGAGGGGAACAAAGGGGTACATTCCAGGGAAAGGGACTGGAAGGGGCAACTTTCTGGATTAGAAAAAAGACAGGGAGTCTTCCAGGTGGTGAGCTTTATTTAGTCAAGAAAACCTCACCCCTTATCTATATGCATTTGGGGGAGATCTCTGTCTCTGTGCAGTAGCTTAGTGAGTCTGTGCTTTTCTAGCCACCGTTGGAACTTTGCCCATAGGTGCCTGAGTCTTGCATTTCAGTTTAGCCTCCAGATGCCCCTGCATTTCTCTAGCCAGGGTTCTAACCTCAGGCAGAAGGGGAGTCCCCTAATACTATTCATAAATCCTGCTTATCTTTCCCTCAGGTGCTGCCCAATTCTGCCCTAACCTGCTCATTTCTATCTAGCGACCTAATTGAATGAAAACTCATCTTTCTAAAATTAGAAAAATCAAGTGAAGATAATTTTGTTGCTTTGTGATGTGATTGGTGAAAGTTGATATAGGAAGTTTCTCTTTTCCACATTTCAATTCAGAGCTGAATATTTAGCAACAATATCTTTGTTTTTATGCTTTATACTAGAATTTTGTCATTTAATTGGATTTGAGTATATAAATATTATAATTATTTTTATGTAGTACGCTTTTTTCTAAATCATATTCCATTTATCTATCTATATCTATATATAGCATCGATATCGATATATCTAGTAAAAGCTACAAATCGTTTATGTATAATTTGCTTGCAAGCAATTTTTGTCCAATGGTTCACTCATGCATTTAATATCAATATTTTCTATAAACCAACATGTAACGCCGGGCGTGGTAGCGCACGCTTGTAATCCCCACGCTTGGGAGGCAGAGACAGGAGGATCGCACAGGTTCGAAACCAGCAGCGCGCGCTGGCTTAGGAGACCCTGTTTCCAAATATAAAAAATGTAAAAATAGGTCTGGGAGTGTAGCCCGGAGGTAGAAGGGCTTCCAGGAACCCCAGTACCACAAAAGTATCGCCACATCTAAACCAACATGTGGATGCTTATCTAATTCACTAATGTATGGGTGTTTCTGGAATTAAAGTACATGCTGTGCTCACTCAAAAGACAAAATTCAGGACACTAGAATTGGTAGAAAGAAATCAGGTTTATTCAAGGGTTGGCTTCATTGAAAACTGAAGGGCTATTGACCCCAAAGGTCCATTTGGGGAATTCAGTGTGCAAAGAGCTATTATGAAAGGAAAAGAGATACAGAGAGACAGTGGCAGGAAGACTTGGGGCTGAGTAGGATATTCTACAGTTAATTTTTTTCCATCTGCCCCGATCATTGCAGTAGACTTGGCTTTCCCAAGGTAGTTCCAATATTTTCTTACAACAATCATATTACCTTTCTGCCAGTTAAGCCTCACAGTGTTCATTCTTTAGGTTACTCCCCAAAACTAAGGATATATTCTGAAGGTAAGCTCATGCTCAGGGTTTTATAACTGGGAAGAAAGATTTAGTAGTCAATGCCTTAGCCGTTTAGGTAGAGCTTCTCTGGATTTTGGAATGCTGGGGAAAAGGTAGGAAAGACAAAAAGATTAGGGAAGAACAAAGATATTTTTGAGGGCAAACACTATAGCTCTAAGACAACTCCACAAGAGTGACCCTGTTATTTTGGGGAGTTTATTTCCTCTACTCTTTTATTTTATTTTATTTATTTTTATTATTTTTAGTTTTACTTTTTTTGGTGGTACTGAGGTTCCTGGAAACCCTTCTACCTCCGGGCTACACTCCCAGACCTATTTTATACTTTTGTTTGGAATCAGGGTCTCTTAAGCCAGGGAGGCTGGCTTCGAACCTGCATGATTCTCCTCCTGTCTCCGCCTCCCAAACTCGGGGATTACAAGCGTGCGCCACCACGACCAGCCTTCTACTCTTTTATTTTCACAGAGTAATACTTATGGATTAGCTGTGGGTGGTGGTATATGCCTCTAATCTTAGTACTTGGGAGGCTGAGACAAGAGGATCACAGGTTCAAGACTAACTTTAGCAATTTAGTGAGGCCCTCAGGAGCTTAGTAAGACAGTTTCAAAATAAAATATAAAATAGTGCTGGAGGTGTAGCTCAGAAATAGAATGCCCTTGCCGGGCATGGTGGTGCACACTTGTAATCTCCGCGCTGGGGAGGCAGAGACAGGAGGATCGCGCAGGTTTGAAGCCAGCTGTGCTGGCTTAAGAGACCCTGTTTCCAAATAAAAATAATATAAAATAGGTCTGGGAGTGTTGCTGGGAGGTAGAAGGGCTTCTAGAAACCTTAGTACAACAACAACAACAAAAAAAAAAAAAAAAGAAAAGAAAAGAAAAGAAAAGAAAAGAAAAGAAAAGAAAAGAAAAGAAATAGACTGTCTTTGGGTTCAAATCCTAAAATCCTAGTACCATAAAAAGCAAACAAGCCCAGCGTGGTGGCGCATGATTGTAACCCCACACTTGGGAAGCAGAGACAGGAGGATCGCGCATCTTAGAAGCCAGCCACTCTGGCTTAAGAGACCCTATTTCCAATATATATATATAATAGGTCTGGAAGTGGAACCTGGAGGTAGAAGGGTTTCCAGGATCCCCAGTACCACCAAAAAAAAAAAAAAAAAAAAAAAAAAAAAAAAAAAAAAAAAAAAAGCAAACAAAAATGTAAGCATTAACTGAGAGATGACAAATAAACAGGGTAGAAGATATATAAATTTTATTAATATCTTACATTTTGCCTGCATGAAGTCTTTACCAAAATAAAAAATCTTCAGAATGGTTAGATTCAAGGGCTTACATATTCTTCTAATAAAAGGCAATCAATTGTGGGAAGTAACTTAGGAAATGGTGGGAAGTGACTAAAAAAAATATGGAAGAAATTAAAGGTTGTGAGATTCCTTTGGCAGACTCCGCTCCAATGATTAGAATTGTTCTCGTCCTGGCTTTGGGGACTGAAGGACCTTCACAACGTCTAATTTCTAGGTCTTTGGTCCAATTTTGAGTTAGAGTTAGTGCAGAGTGAAAGAGATTAAATTTTATTCTTCTACTTATAAATATTCAGTTTCCTCCAGCACTATTTATTAAACAAGTTATCTTTTCTCCGGTGTATATTTTTGGTGTTTTGTCAGTAATCAAATGATTGTATCTGTGTGGGGTTGTCTTTAATTTTCTATCCCGTTGGTCTGTGTGTATGTTTTTATATGACAGTACTATAATGTTTTCATATTTTACCTCTGTAGTATAATTTGAGATCTGGTATTGTGATACCTTGAACATTGCTTTTGTTGTTCAAAATTGCTTTGCCTATTCAGGGTCTTTTATTTTTTCATATAAATTTTAGGATTATTTCTTCTTCTAATGAAGAATGTCATTGGTATTTTGATAGGGATTGCCCTGAATTTGTGGTTTGCTTTTGGTAATATGGCCATTTTAATAATTGTAATTCTGCCTCTCCATGAACATGGGAATCTTTTCGTCTTCTAGTGTACACATTTCACATTTGAATGGCCTAAACAGCATAGTACTTCTTATGTCTAGAAGTTATTAATTTATTAAGGGTTAATGTGCATTTTGTTCCTGATTTTATATCTATGTATATATTTTTCTGTTTTTGTTTTATTAAGTTTTATTTAAATACAGTAAATATCAATTACTGCCATAAATAAATACCTATAAGAGTGGGTGGAATGTGCTTATAAATGTCAAATCCCAAATCTGAGCATAAATTTTATTATAATATACAAGTAATTTTTGATAATGCTTGCAACATTTTATTTATTTATTTATTTATTTATTTATTTATTTATTTATTTATTTATTTTTAGCAGTACTAGGGATGGAACCAAGAGGCATTTTACCTCCAAATATACCCGCAGCCTTATTTTGTATTCTTTATTTTGAAACGGGGTCTCACTAAGTTGCAAAGGGTCTCACTAAGTGCTCAGGCTGCCCAAAAACTGCGATCCTCCTGTCTCAGTCTCTCAAATGCTGATATTAGAAGTGTGAGCCACAACGCCCGCCTTCCTTGCAACATTTATAACAGAAAGAAATGTAAGACATTTTTGTGTGTGTTTGTGAGAGAATACTGAGAATTTTACCCAGGTATATTCTACCTCTGAGCTACACCTCCAGCTTTATTTTATTTTTTATCTTGAAACAGGGTCTTGCTAGGCTGCTAAGATTCTTGCTTCATTGCTGAGACTGTCCGAAAACCTGTGATTCTCCTCTCATAGCCTCCTAAGAACTAGGATTACAGGTGCCTATGACCATGACCAGCAAAAATGTAAAATGTTTATGCTGCATTTCAAAACGTCTTTCCTTTGAATAGTTGAATTTTAACATATAATCTTAATCTCAATAAATTACATTCTGTTCAATTCATCTCAGACTATGCATCCACATTCACACATAACATTAATTTGTTAACTATGATTTTTATATTTTCCATGAGATTAAAATATTTACTTTTTCTGATAATCTAATATATATAAATTATTCATTTATTTACACAATAATATTTTAAGTTCAATATTTTGATTGCTTGAGAATTCCATACTGATTACTATCAATCATGAATTCTACTACAATATAGACCCTGGCAATGAAAATATTAAAATATATGTATGTGTACATGTTTGTGAGTGTGTGTGTGTGTTTAATATTAGAGAGAACTAGCAATGCATCAGAAGACAAGAACCATGAAGCAAGTTAAATAAATGAAAACTCCAATAGGATATTTGAATTAATAAAATAGTCTTTAAGGAACATATATTTTATTCAAATTAACATTAATTTAATCTAAATAAAATATCTATAGAGATACAGCTTACTATGAAGCAGATCAGTCTTTTAGAACCAGCACAGTAATCTTATTTCTTTTTCTTACTACATGCATGACAACTAATATATAAAAATAAAGTGTCTTAAAAGAATGAAAATTAATTTGTGTTTACAAAATATGCCTGGGTACCAATGCATTTCAAATATGCAACTCTATGAGTTTATTTGGGGTTAGCACAAATGAATAAATTAATGTACTGTTCATGTGAATTTTGCACAATGCTGCCATTGTTATAAAAAGAAATTAATATTAAAATTATTTGTTTTTATTTTTTATATTGTTCTTCATAAAAATTTGGCACTAGAGATTTTACTTTAGCTAAAGGTAATTAAAATATTTTGTTGGTTAGAATCCTAATTTCTTTTTTACATACTTTTGTTGACACATTCTATATAATATTACAGCACATCCACTATATGTGTGTGTGTGTGTGTGTGTGTGTGTGTGTGTGTGTGTGTTTCTAAGGATTGTACCTAGAGGCATTCTACCTGAGTTATGCCTCTGGGGCCTCCCTTTTTAAGTTATTTTTGTTTTGAAACAAGACCCTGCAAAGTTCCCAATAGTCTTGCTAATAGCTGAGATGCTGAGTCTGGTCTTGAACCTGCTATCCTGCTATCATCCTTTCTCCACCTCCCAAGTACTGAGATTACAGGCATGATGCACCATGCCCAGCTCATTTCGACTTCCAATACCCATTCTGACACTACCATCTCTAATTCTTCTAGAAACAGTAAACAGCGTGCACATTTTTAAATTGTTTTGTTCATCTTTTTATACATCCAACTTAAAAAAAATTCACTCTAGCTCCTATTGTGTTGAATATTATCTATCTTGGATTTCTAGCCCGAGGTTACAAACATAGCAAAAGAGTTTATACACATGGCAGAATCAATTCACTTATATAACCTGTACCTAAAGGAAGAATATACCTTTACCAGTACATAAGAAGCTATCTCAGGCTCCCTTCCCTTCACTACTCTCTTGGAAGAGGCCAGTCCCTACTTACTTCATCTTTGTTGATAATTTTATAAGTGAGATGACTATTTGATATATGCAAGGTTGTGTCTAAATTCCATTCTTCACCGTGTGTGTGTGTGTGTGTGTGCACACACGTGTGTGTATGTGTGAATTTACTCATATCTTTGGTTGTGGAAGACAGAGTAGGTTTCAATGTGAAATTATCTCACACAGTGCTTTTACATATACTTTCTGGTATATAACTTTTGGTGAAAATACATGCACATTTCTCTGGGGTGTAATTATGTGTGGAATTGCTGGATCACAGAATATATGTGTTCAGCTTTACTAGATTCAGCCAAAGAGTTTTCTGAAAGTTTCACTATTTTATACCTCCAGTAAAAGTGTATTAAGTCACAGGTTCCCAATATCTTTGACAAACTATTGGCATTTTTTTGTCTTTTCAGTATTTTCTTTTTTAGTTCTCTTGTGTTTGGTGGTAACTCATGGTTTTGATTTGCATATCTCATGAAACTGAAAACTTAAAAAAATTATTAGCCATTTTAATCTCTGTGTTATTAGGTACATGATATTTGTAGTTAGCTATATTTTTGGTGCAGCAACATCTTTTTTCTCTTATGAAAAATTTTTCTTCATCTTTGGTAAACTTTCTGCCCTAAATTCTGCTTTGTGTGTTATTAGTATAGCTACCTCTGCATTATTTTGCTTAGTTATGTTATGTCTTCTTATCCTACTACTTTGTAACCATTCATGACCTCACCTTATACTTAAAATAAATAGCTCATATGAAGGAAGCATTTAGCTTTTTTATTTGTTTTTAACCTAATAGTCTTTTACTCAACATAGTCTATTTGTATTGATTCCGTTTAATTACCTTAATATAGATATTTTATCTGAAATCTTGCAAATTGGAATATGTTAGATTTCCCTCCTTTGTGTTACTTTTTTATTCCTCTTTTGACAATTTTAGCTCAATCAAGCACTTATTTATCAACTTGCTATTTTTCTTTTATTAACTTAGTTTTACATTATTTTCCTACATTTTAGTTATTACTGTAAAGTTTATAACATGCATTATTTACTTATGAAAGTCTAATAAAACCTTTTTATCAATCTTCTATATAGTTTGAATCTTAGAAACTTTAAATTCTATTAATACTTTTTGTAAATATGCATTTCTATGCATTTTATATCTACATATAATTTAAATTTTATAAGATATATAGTTATTATTGTACATAGCTAATATTCATCTATATTTACTTACATATTTGTGATGTAAAGTATTCTGATCTTTTAATAGCTTTTGGTTTTGTTAGTTTTTCCACTTAGGTTTACTTTTTTATCTCACTTAAAGAGAACTTTAGTTTTCTTTTAGTATATGCCTGCATAAAATAAATTTCTTTGCTGCTATTTTTTCTGGAACCAATAAGTTTTATTTCAATTTTTAAGGATATTTCTCTATGTATTACTAACTCTCACTTTTTTCTCTTTAAAGATGCCATTTCTTTTTATCTGGCTTACATAATTTATACTGAGAAATTACCTATCAGTTTAATGATTATTGCTTTGATTGAAATGTACCTTCTTGCTAGGTGTGGTAGTGTGGTAATCCCAGTACTTGGAAGGCTGAAGAAGTAGGATCACAGGTTCACAGCAAGCCTCAGCAACTTCCTGAGGCCCTCTGCAATTTAGTGAGACCCTGTTTCAAAATTAAAAAAAAGAAAATAGGGTTATGGGTGTAGCTCAGATATAGAATGACCCTGGGTTCAATCTCCAGTACCACAAAAAAAAAAAGAAAAAAAGAAAAAAAGAAGAAAAGAGAGAGAGTAAGATAGAGGGGAGGTACCTCTCTTGTTTGACTCCTTTTTTTAAGTTTTTCTTTGTTTTAGAAACCAGTCTGTTTTTTGATGCTGCTTCTGTGTGTGTGTGTGTGTGTGTGTGTGTGTGTGTGTGTGTCTGTCTGTCTGTCTGTCTGTCTGTGTATTCATACTAATTCAGGCTCATAGAACTTATAAATCTATAGAATGATTCATCTCATTATCTTTGTAAAATTCTTATTCAGAATACATTTTAATTTTTTTTTTTTCGGTAATGGGGATCAAACAAGGGACACTCTACCTTCAATCTACATCCCCAGCCCTATTTTTTATTCTTTATTTTGAAACACGGTCTCACTGAGTTGCAAAGAGCCTCACTGAGTAGCTGAGGCTGTCCAGGAATCATGATCCTCAGTCTCTTCCTCCCAAATGCTGGGATTACAAGCATGCTCCACCAAGCCTGGTTCAAAATTCATTTTAATATTTTCTTTTAACCCATTATCTCACCTTTCTCTGTAAATTGAATTAGAAAAACAGATTTTTTTTCTGTGCTTATTATGCAATGTTCTCTCTTTATTTTACTCTTTTCTAGCTCCTATATATTTGTTGTGCATTTTGGTAGGCTCTTTGTAGAAGTTTATTCTTTGATGACCTAATATATTGAACCTATAATTAATTTTACATTATCTGATGACCCAATATGTTGTACCTAGAATTATACTAGGACACTTAAATATATGTTTCTAGTGTTGTGATAAATAAAGTGCATTTAAATATGTTGCTATATTCAAAAAAGGTTGAATTTTCATTGGTCAAAATTAGTAGATATAGCCAAGCGTGGTGGCACACTCTTGTAATCCGCTTGGGAGGCGGAGACAGGAGGATCACGCAGGTTTGAAGCCAGCCGCGCTAGCTTCAGAGACCCTGTTTCCAAATAAAAATATAAAATAGGTCTGGGAGTGTAGCCCGGAGGTAGAAGGGCTTCCAGGAACCCCAGTACCACCAAAAGAAAGAAAAATTAGTAGATATAAAATAAGACAGATATTTTTGCATTGATATTTCTATGATTGATTTATAATTGAAAAAGAAACAAAGAATTTGGGTCCCACATGTGTTTGTAGTGTGTGGTAAGCAGCCTTGAAATGGTCCCTGGTCATCCTGGCGCCTTGTTATTCACATCCTTGTATAATCTTTCCTCGTAAATGTGGGCTGGATGAAGTAACCTTCTTTTAGTAAATATCACGTGGCAGACAAGGTGGGATATTGCTTTGAGAATAGGTCTGAGGAAGATTCAGCTATTCACTACATGCTTCATCTTTTCCTTTCTTGCTTAGTTGCTGGGGCAAGCTGCCATGTTGTGAGCATCCCTTAGGATAATCCCATGGAGCAAGAAAGAATGTCTATGGCAAATGGCCAGGGATGACCTGAGCGTTGTCAAAAGCCGTGTGAGTGAGCTTGATAGTGGATTGTCCCCATAATCCCCTGGGAGGTCTATATCCCTAGACAACTTGATTGCAGCCTTTGGAGAGAACCCAAAGCTTTTGGCTAATTCAGCATTGGAAGCTTTCACTCACAGAAAAATAAAACAAAACAAAATAAAGCAAAAAACAACCATGAGATAATGTTGTTTGAAACTGCTGACTTCTAGAATAATTTTGCTACTAGTTGTAGATAACTAATAAAGTTAGACTTTGATATGAATCCTGATTCTACTGTTTTTTAGTTGTATGTTTATGATTAAACTATAGAACCTCCACAGCCTCAGTTTCCATCTGTATGAAAAGGGTTATGTAAAGGAAGACCAAGAGATGGGACAGTCTTTCAGAAAAGAATACTAATTTATTTATGAGAAGCTTTGCATAGAGTTTAGGTTATAGAATGTTCTCTTGTTATAATAAATATATGTCCTCAAAGGGGCAACCAGTCAAATAAAAAACCACAGAGATTATAAAGCTGCCAATAATATGGTGTCTATATAGTGGAATATAGGGTTTTTAAAATATAGATATCATGTTTGCAAATATAATTATCATGTATCTTTAGGTATCAGAATTGCAAATATCAGAAATGAATTTGTTTATGTGATTGAGTAGGTAATGTACAGGAGATTATCATTTATTTTAGTGATCCCTGCTAAAGATATAGCCCATTTGGTGGTCTTGGCATTGTTCATCTCTGGATACACTCTGTGCGTGTGTGTATGTGTGTGTGTGTGTGTGTGTGTGCGTACCTCTGATTTGTGGTATATGAAATGATTATGGTATATATAGGAAAGAAAATCAATTTTATTTTACATCAGTGAAGTTTAAGTGAGGTTAAAATGTCTAAAATCCTATTGCTTATATAACATCATCTTTTCCTATATTTCTAGGCTTTCTGATTTATTTTACACAGCTTATTTTCATTAGTTAATTTACAGCCATTGTCTTTAGTCTGTCTAATATAGATTTAAATCATATTGTTACCCAAATTATCTACATTACTCTATATAATGACTGATCCCAGTTTTTTTTCTATTGCTTAATTTAAAATTTTCTATTAGTTTCAACACTACTTTCTCATCTTTTGATGTTTTACAATTTCAAAGAGATTTTCATTGTTCTTCACTGTATCTGGATACAGGGCAAATTGATGGTAGAAAGGCTGGATTTGATCTTCTATTCAAAGAGAGACAGTAAACCTGAATGAACAGTAAACTACTTTCAAGGTTGGCACTTAAGGGAGAATAAGACAGTATATTAGAAAGAATCCTAGAAATTTAAAGAAGATGGTAGAATAGATGTATAAACTGAACAACTACTTTGAAAAGACTAGAGTGCTCTTTCCTGGAAAATGCATAAAAATAAGTTTAGGAAAAAGAACCAAGCAAAACCCAAAATGCTTTATTTGGGAAAGGAGGCACAGTGCGAGCTGTATGCCTACAGCAGAGATGCGCTACTTGGGAAAATTCTGAGCACAGATACTAAGGAGTCAAGCATGTGGTGGAGTTTTAGCAGCTCTGGAGAATTCAGCCTAGAGCTAAATAGTTAGGGTTAAAACCCTGAGAGAGACAAGCCCTCTAAGGAACCTAGAGAATAATAAATAGATAGTTCCCCTGAAGGGGGAAGCAAAGAATGACTGGCAGAAAAAGACCCGAAGGCTTGATGCTTGGGAATATATCTGTAAATGGAAGAGAATGAAACTGATTAGTCCCAGGGTAAACAGGATAAATGTTTAAAAATATGCCAAGCAGTATGATACTTTATCTACAGTAGAGATTCTTTGAATAAAGTTTGTCAGAATCTGAATTTCAAAGATAATTCTGGATTCCTACCTTTTGTACCCTACCTAAGTATGGGAATGTTCTTTACCTGATGCATATAGCCTGCTTGAATGTACCCAAGGCTGGGAAATACAGATATTTTAAGGCTGCTTTTTCTATTGCTGAACAACTCAACTAATTCAAAAATTCTCCATTATTCTGGGTGCCTACTTACTTTCTGATGATCATTACGGGTTAGCTATAATTCTGCCTTATGAGACAGCACAAACTTTTTTATGATAGCCTTCCAAATATGTCAGTTTATTTCTACAGCTATTCTTTTTATCAGCAAAAAAATCTATGTTCATTAACTATTTATGTGACATGTTATTTGGGATCCTAGTCATTTTAATTGCCTTCCTTCTGGAAGTTTTAGCTGTTGGTTTATTTAAAATATTTCAGGTGTATTTTTAAATGGCATTTCACCTTGCATGTGGAAGATGATTTTTCATATTATTGAAAGAACAAGCAGTAAAGAAGTGAGAAATAAGAAGTGAGAAGTGTTGCAAATCAGGACTAATCAGGGCAAAATATGAACATTTTACTTATATCTGTGGCTAGAAAACATAATTTCTAATTTTTGAAAGGAAGCTAACTTTAATTCTCATTGCTACTTATTTATTTTTCTATTTTCCATAAAGCAGTTTTTGTATCATTGTTGGTTCATTCTTCTGTGTTAAAATGTGATCAGATTTTTTTAAAATGTGAACCACTATAATCTCAGACTTCCTTAGTATTTGTTTAACTGATTTTTTTCTTTTTTTTTTTTGGTGGTACCAAAAATGGAACCCAGGAGCTTTCTTCCTCCTACCTCCAGGCTATCCTCTCAGACATATAAATATATATGACTTAATGAGACCTTGTTTCCAAAATATATTTTCCAATGGTGAGAGCCTCTTTAAGTAGCTGAGGCTGGTTTTGAACCTGTACGATCCTCCTGTCTCAGCCTCCCAGGTGCTCTAATTGATTTTTTATTTTATTTTTATTTTTATTTTTGGTGGTACTGGGGTTCCTGGAAGCCCTTCTACCTCTGGGCTACACTCCCAGACCTATTTTATATTTTTTTCAAACAAGATCTCTTAAGCCAGCACGACTGGCTTCGAACCTGTGTGATCCTCCTGCCTCTGCCTCCCAAGCGTGGGGATTACAAGCATGCGCCACCACGCCCAGCTAATTGACTTTTTAAACATAAATTTAAAGCTTAGTAACAATCTCACTCACTTCCATACTTTGAGATTTAGTCTAGTATACCATGGAAATAAGTTGAACTATGATTTTCATGTGATATTCATATTTGTAAAACTCCATTTCTGTAACTTTTCAAGTTATCCATTCAAAATGTTAACAATCATTTTATGTCAGTGGAAATATCTGTTTAAGATAACGATCCACTAATCATAATCTGAGTTTGGGTAGTGAGTAGGAATCTTAGAAAAATGAACCATTAATTAACACATAACTTCACATTTAATTGTAAGATGATAATTAGATGCTGTTTTTAAAGCTGTCTGAGCCGGGCATTGGTGGCCCATGCTTGTAATCCCCTTGCTTGGGAGGCGGAGACAGGAGGATCGCGTGCAGGTTCAAAGCCAGCTGTGCTGGCTTAAGAGACCCTGTTTCCAAAATAAAAAAAAAGTTAAAAAATAGGTCTTGGAGTGTAGCCCGGAAGTAGAAGGGTTTCCAGGAACCCCAGTACCACCACCAACAAAAAAAACAAAGCTATCTGAAATTAAGATTATTTGTGGCATTTCTTTGATCAATCAACCAATCAATCAGTCAATTAATTGTACCCTTATGGTTAATGTTAGTTCTGTAGCTCTTCTTGGCTGCTATTGATTATTATATTTATTTTATATATTCAAGCTTTTCATTTTCAATTCTTTTACATTGTTCTTCAGTTTCTTATAGATTTTCATTTTTGTGTTTGTAAATAAAGATATAATTGGAAAGTTATAAATGGAAAGTTTATTGTCCTATTTCTAATCTTTGACTTTCAGTCATTATTTCATATATATTTCATATATATATAATATATACATTTCATATATATAGTCATTATTTCATATATATATTTGTCTATATATCTATAAGATGATAGTGTTTTCTTATTGTACATTTATAGGGTTAGTTCACTGAGACCTAAAATCTTGAATTTATTTGAAAATATTAGAGAAAATGTTCCTATCTTGGATTTTATTTGGCCCATCTCCTGCCTCACCCTATTGCATGGAACATTTTCATTGTTATAAAATAAAAAGACTAGACATAAAAAAGATTCATTTTTACATATAATCTCTTAAATGATTATATTCTGACAATAGTTCATAGGATCATGCTAGAGAAAAAGAGAAAGGAAAACATGTAATTCTTTGAGCATATAAAGGGAAAATCATTTGTCCTTTGTATCTAAAGAAATATGGCTCAGCAGGAGTATGAGAATCAGCCATTTCTTCATGCTTTTCTCTACCTAACGTCTTCTCTTTACTTCAACATTTTAGGTATTGCTAAATAAATGAAATTTTTGAAAATACTGCTTTTGAACCATCTTCCTAAAATGTATGTGTATCAACAAACAGTGGATTTTGTGCTTGTTAGGAGAGTGTAACTTTTCACTAGCTTTAATATTTTGCGGTGATGCAGAGATGATTGGTATAGCAACGAAGAATCTGTCACCAGAGCTCACAAAACGAAAGAGAACACGGAACTTAGAAATTTTGCTCAGTGCCACAAATCAAATTTTATATATCTTAAAAATGGAAAGACAAGAAGTGAATTCATTTTAGGGTTTTGTTTTTCTTAGGATAATAGATTAGCGCCTCACTATTGGTTAACATACCTTAGGGAAGAGTCAACTGTGAAGCAGTTCTGAATACAAGTCTAAATACAATTGTACAGTTTCCACTTATTATTTTCCTGCTGTGATGAGCTAATTAGTAAGGTACTTGGTGTTTAGGTGAATTTTCATTAGAGAAGCAGTAGAATTAAATTTAAATGGGGAAAGTGCCACTTATTTCTTCTCTTCTTTAATGTGTTGATTTCTTCATGCCAGTCTTCAAGGATAAACTCAGCATGCCTTCTCACATAATTTAACCTTTATTCCTTATAATTAAATCCAAACATACATTGACATCAAAGCTACCTAGCTATTTTAAGTATATTTCAAACAATGAAAACTGAACATGATCAATTTTAATGAAACTAAACAGAATAAGCATTGTCAGTTGTTAATTCGGTGTGCGTACTAATAAAGGAGCAAACCCTCAGAAGCAAAGCTCAGGTTTGCCTTTCACTTGGCTTCTGCAACATAAACAGGGTTTTTAACTAAAATTAATTAGGTCTATAAAATGGTATTTAGTAAATACTCTTTATCATTAATTCTAGGTGGGATAATGGGAAAGAATTCTTTTGAATTTCGGTTTAAAAGAAACTTGTATTTGAGTAGAGATAGTTTATAGGCAGGAAAATAAAGAATGAAAGAAAGAAAGAGGACTAAATCTGAT
This sequence comes from Muscardinus avellanarius, assembly GCF_963383645.1. Classification (NCBI taxonomy): domain Eukaryota; kingdom Metazoa; phylum Chordata; class Mammalia; order Rodentia; family Gliridae; genus Muscardinus; species Muscardinus avellanarius. The sequence continues at coordinate 31,743,054 of NC_137800.1, forward strand.
GTCTATATAGTACATGGTGTGTGGACTCAGGAATGATTTAGCAAAGAGTAGGGCTGATTGACTTAAAAATTTCAGTGAATGGCACAATGAATGGATGAATTCTATAAAGGAACATGAGTGGTGACTGAAGCCATCAGGAAATAATGGTAGCATAGGAAGGGCTGAAAGGGAATAATAAAATGACTGATAAATGAAAATATGGATGGTGTTTGGGGAGGAGAATCTACTCTCACAAGGAATGTTTAGGACAGGAACAGATAAGAAAGAATCAGCCCATAGGCTTGACTTGGGACACAAAGGCAGAATTAGTTTAATTATATAAACTATTATGCCATAGCTAAGCTATATGATTTTTAAAAATAATTATACTGAAGTTTGCTAATGTTATTTCTAGTTGTATTTTGTATTTGAACATACACGTTTAGGTCAGACTGAAGGTGAAAGAATACACAGTTTTATTTGTTTCCTCTTCATTTATTCAACCTACTTCTGCTTTGACACACTAATGAAGTTCACATACTTTTAAGTTTGTAAAGACACCAAACTATCATTAGAATACATTTTAAATATACACAAGAAATGCAAATTTTTATAATTTTACAGTTAAGAGAAACTGAAAAAGCATAGGGACATTATAAGTTGTAAAATATTTTAAAATCTACCTTTCCACATTCCCTGATATTTTGAATAACACAAATATAAAAATCCCCAAATATGTATACATTTTGAAATATTTAAATTAAAATATATTAATAATACCAGAGTAGAAACTGGATAGTTTTTGTTTTATGTTCATTTTCATAAATCCCGAGAAAATACAATTCTTCAAAACATATACATTTTCCCAAAAAAAACATAGTAATATAAATTTTATTATGTAAGTAATCTATTTAGCTCTTTAAATATTCTTTCTATAAAATTATGAAATCCTCCACCAAAATAAACTATTTAAAACATGAAACCCTATTACTATTCTAAACACTTAGGAGATTTACAGTTATAATTTTATTTTTATATTTCAAACTATAAGACAGGCATTATATGCATGATTGCCAAAAAGAGAAAGAAATAAAGAACCAAGGTGGTGGTGTTTTAATCATCAGCAGATATATATTGGCTTCCTATTCAGGTATAGGGTACTAGAAGTTGATCCAAGCTTACATATCATACACATGTGCTTTTGTGCATGTGATTCTGGGAATTGAACGGCATATTCTACCTCTGAGCTACAACCCTAGTACTTGGTGGGTTTTTGTTGTTGTTGTTGTTTTGTTTTGTTTTGTTTTGTTTTTGTTTGAAACAGGGTTTCACTAAATTGCTGAAGGTTGGTTTTGAACCTATGATCATTTTGTCTCAGCCTCCCAAGTACTGGGATTCAGGCATGTGCCTCACACCTAGAATATTAGGTAGTTTTGAAGTTGCTTATGACACTAAAGTTAAATATGCCAATGGATTGACTCATATATTAACAATTAAATATGGATACTTTCTCTAAAGAGGCACATATTCAAAATGATTTTATAATTTATAATCATTTCATAAGGATTTAATAACTTTATCAAAATTGACTTTATAAGAAATAAGAATACAAGGTGTTCAGGTGTATGTTCTAGGAGGTTAAAAATAGCATTAGTACCACCAAAAAAAATAGCATTAGTCCCATCCTTTGTTATGTTCAGTTAGTAGAAAGAATAAAAAAATGATTGATTAAGAAAAACATTTTACTGGCAAATCTAGTTGAACCATAAAAGACAACTGAAAACCATTTGTTAAAATGATCTTCACATCTCTCCTGATTTTGAATGAACATAATAGGTAGAATACATTTTTATTTAAAAATGTTGTCTATCTAGGCAGAATACCTAATACAAATCTCAGTCTATCTGGTCGGAAATTGGCATACTTTTTCTGTATCCTGCTTTACTCAATTGAACAAAGGTGATATCTATACTTTGAATAATATGGAACATTCACAAACATTAGCCATTTTTCTGACTTTGCTTTCCCTAAAGTAAAAAATGTATAGATGCTAGGCCAAAGTTCACTAATCATGCAACTACTCATCTCTACTCTTATTCCACTCAATATTCATTTGTTTTTATTTGCTATTTCAAATGATGTTATATAAACATGATGAGTGTGCCTAAGAAGTTTTAAAATGAACCAAAAGGAAAGAAGGAAAGAAGGGAGGAAGGAAGGAAGGAAGGACTGACTTTGGAGTCACAGTCATCCTAAAACATCTCCATTAACAAATGAGAAGTAAATGCCAGTAGAGAAACAATTTTGTATCATCTAATGACTTGTGTTGACAGTCTATACCTCTCCTTTCTATACTAGAGAGAAATGCCCTGCCATGATATCGAATTGCCTTGTTTCCTAGTCAAAAGGCCATTTAACAAAAAAAATCTTTGGGCAGAGTTGTAGAGGAAGAAAGCAAAGAAATACACTGCCCTGAGGCATTGGTAATGGTTAATAATTGTTCATTGTAAGATACAACTTGTCCATAGTACCTTAGGGGTTCTCACCCAAATGTTGAATTTTACATATTTATATGCATTTTTTCTTTATTCTCTCCATTGAACCTCATAGCTTTCTACCAAGTTCTTTGTAGGATTTGTACTACCAGGAAGGCATAGTGTAACTAGAGTAAAGGAAGAAGATAATTCTGTAGAAATAAGCAAGTTGACTAAACACATAACGTCTCAGAAATTAGGAGCAGATGTTTTATTTCTTTTAAGAACAAGGGGAAACTGGGAAGAGATTAACACAGCCAATAAACATAATTCAAAATGGTAAGGATGAGATTAAATTGCCATTGTAATTTGTACAAAAATATGGGACTATAAGGAAATAGAGGCATCTGACATAATGAAGGGCTATTTTGTTTACTACTTTGGAGAAGAAAGGGTGTCAGTGATGGCTAGATTGAGTGATCATGGGATGAATCAAATTCAGGTGTGATTATACAGAGTGGGTCTGATCTTAACCTTATCAAAAAAGATGAAGTTGTCAAATTTGAGACATAAAAGTTCCTAAAACAAACTGAGTACACTAGTTTGAAGCATTTCATAGATATTAACATTTTTATTTATAAAGACTTTTGACTTTGAAGACAAGGTTGGCATTAAGTAAAAGAAAAAAAAATGGGACACCCTAGTCAGTATAAAAGCAAATTTAGTATAAGCTAATATTGCAGCAAGGGGAAGAGAATTTCAGAATGGCTGGCTTGCTTTATGACCAGAGGCTAGGAACATCCAGGATATCCTTATTAAATTGTTTACTATTTCTTCAGGACTGCAGAATTCACAATGCATTTATAGTTGAGTTAAATATTGTCCCTTTGTATTAGGAAATCTGCAAACTAAGGTGTGCATTTGCAAGGGAAATCTAGTTCTTGCACTTCGCTGTCTTATTAAGGTAATTTCATTAAAGCGGCCAACCCGCAATTAAAACTGTATTTTTCATTAGACTGAGCTGTGGACTGTGACTTTTGGTGTTCTATCTTGTGTTACAGGAGGCAGTGCACCATAAAGGTCATGCCAATAACAGCCGAGCAAAACAAATAAGATGGCTCTCGACTGAGATTGTTGCTGGTCAAAGCTAGAAGGCTTGATCTTTTACTATCTTAAAAGAGAGTACAATCACATCACCCTGAAATGTTGGAGCTAGAATGTACTTTAGAGGCAATCAAGGCCAATCCTCTTGTATAACAGATGAACAAAACTGAAGCTCAGAGAACCTAATGACTAGTCCAAGATCACAAATCTAGTTAGTAGAAAAATTGCCTTTGTAAGGGTACTTGCCAGGTCTCCATTCCTTTCTATTACCATGCCAAAGTGTTTGTCATATAAAAAATGAAGGTTTAAGAGATGTAGAATTTATATCTCCTAATCTAACTTGTGTCCTTTAAAGAATAAAATGAGAATCATCTCTTGGCCTTTGGCTAAGATCAAGTGTAGAACAAAATGAGAAATCATTTGATGCCAATGGTAGCACCAGTACATTCAATAAAAAAGTTGTTATTATGTTAGATGTGAGGCCAAATTCTGTAAATTTACAGAAAATACTTGAATCGACAGAATTTCTGCTTTCATTTGCTTCCTGTCTTGTAAGGACAGCAGTTCCTTTAAAAAACACTCATAAGGTACAATTCATAAATACCACAAACTAGGAAATTAGGAATATTATAAAGGAATTGATGATTTAAGTACTACAATCATGTAAAAAAAAAGAACTCTGCATGGAATTATGGAGTCATACAAACAAATTTTCATCTAGTCTAGTCATTAAAACAGGAAGGGTTTTTCTGGGTTTGGTGGATTATATTTATAATCCTAGTACTTGGGAAACTATAGTCGGTGATCACAGGTTCATGAATAGACTCAGCAAATAGTGAGACTCTCAGCAACCTAGTGAGTCTTTGTTTAAAAAGAAAAAAGAAAAGAAAAAGGACTGGAGATGCAGCTCAGAAGTAGAATGCCACTGGGTTCAATCCCTAGTGCCACAAAAATTAATAATAATAAATAAACATAAACAGGAAGAAATTAGAGATAGAACATGAGATAAATATCAAATTTGGAAAAGAAAAAGTGAAATGATGTAATACCAGGAAGAAAAAACAGTGGCAAAGAATTACATTTATCCCCCATTAGAAAGACTTGCAATATGTCATGGTCTTTTATGTGTGTGTATGTGTGTGGTTCTGGAGATGGAACCCAGGGGCATACTACCTCCCAGCTACACCCCAGACCTATTTTTTATTCTTCATTTTGAAAGAGGATCTCATTGTGTTGCAAAGGGCCTCACTAAATAGCAGAGGCTGTCCGCAAACCACAGTCTTCTTGTCTCAGCCTCCCAAGTACTGGTACAAACGTGCACCACCACACACGGCAGATAGACCATACTCTTTGAAGTCTGTGTCACCTTAAGGTACTGAACTTTCTTTCTCAACAGCAACAGTTGACATGTTTTAGTTTTTTCTTGGATGCACTGCTACACATGCTAACTCGTTTTGTTCTTGCAACAACTCTATACAACAGGTACTGCTACTACATCTGTGTATAGATATCACTGAGATTATATTTAATCAGGGTCAGAAACTGAATGTAATAGGGTTAGACTTCAAACCCAATTCAGCAGTACCCAAAAGCCATACACTAAACCCTTTTTATATTCACCTTCTTCTTAAGGTTACTTATATCAAGGTTTTATATATGAGGTTGGGTGGCAAAGTTAATACATCCAACAACCTAGAAATAAAGAGTGTCCTAGGTTTTTTGAAAGAGAAAGTAATTTTTTTTTTTTTTGGTATGTGTGGTACTGGGTTCCCGGAAACCCTTCTACTTCCAGGCTAGACTCCCAGACCTATTTTTTTTTTTTTTTTTTTTTGGAAACAGGGTCTCTTAAGCCAACGCAGCTGGCTTCGAACCTGCAAGATCCTTCTGTCTCCACCTCCCAAGCGTGGTGATTACAAGAGTGCGCCACCACACCCGGCAAAGAGAAAGTAATTTTATATTCTGAAGGAGAAGATAATAATCCTGCTAACACTACTATCTTCAATAATGATAAAGAAGCAAGATAGCCTAACATCATGATAATGCTATGGGGGCCATATCAGGACAGCATGATAACATGGAATAGGTAGGGATGAGATTACTGAATTATCTGTCCTACCTTCTCTATCCTCAATGATCATAACCTTATTTCAAAGACTCCTTGATGCACACTTTTAGTATATCATATTAACTTACTTTCTCTAAACATATTACTCATAGTCACATTTATACACACACACACACACACACACACACACAAATACACACACATTTCTTTGTGTATATCTAGTGTCTAAACTAATTAGTCCAGGACACATATACACATGTGCGTGTATGTCCACATATCTTGACATGATGCACTGTAGGTATTTTCTTGTTTTCAACAAAATAGAAAACTCTAGTTGTTATTTTTATCTCTGATAGGCATATAGTAGGAATTCAAAGAGCACTCAACAACTCACTGATTTAATAGGGAATTTCTCACATTTGTTTTTTATCTTTTTTCAGTGTTTTGATACATAGAGAACCAAAAAAATATAGATCAGAATCAATGTGCTCATAAGCAATTTCTTTAAAACTACTGAAGAGAGATGGAACAAACTATGTACTGCACAAATGTTAAGCTAGTTTTTCTGCTTTCTAAAGTTGAATAGAAATTCTAGTTAAGAGTTTAGTCATGAATAACCCTGGGGTTATTGCCTTCTTTGGTAAGATAAATTAATAGACACTTTAAAGTCAGTTGGACTTTTTTTAACCTAAAAGTTTAATCGTATTTCTCATAATTTTATTTTTATAAAGGACTTATTCAGCAGCTAAACAAGCAAAGTCTTGCAAACCATCCAAAATCAGGCTCTGCTAAAGTCATTGCAATCCATTTGAACATTATCTATGTAAAAGGGGAGAGGGGAAAACAATAACATTTCATGACAGTAATATAGATGTAATGATTTAGAGAGTTAAAGTTCTAAATGCACAGTGCTGTGTTATTGATTTAGGGATGTCCCCGATTATGTGCAGTGGACGCCCGTAGTGTTTCTGGAGCTACACCCGAATATGTGTAAAAGTATGAATGTAGCATGGTTAATCTGGACTCTCCTTCTTTGGAGGGGGCAAGGTGAAGTGGGGGAGAGGGCCAAGCACAGTCTGAATGTATGTCAATTTCAATATGATCCATAAAATAATAAAAAATAAATTAAAAATAAATTTAGTGGCCACATATTATCGATGCCTTTTTGAGATTGAAGCTTTTGACTATTAGCTATACTTTACTATGCTGAAACAACTACAGATTTATTGGGAGATATTTAGGAAAATCCTGTTTCTTTGTAAAGAAAAATACAGTTATGTTTTAAAAGTTTTGTATCTATAGAAACAAAATAGAGAATGTGTTAAACACATGGATTGAAAATGTTAATCAGTATAGATTAAACTTCTAAATCTGCTGGAAACTGAACTGTTATTTTTATAATTCCAAAAAGATAGAAAACATTTACAAATTCAATCTCAAATAAGTACTATCATTTGATTTTCTTGGATGGTGGCAACAGTTTTAGTAAATTAATAGAAAGGTAACCAAATCAAAGGGAAATATTTATTAAAAAATGAATGTCATGAGAAAAGTAACAAGCTAACCAATCTGTAACTCGAACATTTCCTCAAGATGATTGCAGCTGGGTGAGGTGGCATATTCTTGTAATTCCAGTATTTGGGAAGTTGAAATGGAAGGATCACAGGTTCAAAGGCAGCCTTAGCAATTTTGTGAGGTCCTCAGCTACTTAAGGAGAACCTGTTTCAAATTAAAATATGAAATAGGGCTGGGTATCTAGCTTGGAGGTATCTTGAGTTCAAATATGCACCCTCCAAAAAAAAAGATTGTGTTGTCTTTTTCAGTGCCCTTATATTTAGAGATACCATAGAATGGGATGTTTATACCCATTGCATGATTTGGCCTTTTAGTGTCTCAAGTTCAAAGATACTCTAGTGTATCATAAGTAATCAGTCAGTTGTTTCAGATTCTATTATACCATGATGTTCAGGCACACATTCAGTCAAAAATTTTCACTAGATAATGTATTTCAAGATTTGTATGGGCCCTGAGCATGCAGCCAAGCAAGAAATATGGAACTTACGGTCGAGCTCTATAGTATTTTACCACATTTACATGCAGTCAATTATCAATTTACAGAGTATATTATTTTATAAAATATTTCTTTCTGTATCATAAGAAATACAATATGGAGAGGTGGCAATACAAAGCCTATATGGATAAAGATGAAAATTTGCACATGCGCCATGTATGGTGCTGGGGATGAAGGGGATAAAGAAAGCCTTATTCTGAGTTCCACATTCCATATCTGAAGCTTTCAGATATGACTGTTTTTTGTTTTGTTTTGTTTTGTTTTTGCAGTACTGGGGATTGAACCCAGGGGCATTCTACCTCCAAGCTACACTCTCAGCCCTATTTTTTATTCTTTATTTTGAAACAAGGTCTCAAGTTGTGGAGGCCTCACTAACTTGATGAGGCTGGCCGCAAACCTGGGATCCTCCTGTCTCAGCCTCCCAATTACTAGAATAACAAGCATGTACCATCACGCCTGGCTCAAATAGGACTTTTATAATCACAATGATTTCAAGTATGGTGAAGTTCACAAAAGTCTTATTTATTTATTCTATATTTTGTGTTACTGGGGACTGAACCCAGGGACATTCTATCTCTAGGCTACATCCCCAGCACTATCTTATTTTTATTTTGAATCAAGGTCTCTCTAGGTTGATGAGAATCTCACTACTTGCTGAAGCTATCCTTGAACCTGCGATCCTCCTGTCTCAGCTTCCCAAATACTGAAATTATAGGTGTGTACCACCATGCCTTGCTATAAAAGATTTTTTTTATGTCTCTCAAAAGGGCATAACTTATCTGAAAGTTTAAAAGATATCAAAGATATAAAGAATCTTTTAATAAGATGACACATGTTCACTAAGTGTGTACCTTTTGGGTTTGAGCACTTTGATAGGTCATTTCTCCAAGGACAGTGAGACATGCACAGTCAGGAAGGACTTTTTTCTATTCTACCCATAGTGCTTTGAGGACAGAAACCGTGGTGTAATGAAGAGATGGAAGCAGCAAAGGCAAGAATTAAAGAATGTAGGAACCTACGGGCTTGGTTGGTTCTCTTCTCAATATATTTTCTATTATTTCTCACAAGGTTATCTTTTTCTCAGCTCATGTATGCACAGCAAATTTCTATTTCCTTGTGTTCATATGTACCATCTATTAAGTGTCAGAGATCCTTGCCCTTTCTTGAAGTGTTCTCAGACCTGTGTGAGATTTGGGAGGGCATAGATAGTCAATCAAACCACTTTTCTAGTTCATTGTAAGACTCAAGTTGAGGTCACTACAGATGTGTTAGTCAATTAACACTTTCCTTATTGTTAAGAGCAGCAATAAGAGAAACATGAGGCAGATGATTTTCCATAAAGGAAAACTCATACAAACTAGGCCCTAAAGGAATGTTTAAAATCCTAACAAGAGGCAGAGAAAGGACACTCCAAACCCAAGAAACAGTGAGCTGCTGATATGGAAAGGTGGCATCAAAAGGCACCTATGGAAAATGATGAAAATCTACAAATGCGGTATGTATTGAGGGCAGTGGAGACAGAGATGATAAAAGAAGGCCTTATCCCAAGATCTGCAATTCATATCTGTATCTTGGATTTACACACTGATTCACAGAATATTTTTGAGATTTTTATTTTGTAAAGGAGCAACAATAGAGAGCAATCAGAATTAAGGTCATTTAGAAAATTGCAATTTCCCTGGACGTGGTGATGCATGCATTTAATCTCAGTACTTGGGAGGCTGAGACAGGAAGATTGCCAGTTTGAGGCCAGTTTCAGCAACTTAGCAAGGCTCTCAGCAACTTAGTGAGCCCCTGTTTCCAAGTAAAATTTAGAGGGTTTGGGGGTATACCTTGGAAGTAGAATGTTTCTTAGTTTAATCCCCAGTACCAAGAAAAAGGAAATTATAATGTCAAGAGTTATCCCAATTTCAATAAATGTCTATATTAATCAGTTGGCCACCTCTAGTGCTCAACAGTGATCTTTCTTCAGGTATCTCTTCTACAGTGATGTTCTAAAATGCCTTTCTTCTTTCACCCACACGTGAGATACTGTCAGACCCAACTTTCTCTGAACTTCTATCACTGCTCTGTTTTATTCTGTAATGTTCCTCTAAATAAATCCTGAGAGAGTCCACCTTGTTATTTCAGCTATGGAGAATGGTCATCACCTTCTGGCACAGTTCCATACCTATGCAGGACACCCCAAAATCTTTGGGCACTTAACTAATAATCTATAAAAAATAAGTGCGCCTGCAAAAAATTTAAATAACTTTCCCACCACATACTCAGGAAGTTCGGTGGTTACATTTTTGTTGTAATTGTGTATACATGTGTTTATGTGTGTATATGTATATATTTTAATTAAATTAATTTTAATTAATTTAGATATATGTGTATATTTAATAAATGTGTGTATAGGTATATTCACACATATTAAAACCATCTACTCAGTATAGCCCAAGTAACACTTCCTACTTATTGAACAGTAAATGGTTCATTATTTTTATGCTAATATTATAAATGTTTAAATTTATTAGAACATATATTCAGCTACTAGTTTATTGTGGTCTTTGTTTTCATGTGCCAGGTATAATACACAGAAGGGAAATTTTAAATCTGTTTTGGTAGAATAAGTTTCACATCTGTTCATATCTTTCAAAGTACACTTTTATACATTTAAAGAAACAATGGTTTTAAACATAAGACCTGAATAAAATATAAATAGTAATTTAGAGCACATCTGGTATGTTTTTTTTTTCAGAGTAATCACATAATTGAATGGGGTAAGTCTTTTGAATGAAATCTATATCAAATGTGATTCATTGAGAATGGTTAAAAGTAAGATTTGGGGATGTTTTATATTATTCTTTTACTGAATAATGGAACTTCTTTATGTAATTTCTTCCTCTTAAATTCCTGAAACGATTTAGGCAGGAAAAGCAGAACCTTGTGACATTTTAATCAGCATAGGTCTAAAGGATACCTGGTTTAAGAACACATAGAGGTAGATATGCTGGGTCTCATTAATGGAATCTTATTTTAAACATTTTGTGAATTTCACCACTTCCTGCTAACATAATCACTGACTCATACCATAATGATCAGGTGAAAATAATTTTGATGCTCTTGTTTTCAAATTCTTATCTTCACTCTTAACATTTATACTATACAGTGCTACCATTTAAATCATTATCTCAGCCAGGCACATGCCTGTAATCCCAGTACTTGGGAGGCTGAGAAAAAAGGATTGTAGATTCTAGACAAGCTCCAACTACTTTGAAATACTCTCAGCAACCTGTTGAGGCCAACATACATTGTAACATACAATCAATAGTACTGTGAATTCAACATACATGAATTTATTTTCCCATACATAGGAGGTCAGGTCCAGAGCCTGGTGAGGTCTAGTGCTTTTACATCAGATCCAGAAATAAACTGAGCTCTATATTCCTTATATCTTTCTTTTTTTATTATTTCTATCTTTCTGATACTCTGGCCATGCTGCCTGGATTCCATAGAACAGGAAAACAGAGAAGGTAGATGGGAAAGTGATTCTTATCCTTACACATGGAATACCCAATAAAGAGTCTTCCATGAAATCTCACTCTACAGTATTGATTTGTGTGTGATCAATTAGAATATAGCCGTAAGTACCTATGTGAAATGCTGGGAAATGTTAATTTTTCATTGGGTACATGTTGTCTCCAAATAATACAGAACTTCCATTAGGTATAAAGGAAGAACTGACTTTTAAGTAGGTAATTATCTATATTCATTGTTTAAAATCAAGTTATACTCCTATGGTGCTAGGTTACCTAAATTTATTGGAATAGATAAAAAGCATATATTCCTAATCTTTCTTCTAGCCCTTCTTTTATCTTTAATTTGTCATTAGCATATAAACAGATTATGAATATACATTTATATTATATATTTATTGGTATTTGAGGCAAATGTGGATGAATAGTGCCCCCAAAAAAGTATATATTCAGCTTATAAACAAAAAGTACAAGCAACAAAAGGAAATCAGAAAAATACTGTACCATTTATCACTAGCCCAAAATTATATCAGGATTTTAAAATGTATTTATGTGTGTGTGTGTGTGTGTGTGTGTGTGTGTGTGTGTATTCTTTCTTCTTAGATCTATTCAATTTTTAGGCTTAAAGAATTTTAAATAGAACGCCGGGCGTGGTGGCGCACGCTTGTAATCCTCGCACTTGGGAGGCGGAGACAGGAGGATCGCGCAGGTTCGAAGCCAGCCGTGCTGGCGTAAGAGACCCTGTTTCAAAAATATAAAATAGGTCTGGGAGTGTGGCCCGGAGGTAGAAGGGCTTCCAGGAACCCCAGTACCACTTAAAAAAAAAAAAAATTAAATAGAAAATCTTTATGGGAGTTTGGCAATAGATATTTGTCTTGAAACTTTTCTAAAACTTTCTGTTTTTTTTTTTTATTTTTTCTTCACCTATATGAACTTCAGGTTTGCTGATTTTGTTACAAATATTAATAAGCATAGTTTGAATTCTGATGAGAATAACATTGAGTTTTTAGATTAGGTTGAGCTTAATTCATACAATTGTCTTCCTTATCAAGAATATGATCCATTGTTCTTTTTCTTTGGTATGCATATCTTTTTTTTTTTTTTTTTGGTGGTACTGAGGATGGAACCCTTCTACCTTTGGGTTACACTCCCAGACTATTTTATATTTATTTGGAAACAGAGTTAGCGTGTCTCTCTCTCTCTCTCTCTCTCTCTCTCTCTCTCTCTCTCTCTCTCTCTCTCTCTCTCTCTCTCTCCCTCCCTCCCTCCCTCCCTCCCTCCCTCCCTCTCCTTCTCTCTCCCTCTCTCTATCTTTCTGTCTCTCTTTGTTGGAACTGGGGTTCCTGGAAACCCTTCTACCTCCGGGCTACATTCCCAAACATATTTTATACATTTTATTTGGAAACAGGGTCTCTTAAGCCAGCGCTTTAAACCTGCGCGATCCTCCTGTCTCTGCCTCCCAAGCGCGGGATTACAAGCGTGTGCCACCACGCCCGGCTATCCTTCAGTAAAATTCTATGTGCTCCTAGACGATGTATTTCCTTTGATTTACTTATTTGCAGTTTTTTGATATTATGTTGAATGTATCTCTTTAAATTTCCTAAATTGTTCATCATTGGCATAAAAGAAAGATAGTGATTTTTGTACATTATATTATTGTATCTACAATATTTCAGAATATACATTCATTTCCAGAGTTGTTATTTAATTTATCTGGATATTGTAAATAGGCAATGTTATTATTTACGAATTCTTAGATTCATATTTTTCTTATACCATTAGATTATGTAGAACTTTGAATACAATACTGAAAATATTCAGTATTTGTATGTTTTTTAATTTTTATGTCCACTATTTAGAATATAGTTTAGTTAAGTTCCTTATTCTGTAATGAATATATCCTATACTTCTAGTTTGCTAAGCATTTTTAAAAAATTAATTAGTAATGGCTATTGAATTTGATCAAATAATTTTCATTATCCATTAAGTAGATCATATGTTTTCCTTTTTTAATCTATCATAGTACTAAATTATATTACATATCCTAATATTGAATAATCCCTTCATTTCTTGGACAAAGTTTCTTATCTCATGATGTGTCATTCTTTTAAGACTCAGCCAAATTTTATTAATTAATATTTTATTCATTTATTTTGCACCCAAATGAATTTAGTATAGACTTATTTTACTGTCCTTATTTTTGTGGCTACTTAGGATTTTGGTTGCAAAATTTCTATATTTTATGGTTTAAAATTAAAAGAAATAGACAGGAAATGGGATGATGATTTTTTATTTTATTGGTACACTACAGTTTCACATCATAATGTGGAACATATTGACAATGGTACACTTTCACACAGTACTTGATGCCCCCCCTGCTTCAACTCCCACCAGCCCCACAGTGAATATCCAGGTTTACCATGCTACATTCACACTTGTACACATATTCAAATATAGCTCTTGCATTAATCAACCTCAGCCTTCTTCCTCCCTTCTATTCATAAAGAGGTTTGCTGAGGTTCTTGTCCTGAGGTTCTTGTCTAATAAAATATAGATGCTCTGAATTCTTTTTATGAATAGAAATGACTTCCTTACTGTGTCCTCATATAGTGGACAGAGAAAGAGCTCTCTACTCTCTCCTCTTAAAAATAACTAGCCCTACTGGATTACAGTCTCATCTGTATTACCTTGTTTTATGCCCTATCTCAAAGTATTCATATTTGAGCTTAGGTCTTCAAAATATGAATGAGGAGGCACATGACTTTTGTTGGTAACAAACACAACAACACACACTGTTTATTAAGCAATCTTAAGGCTCACCATGCAAATCACCAAAAGTGGAATATAAGCTGAAAGTATATTTATTAACTACAAGGTTAAATTAGACTATATTAGCCTAGTATAGATCTGCACGTGTATAACTTATAGAAAATTTAATAGTGGAAAGCTTATAAGCACTAAAAATTTTCTGTGTTCACAAGGATGACTATTTACTCCTTAAATATTTTGTGAGTAAAAGGTAAAACCACCTTAGTGTAATGTCAATTAAGTTGGCTTGTTCTTTAAAAGGGTAATTGCAACATTTATGGAGAAAATTCTATCAAATTGTTAATACTGGTGGTAGACTGTGCTTCAATAAATATGTCTCTAAAAAAAACAAAAACAAAAAACAAAAAAATTAAAAGAAATATAAATATATATATAACTATATGGTGCTAATTGAATGAAGTATGGAAGTATGTTTTTTTTTAATTTTTTGACATATTAATCTATTTAAGTCATCTATATCTTAAGAGTTAAGTTTGAACATTTATCTATTTTCTATATTTAATTCCATTTAACTGAAATTATTTAGATATTCAAAAGTATGATTAAAAATGTTTTTTATAATTTTTTTTATTTTTTGCAGTACTGGAGATAGAACCCAGGGGCAGTCTACGTCTGAGCTACACCCCCTGCACCATTTTTTATTCTTTATTTTGAAACTGGGTCTCACTAAGTTGCAAAGGACCTCACTAAGTAGCTGAGGCTGTCTGCAAACCGTGATCCTCCAGTTTCAGCCTCCTGAATGCTGTTATCTTTTAAATTAGTCCTCAATATAGTAGTAGATATTTTATTTTTAATATGATTTATATTTTAATGACTATCCATTTTGTTGTCAAAGGAGCAAGGTATTTTTTTTTATTTTTTTACTGGTGCACTGTATTCATACATCATAATGGGATAAAAACTTGTGTAGACATGCATGCACACATCGCCCAGTTAGCCCCTACCCAACTCTCACCCTATTCCCTCCCCATCCCTCCTTCCCATGCTTGGCTTAGTGGTTGACATCTAATATTATAGCAATTTATCCAAAATAAACAATGATAATCTCACATAACAGATTCATTTGTCTGATATCAAACTTTTGATCAATTAAAGATAACATTCCAGTATTTCTTTTTGCTTTCGTTCTTACCAGAGGATATTTTTTCTTTTTTTTTTTTTAAGGTAAAACTATCATATATTTTTTTTTCAGAAAAAAATTTATCCTAACATGAAATACGAATTCTAAATACCCAAAATAATCTTGAAAAAGAACAAAGCTAGAAGATGTACATTTTCTGATTTCAAACCTTATAGAGCTACAATAATTGAAACAGTGTAGTACTGCTATAAAGGCAGATATATAAACCAGTGGAGTAAAATGAAAAGCCTAGAAGTAAATTTTTCCATATATGGTTAAGTTATTTTGACAAAGTTTCCAAGAACATTTGGTGAAGGAAATAATAATCTTTTCACTAAATATTGTTGAAAACAATAATTACATGAGAAAAAATAAAATTGGACCCTTACCTAACACCATATAAAATATTAACTCAAAATAGATAAAAGACCTAAATGTAAATCTTAAGACTATAAACTTTTAGAAGAAAACGTGTTGTGAAGAAACACTTCACAACATTCAAATTTGCAGTGATTTCTTGGATATGATTTCAAAGGCACAGGCAACAAAAGATTAAACAAACTTTCTAAAAAATAAAAAAAGTTGTACATCCAAAGACAATGTAAACAGAGTTAAAAGTTACTGATAGAATGGGATAAAATATTTCCAAATGCTATATCTGAAGGTATATTAATATTTAAAATAAGATCCTAAAAATTAGTAACAATAAAAGCAAACAATACAATTTAGAAATACAATTTAGAAATAGGTAAAAGACTGAAATAACTAATGAATCTCCAAAGATTTTAACCTATAAACTCATGAATATATTCTTCTTTGCTTAGTTGTCTGCTGAATGGAAAATCTTGTTTCTCTGGTTCTAGTGTATATTACCTATTTCTTCTGTGTAGTTAATCTCTTTGAGTATTTTCTCTAGCACTGGTTTTGAAGACACAAATTCCTTGAGTTTTTGTTTGTCATGGAAGCTTCTTATTTCCCCATATAATTTGATAGATAGTTTTGCTGGGTAGGAAATTTTTGGCTAGAAGTTGTTTTCTTTCAAAGTTTGGAATATGTTACTCCAAGCTCTTCTGGCTTTCATGACTTGGTTTGGGAAGGCTGGCGTGATTTTAATTGGTTTGCCTCTGAATGTCAGTTGGCCTTTTGTTTTGTTGCCTTTAAGATTCTCTGCTTGGCTTCTGCATTGGTAATTTTGACAATTATGTGGCATAGGGATCCTCTTCTCTGATCCTGTCTAAAGGGAGTTCTATAAGTTTCCTGGACCTGTGTATTGACCTCTTGCTCTATGTTTGGAAAATTTTCTGCTATTATTTCTTTGAAGATATTATTGATCCCTTTAGTTTCACCTTCTTTTCCCTCCTCTATTCCGATTATTCTTAGATTAGCTCTCTTAAAATGGGCCCATATTTCTTCAGTGTCAGATTCCTTCTGTCCGATTTTTTTTTTCTAAGTTAGAAATGATGAATTCATTTTTGGAGTGATCATCTTCTAGAAGCAAGATTCTATTCTCCATGTGGTCTAATCGATTGTGTATTGTTTGAATTGATGCCTTTATGTAAATGATTGCATCCTTTATTTCTTTTAGACTCTCTCTAAACTCTTTTCAAAAGTCCTGTATTATTTCTACAGTTATATTCCTGATTTGATCTTCTGGAGATCCCTGGATTTCTGTGTTATCAGGTTCTGATAATATGGGGTTGTGGGCATTCATTGCTCTATTATTGCTCCTCTTTACCATGATTTCAGAATTTTGTGCCTTCCCTGGGTCACTATGACTTCACTAAGGGTGCTCTGTATTTCTAGTCTGTTGTAATCTCTGCTGCCACTACTCCTTTACTGGCTTGTATCTCAAAGTCTCATACCCAGGAAGTTAATTGAGGCTGCGCAAGACTGTGGGGGTGCAGGGTTGGGCGTTTTCCCACAGGGAGCTGTGACTAGGGTGTGGTATCTCTGCCACTACTACTCCTTCACTGAGTTGGACTGTAAAATATCCGACCCTAGGAGATTATCAAAGCTGCGCAAGTCCCTGGGAGTGCAGTACAGGGATTTCTCCTTTAGGGGCCGCAATTTCATTCACGGTTATTGTGCCTGCAGATCTGGAGTTGTGGCAGGCGCAGGGAACTCGCTGTCACTGCTGGCAATATGTCACCACTGCCATGCCCTCAGCTGTGAGGCTGGCGTGTTTCTTTTCTTGTTTTGAGCTCTCTTCTGAGTCCCTGGAAGGCGTGATGAGCTTGGTCACTGGGAGTTTTAGAAGTTCATTGCGCTGAAAGAACTGCTGAATTACACCCAAATGATGCAGCTGCTCACTTCAGCTTCTTGTTTACCTTTCCTCTCTGGAGCCTGGTGCTGTGAGGAAAGATGCCGCTGGCACGGCTCTGCTGCCACATTGTGGGCTTGATTTCTGGTCTCTGGTTTTCTTCTAGTCTTTTTTTCCTCTGTCCCTTGTGTTTACATTTTTTATTTCTCTGCTGATGGTGTTTTCTGGCTATGAAAAACAATGATTTTGTGGCAGTAGAGATCATGAGTTTAGCAGGACTCGTAAATGCTGCTTTTCCTGGTCACCATCTTCCCGGAAGTAGAGCAGGGTATATTTTATACCTGTGTTTATTGAACTTTCTACTGTATCTTAAGAAAATGCTTAGTTCATTTTCTTTTCTTATTTTTCAGTACTGGGGATGGAAGGCAGGAAAGTCCTACCTCTGAGCTACACCCTTAGCCCTATTCTTTTATTCTTTATTTTGAAACATGGTGTCACTGAGTTGCAAAGGGCCTCACTAAGTTGGAGCTGAGGGTGTCTTCGAACCACGCTCTTCCTGTCTCAACCTCCCAACCATGCAGGCTAGGTCATTTTTATATTTTTTCCCATTACTCATACACTTTATTCATTTTTGGAAACTAACAATATGAACACATAATGTATATAGTGTTTTTCATATTATTAATTTATAAACATCTAATTATTTCAGTGCTTATTTCTTGTCTCTACAAAAAGTCATAAAAGAATATATTCTGATTTTAGAACTTATTTGTCCAAAATATGTTAAACTTTATTTTCTTTTTGTTTCTAGTGAATCTATTCAATTTTTATCTGAGAACATATCCTTAAACTTATATACAATGTTTTTAGATTTTTCTTGACAGTGTGCTGCATCTACTTCTTTTAAAAGTTCCTCTAGTAGCCAGGCGTGGTGGCGCACACTTGTAATCCCCGCACTTGGGAAGCAGAGACAGGAGGATTGCACAGGTTCAAAGCCAGCCGCGCTGGCTTAAGAGACCCTGTTTCCAAATAAAAATATAAAAATGGGTCTGGGAATGTAGCCCAGAGGTAGAAGGGTTTCCAGGAACCCCAGTACCTTCAAAAAAAAATAGAAAAACTATTTTAATTCAAGAAAACTTTTCTCTTTGTTTACATGAAGCTATAAAGTCATATTGCTTTTATTCTTATTATCTGTGCCCCTACTTCCATTTTGTCTATTTTATCAACATTTTGGAAAAGTTGTCCACAATACCACTGGGATTAGAGTTTTGTACATCACTCCTTATTTCCTGCATAATTCTTTATAAATCACAATGCCATGCTGTTTGATGTATAAATATAAACAGCTGTTACATTTTCTTGGAAAACCACAACTTACAATGTAAAAGAATTAAGAAAACCTGCTTTCTTTTTCAATTTTTAGAACTGATGCCACTTCATTACTCTGTTCCTTATAAGGAACATGAATTAAATAACATGTCATTTGATGGTTTGTTAAATCAATATCCAGGTGTATGGATGTGCAGTATTTTTTAGTTTCTTTTCAGATGGTATTATTTATTTATTTATTTATTTATTTATTTATTTATTTATTTTGGTGGTACTGGGGTTCCTAGAAACCCTTCTACCTCTGGGCTACACTGCCAGACCTAGTTTTATATTTTTTATTTGGAGTCAGGGTCTCTTAAAACAGAGAGGCTGGCTTTGAACCAGCGTGATCCTCCTGTCTCTGCGGGGATTACAAGTGTGCACCACTATGCCTGGCAAGAATTTCAAGTATACTTAATATATCCTTTTTTTCTTTGAGGGACTGGGGATGGAACCCAGGGCATTCTACCTCCAACCTACACCCCTAGCCTTATTTTTTATTCTTTATTTTGAAACAGGATCTCACTGGGTTACAAAGAGCATTACTAAGTAGCTGAGGCTGTCAGTGAATCTTATAGTCCAGTGTCAGCCTCCAGAATGCTGGGATTATAAGGGTGTGCCACCATGCCCAGCTTCAAATATCTATTTTATTATCTCAAATATCAATGGTGAGCTTTTAGTTAAGGTTCATGTATAAACAGGTCAAGAAAGTTATACTGGAGAAATATACATAAGACTCATTCAAGCTATGTTTACCTTCACAAATAATAAATTTATGCTTGTTTTGATGAATGTGCAATTCTTGAATATGGTGATTCAAGTATCTTTCTACTCAAATCAATAAATTAAGATATCATTAAGGAAAATTTCTGAGTTTTACCTAAATGTTTAAAAATTACTTTCTGAGTGTTTAAGCAAAAGTAATTCTTAACCATTTTTTATTTTTATCACTGAATATTTACGGGAAAGGAACTATAATAAAAACAAAAAGTAATTTTATTCATAAGAATATAATTAGTAGCACTTGCTGACACACTTTAAATGAAAATCTGATTTTTTTGCCCAAGCTTGAAATAAATGTATTTTATTGGATTTAAAAAACCTTTTATATACTTAAAATTCTACTTTTCACATATTAATCATGAAAAATAAATAATATTAATTTCACTTGGTAGTGTGTTCTGCAAAGAGATACACAGATATACTTCTATTCTCACATTGTTATTTTAAAAATATTTTAATTCATCAAGTACTATGAGTAAGGTTATACCTGTGTGACACTTAGGCTTTTTATGTTGTCAGGTTCTTCACTCAGAAGTTGTAAGGGAAATTACCTCAAAGTGTGGTTGTAATGATCTCTTGAAAACACTTAACTTTGAGGAGAGCTTTATAAAAGATACTTATAATCATCATTTTTTAGCACCATGAAGTAGAACAAAAATAAAGAAAATAGAAGAAAAAATCTCCTGAACTATTTTGCTTCCAAACATCCCTTACTATGAAAAAATGTCTATACTAACAATATTATTAATATTAATAATCCTAGTATAGTAATAATAATATTTATGTTAATATTCTTACTCTTACCTTCTACCCTATGCTGTCAAAAATGAATAGAAAATTGGTATTCAATGTTTAAAAATCAACAGATATGTACGTATTACTTATTACATGCCAAGACTATTCTAGTATATTAAAACTTCATTTAACCTTTGACACATTCTTCTGGAGTGTTCTTATTGTCAAGCTCATTTTGTAAAGGAGCAAACTAAGATATTAAGAGGTAAAGAATGTGCCTGAGATCACACAGATTAAAGTACAAGAGCTAGTATTCAAACCTAGAGAGGCTAGCTCCAGAGGTCATCCCCTGAACCTCTAGACAAGGCCACCGCTGGCTTAGAGTGTAGGCTCTATTCCTACTATTTCACCCACTGGCCAGGTTAACTAATATTTGTGTGTCTTATATCATCACTCATAAACTGGGGAAATATAAGACCAGAACCACCATGTTGGATGGTTATTTTGATGACTACATGAAACAGTTGGCCAAACATTTAAGTGCTATTATCTAAAGTATACTAAGCTCCCAATAAATCATATGCAAAAATGTTATTTCATTTAAGTTCTAATTTTTATCAGCAATCTCCTGGTCAATGTGTTTTATTCAAGTTATGGAAAACAAAGTAGAAATCAGAAGTTATTTACATAATTACTGGGTATGGTATTTTTCTTAGTGTCTTTTTTTTTTTTTTTTTTTTTTTTTTTTTTGCGGGTCTGAGGATGGAACCCAGGGGCATTCGACCTCCGAGCTACACCCCCTGCCCTATTTTTTTTTTCCTTTGGGTGGTACTGGGGTTCCTAGAAGCCCTTCTACCTCTGGGCTATACTCCCAGACCTATTTTATATTATTTTATTTGGAAACAGGGTCTCTTAAGCTCCGAACCAGTGTGATCCTCCTGTCTCCGCCTCCCAAGCGCAGGGGATTACAAGCTTCTTGTGCTACCACGCCCCGGCCCTTCTTTTTTTTTTTTTTTTTTTTTGAGTTGCAGAGGGCCTCACTAAGTAGCTGAGGCTGTCTGTGAACCGCAATCCTCCGGTCTCAGCCTCCTGAATGCTGGGATTACAAGCATGCACCACCACGCCCGGCTATTTCTTAGTATCTTTAGGCTATAAATTATTCATTTTAGAGATCTAGTTCAAGAGAACCATATCAAAAAGCAAATGTAAAAACTAACAATTGCCCAACCAACACTGGGCACCACTAGGAGTGTGAAACTGAGCAAGAATTAGTATTTATCACAGTATATTTACCCTTCCTTGGAAACAGATATTTTCACAACTAAATACAAATTATTTAAAAGTATTTTGAGACAAGATTTCAACAGGAGTTAATAAGAGGGAAAAAGCTGAGCATGGTGGCGCATACTTGTAATCCCCAGGTTTGGGAGGCAGAGACAGGAGGATCGCGCAGGCTCGAAGCCAGCCACGCGTGCTGGCTTAAGAGACCCTGTTTCCAAATAAAAATATAAAAATAGGTCTGGGAGTGTAGCCCAGAGGGAGAAGAGAGAAGGGTTCCATCCCCAGTACCACCAAAACAAAACAAAACAAAAAAAAAAAAAAAAAGAGGGAAAAGAACCTAACTTTTTTTTTAGTTGGTATGTTTTTGGTTTTTCAAAAGAGAAACCTATAAGATATCGCTTAAGCAAAATCTTCTAAGTTAACAAAATTATACAGGTGTACCTCCCATCCCCAGTCAATGAAAGTAAAATCAGGCTTCTCTAAATAAATCTTATTGGAAATTTGCTTTGGTATTAATTTCAAAATAAAAATGTAGTCAAGGCCTGGGTACTGTGCAAGCACTCAGGCAGGGAGGAGAGGCAGTTATTACAATGCAGATTTTCCCTGACCAGAAGTGGTTACCAAGTACACAAAAGAGTAGTAGCCCAGGGCCTTCATATTTTAAAGACAAGTTTACATAATAAATAACTTATAGCAGATAGAAATAATAAAGGCTAGAACTCCCCAGGGAAATGGGAGGATGGTATAGGACTTTGTCAAGGAGGTCATATATCATGTGACTTCTGGCTTTGTTAACAAAGTAACACATCTTGGTTGTAACAAAGGCTTACACTGGAGATAATGGGCAGACCCACACCTACATCAGGTCAGGATCAGATAGACTACTGGTTAAGCAGGATAGGAGAAAAAGAATCCTTATAAACACTGTTCTGTGTTCAAAAACTTTAGTGTCTTATTTTCAAGGCACTCCACTGTACCTCTCTAATGAAGTGCTTTATGGTCTGTCCCTTCCTTCTACCTTTGTAATAATAAAAATTGCTTAAGCTTGCAAAAAAAATAAATTTTAGAAGAAAAGCTGCCAGAAATCAAGATGGCTTCCTTCTGAATTTCTCAGTCTTTCATGCTCTATTCCTCCACTGTCTTCTCTACCTGTCTCCCAACACAGGTTTTCTTTGCTATTAAGTGAAGCTGCTCACAATCCAGCTCTTAAGTTTTTATGTGCCCAATTGCCACCCTGTGCACTAAGGTTTTGTAGTTTCAATTCTACAGATCATCTAAAGAAGAAAAAAATACAGTCTTCACCCAAATTCAGCTAGGGCTCTGTTCAAAATCCTAACCCAGGAATTTGGTATATATTTATAAACAAAAAGGCCCACCTTAAGATAACTGAACACTCTCATGGGGAATGGACATAGAAAATATGCCACTAGAGACAGTAAATATGATAATTAAAAAGTTCAACCGATAGCCTTTGGAAAAATATAACAAGGGAACCAGAGTCCAGGAGACTGAGGAAGGGATAGAGGAGAGGTTCAGTATTAAATTGGGTAGGCAAAATATAAGAAAAGACTTAAAGATGAAGGAGTTAGCCAAATCCTATCTTGAGAAATGAATCTCCATCATGAAGGCAGGATGGCAGACTAGTTTGCCTTGAAGTGAACATATAATATCCATCAAAGACATTAGTTTTAGGTTTGCCTACTGATGGAAGACTATCCATCATAGAAAATAGTTTTAGGTTTGCCTACTGATACAGAGGAAGCAAAGGGGATAAATAATATAAGCTGGTTTGAGGAATGGCTTTGAAACAGGATACTGTCTGTCTAGTGTCTACTGTGTTGAAGCTTAAGTAATTAAGATAAAGCTAAAAATTAAATTTGTCTTAGTTGTAGATAAACATAAATTCCATACCAAGGAGTTAATTCTTCCACAGGAAGAATATCTGTTCAACATTCTCATTGGTGTAATCTAAAATGACTGATCATACAACTTATTTTTTTTTTAACGGTTTTTGGCGATTTGGAGTTCATACTAGGCTGGGTATGCAGAGTTTAGGACATGGCACTAGAAAGCAGAGAGAGGGAGTGAGCAGTAGGCTCTGTTCTCATATCATGGAGGTGGGAAGCAAGCAAGAGATAAACAAGGAGAGGTAGAACCTTATGTAATTCCAAGGCCACACCACCAGAGTTGGCTCTTTAGCTATCAAGCTCTGCTTCCAACATTGCTACACTGTTTACATGAGGGTTAGGGGAACATTCTAAATCCAAACCTTTGTAGTCTGCTATTATGTTTGTCTATCATCCCATTAGTTTATATGAAAAGATTAAAAATATTTTATAGCTAAGAATGTTCATAGAATCCTGTAATTCTACCTATTTGGAAGGATGAAGCAAGAGGATCACAAGTTCTAGGGCAGCCTGGGAAACTTATGGGGACCTTGTCTCAAAATAAAACATAAAAAGGGGCTGGAGATGTAGCTCAATGGTACAGTGGCCCAGGGCTAAGTCCTTAGTGCTGCAGTAAAATTAAAAAAATAAGGGATAACAGATTCTCTTCTTTCATCTTTACATCAATACCAGCATGTCTTAAATAAATTGATTTATATGGTCACCCATTAAAAACAGCACACATGAAGTCACTTTGAATTTTAGTCTCATCAATCAATAACTATACGTTCATATATAAATATGCAACCTCATTGAGGCTTCATTTCTTTAGATTTAAAATTTAGATAGTAATATTTACCTTTAGGAGCAGCTGGGAATAAACCAATAAGGACAGGCATATACACTGGTTGAAATAGGCACTCTAAAATGTTTGTTACTTTGCCCTATTTTATGTACCAGGTACTTTCTATCTCAATTTAATTTTTGCCATTTCATATACTGACAAACCTAGTCAAGATTCTGTTAAAAACAAAAATTTTAATTGAACTTTAATGAGATTGTACAAATGCATATATATGTTTGTACATTGAAAAGCTCATGACTCAAGAGACAAATTCATCAATGTTTTAAAACAACAAACATTGCTTGTACTATCTCTGTGTGATAAAGCTCAGAATTTGGAGAGAAATAGAAAAAAGGAAGTTGGCAAATTGGTTTAGTAGCCAATGAAAAATTAATTAGCAAACAAGGTTTTTTTTTTTGTCTGAATGACATAATGGATATGTAGCATTATTGAAATCTTTGTATGTGTAAGGATATCAATATTTCTTATTAAAATAAACAAGACACTAATTAGGGATTTAATATCATTAGTGCAAAATAGGAAAACTATAAATGTATGTTTTAACAGTATTTTCAAAAATTATATATGTATAATACAATAAATATTTAAGTATAAATGTGTTTATAATGTATAAATTTTCATATGATAAATTATAATTATTTTTATTATTATTATAGTAGTACTGGGGATTAAATCCAGGGGTATTCTACCTCTGAATTATTCCTCCAGCCCTTTTTTAATTTGTTGTTTTTGATACAGGGTATCACTAGTTTGTCTTCATAAATTGCTGAGTCTGTCCTCAAACCTGTCATCCTTCAGTCTCAGCCTACCAAGTACTGGAATATAAGCATGTGACACCATGCCTGGCTTATATTTTCATATTTAAAATAAACAATATAATAATTGATATCACAATTCTAACAAATCTAGAACACAAAGGACTGAGGAAAACCACAGCTGAAAGAATCAAAGCTATAATTAATATTCAAATACCACTATACCCTTTCTCCAATTTAAAAGGGCAGCAAATTTGTTTGAAGTATTTAAATTTTCTGTAATATCAAATTCATTCATATTTTACCAAAAACAAGCTCATTTCTTGACACATTTTTTGACTTTATGAGCTTTTCTGAACTTGGTATTTTCCTTCAGTCATTTGTATTTTGGATTAGGGCTCTGAAATTATTAAGGCTCTGTGCCTGGAGTGAGGCTGAGGATATCAAGTAGCAAGCTTCCCTTCCACAACACACATTTTTTTCTGCTTATAGCACTTCATCCAACACCAGAAAACCAAAAACACCAATAAACTAATCTCCAGCCTCATCCTTCGTCTTTCAATGTGTCTTAAAAAATTTTCCATTGGTAAAGAAACTTACTAAACTGGAAGTAATTCTAGGTGCTATCACACCTTTAGTAGCAGTTATCAACTCATATACTGGATGATTAATTTTGAACTGTGACAGAGACTTGAAAATTAGCCACTTTGAAAATGACAGAATATGGACATCTGAATATATTGAAGGTTATTATAAGTATTTGGAAGTCATTATCATGGCCAGGTTTGAGGAAGTTTGAAAGGGAAGTGGATTCCTGAGTTGAGAAAAAAAGGTCACTGAAACAATTTACCACTCGGCCTCATTTTGGTTATTTGATGTAACAGACATGGGGCTGTGGTTTATTTTATGTTTCAGATATTGTATAACAAAGTTATGCCATAAAGAATAAATCTAGTCAAAATTGTCATGTTCAAAATAAAAAGCATATGGTAATACTATTGCCAGAAAATAAGGTTTTATAAATTTAAAACCCACTCCCTGCCTTCCAGATTGCAGACGCTTAGTTTTGCTCCAAATGTTTTCTCAAAAATAAAAGCGAATATTTCCTTCTTTTGGTTTTGCTAAGAACCCAAAGTTCTTAAGTTGACTTCAATGCCAATTAATCTGGGCAACAAAAGAAAAAAATATTATAAGTAAAATCTTTTCCAGAAAGCTCTAAACCTGTGTATAATAAAAATACTTATATTAGGTGATAAAATATCTGCCCATTTGATAATATTTTAAATATTACTTTTAGCTGGGCGTGGTGGCGCACGCTTGTAATCCCTGCGCTTGGGAGGCAGAGACAGGAGGATCGTGCTGGTTTGGAGCCAGCCTCGCTGCTTAAGAGACCTGGTTTCCAAATAAAACGTATAAAATAGGTCTGGGAGTGTAGCCCAGAGGTAGAGGGCTTCCAGGAACCCCAGTACCATCAAAAATAAAAAATAAAAAAATAAATATTACTTTTAAAGTTGTTGAACTGTCTGCTATCTCATCCTCTTTATCTTAGAGAGAACAGGAGACCTTTAAGCTTGGGAACTCCACATCTTACTCTATGCTGTTTTTAACAAACCATGTGATAGTATATGTCACACAGGAGTTGAAACACATAATGAATACATCCTTTTTTGGCAGAAGAAAATCTTTTAAGCTTCATAATGTAGAAAAGAGCCTTGTATATAACTGGAGCTGTTTCACTTTCCCTGCGACTATCATACTTAGAGCTAGAAGAAGAGATCACTTTAGATCATTTGCTTTTCAGGTAAGTGAGGCCATTCAGTTTCTTGTATTTTTTTTAAAGCCATTTAGAGGGCACATTTATTCTCTTCACATGACAAGGAATAACACTTTTGAAACTCCAGGGAATTAATTAGCAAAATAGATATGATCTTCATAATGAAAGACACCTGTTTGTACTATAATCGTCCTAACGTTTATAGGCTATAAATATTAGGGTCTGAAGTTCTTCCACATGATCTGCTGAAATGTTACTAATTGTAAATAATTATTACAATAAAAGTTTCAATTCAACAAATGCATTTTATAACTATTTATTTATTCATTTATTTATTTTTGTGATACTGGGAATGGAACCCAGGGGCATTCTACCTCTGAGCTATACCTCCGGGCCTAATTTGTGTGTGTGTGTGTGTGTGTGTGTGTGTGTGTGTGTGTGTGTGTGTTACTAGGGGTGGAACCCAGGGGCTTTTCTACCTTCGGGCTATACTCTCAGACCTATTTTCTACTTTACTTGGAAACAGGATCTCACTAAGTTGCTGAGAGCCTCACTAAGTAGCTGAAGCTGGCTTCGAACCTGTTGGATCCTCCTATCTCAGCCTCCCAAACTATGGGATTACAAGCATGTGCAACCATGCCCGGCTCCCAGCCCTCATTTTTATTCTTTATTTTTGAAACAGGGTCTCACTGAGTTGCAAAGAGCCTCACTAGACTGTAACTGAACCATGTTTCTCCTGTCTCTGCCTCCCAAATGCTGGGATTACAAGTATTTGCCACCACAACCAGCTATTTGATAACTGTTTTAATCACATTCTTTTATGGGCCTTTCACTTCCTGGAATTCTTTCTTCTTTACTGTCTGTCACCCACCGTTCTTCCCCATCCTTCAGGAAAGAAGCTAGTGGTCTGAGACAGGTCATCATCTATACAGAGAAAAATTAAAACGACTTAGGAAATAAATGTATAAACTCCTATTGAATCTTAGCTCAGAGATAGAAGATAGAAAAGAAGAGGTCCAGAGGTACAGAGAAGGAGGCACAACTCCTGGAGAAGTGGATAAGAAATTCAACACACGGAGGAGACTTTTCAGATAAAGAAGGAATCAGGGGAGGCTCAGCAGAGGATCACAGGTTCACGGTCAGCTCATGGCAACGTAGACAGGGTTTCAAAAAAAAAAAAAAAAGTTTGGGGGTATAGCCCAGAGATGGAATGTCCCAAGATTCAATCTCCAGTACTTAAGAAGAAAAGGGAAAAGAAGGAAGGGGAGGAGGAGAAGCAAGAGGTGGAGGAGGAGGAGGAAGGGGGAAAAGCAGGGAAAGCTACTATGTTTTGGTGGATGGTTTTTATTTTTGTGTTAGGAATTTTCTATTTATTTGTAGGTAAGAATTAAGAATAGGCCCTCTCATTTCCATTTTGTTGAGGACATTCTTGAACTTGTCAGGTTCTTGACTGGGTGTTTTGTTTGGTCATGATGGAGCTGTAGGAATCTTTGGTGAGGCTGAGAACACCTAGGGTCCATTTAACATTGTACCTCTAGGTACTGCTGATTTCCTTTCTCCTCCTGTTGCTTTCAAAGGTGCTTCTAGCAACCTTCAAATAGCAGACTGTGAGAAAACACAAACAAGGGAGAGAAAAGTCTGTCAGACAACTTTCACTTTGGGGTTTAATAAAACAGACATCTTCTGAGGAGAGGTGCTCAAAGATGGCTTGTGTCAAGTGTTGGTGTGGGAAGCCAGAACTCAGTGTGAAATAAAACCGTATATGTACTAATAAATTATTCTGACAGTCCTCAGCACATCTTCCCACATACCTTATAACTTTTTAATGACATTTCTGCACTAAGTAGAATAATACAGTATAGTAATAGGACTGAGTCATCATTACACTTCAGAATGTGTGTGCTGCCGAGTGCCATGTGATTGGATTGCTGTCCCAAGTCGCCCCCTTTTACTATTAAATATCATCCAATTGTGCTTTTAAGTTACAATAAGCTGCTCCCATAATAGCATTTTCTCATTTCCTGGGAGATAAGGAATTGCTACTGGAACAACCCATAATTTTCTGGCACTTGTTCTTTTGCTTTGTTTTGCATAATGAAAATAGCTTCACGGATTTTTTTAAAATAAAATTTTAAAAAGAAAGCATACAACTAAAAAAAAAATTATGAAATTTCATTGCAATAAGGATGTATAGACAGTTGGTGGTCATACTGCTTTTATGCTTATATTATCTCATGCAATTAGGTAGATAGGTAAAATTAGATAGACAAATGGTCTGTATATAGATAAAATACATGTAAATGGGGTCTGCTGTCATGTTGTTTGTATTCTTAAGAGTCACCATGCTATGCACAAACAATAAAACCGCATGGCTTAGAAACACATTATGTGAGGACAAAACTTTCAACATCCAATCAATGACATTAAGAAGAAATGAAAATCTAATAAAACCTATAGTAAAGTTTTACACATAAATAGTTAAAATATATATGCACTACAATAAATAGAGCACTTTACCTTTATAAACTAACTGCAGATTTTCAAGTCTGTCTAGGCCGTGGTGGAAGGAGCTATAGCTTCTGAGTTATTGCCAATGGTGAGAAGATGCTTATACTTAATCAGGAGGCAGGTTGTAACAACATCAAGTGTGGATGGGAGCAGATCATATACCTGGATACAAAACATCATGTTTACATGGTCTTTTACAGCCTTAAATTCTAGTGCAGGTCTTTCTATGATGATATAAAGATCCTCTGAGGCATGTGATTATAATAGATATTTTATCAAAAATGATTATTTGACCCAATGCACAACCTTTTCCTTTAATTGCTTTCTGTGTTACTGCGAACAGTTTTTGCAGCCTTTTCCTCTTCACCCGCAGCTTTGCTTAACAGTCGAAGGCTTTGCCCATGGTAAGGATGTTCGAAACCTCTAACCCAGCCACTACAGGCACCGATGGGAGACACTTCTGTGGGATCTGGCTAAGCCTCTTTAAGGACTTCCCACATCAGTAGTGCTTTTCTGCTGGGCGTGGTGGCACACGCTTGTAATCCCTGCACTTGGAGGCAGAAACAGAAGGATCTCACGGGTTCGAAGCCAGCCACGCTGGCTTAAGAGACCATATTTCCAAATAAAAACTATAAAATAGGTCTGGGAGTGTAGCCCGGAGGTAGAAGGGCTTCTAGGAACCCCAGTACCACCACCAAAAAAAAAAAAAAATTAGTGCTTTTCTTGTTATAAACTCTGATTCATATTTTGAGCCATGATGCTGAAAAGCAGTTTTGATGTTGTGTAAATTTTTTTCATATATATAGAAAAGTTTGCCTAAAAGAAAAAAAGTAATGAAACCTAGTCTTGTAGGGTGATGCTGGCAATGAACTGTGGTAGATATATGTGTAAGGCAGTGCATGTGGGCATTTTCTGTATCTCCACCCTGTCTTTTGCCTGTGTGCAATCTTCTGCTTTTCCTAGTGTTTCTTCTAGTGTTTCTTTCTTTCTCTCTTTCTTTCTCTCCCTCTTTCTTTCTTTCTTTGTTTTTTTTTTTTTTGTGTGTGTGTGTGTGGTACTGGGGTTCCTGGAAAACCTTCCTCCTCCTGGCTACACTCCCAGACCTATTTTATTCTTTTTTATTTAGAAACAGGATCTCTTAAGCCAGCACAGCTAGCTTTGAACCTGAGCTATCCTCTTGTCTCCGCCTCCCAAGCCCAGGGATTACAAGCATGTGCTACCAGGCCTGGCTTCCTAATGTTTCTAGTGAGGAAATGATATGTGAACTTGTGCAAAAATGCACAATTTGCTCCAAATGTTTCCAAATATATCAATTATGCTAAAAGAAATTTGTGTTTCAAAACAAGTACTGTAGCTGATACAATAGCATATCTATGTTGTATACATATGTGGCATATACATTTTATTTAATTATGTATATATGTGTGTGACAATTTTACTGTTTTGCTAGTTTTCTTTGCCCTGTAGATGGACAAAGGATATCAGCATTCCTCTGCCTTTATTTTTCTACTACAAACATGATGCAATAAAACATAGAGAAATATAATATTTTTTATGTAAAAGCAACAGCAAGGACGGGTTTGGTGGTGCATGCTTGTAATCCCAATACCTAGGAGGCTGAGATAGGAGAATTATAGGACAGTGTCAGCAATATAGCAAGACTCTTCACAACCTAATGAGACCTTGTTTCAAAACACAAAATAAAAAGGGCAGGAGGTATAGCTCAGAGGTAGAATGACTCTGGCTTCAATTCTCAGTATCACATACACACACAAAAAGAAAAAAAAAATGTGACAGAACAGTAGAATGACTGTGTGTGTGTGTGTGTGTGTGTGTGTGTGTGTGTTTGTGTGTTTTGTGTGTGTATGTGGCGGTACTGAGAATGGGACTCTGGAACTCAGGGGCATTATACCTCTGAGCTACACCCTCTGCCTGATTTAATTTTTTAATTTTTTAATAAATCTTACTAAGTTGCAGAGGGTCTCACTAAATTGCCAGGGCTGTCCTAAAACCTGCAATCTTCCTGTCTTGGCCTCCAAAGTACTGGGATTACAATCATATTCCACCATGCCTGGATTTGACTTTATTTTTTATTTAAAGACTACATAGTATTTTTAATTTAAACAAATATTGACATATTACTTTTCCAAAAGACTGCAAAGAATCTTACTTACATAAAAATATTTGAGAACATTTTTATATTCTTTATATTCTTTATATTCTCTTGCATATTTACCAGTAGTAGATGCTATCATTTATTTTTTTTTAAATCCCTTGAAGTTCTAATAGGTAATTGATAGTTCAATGGTGCATAAATTTGCATTTACTTGAAAAATAAAGAGTATGAAAATTTTTTCACACATTTAGTTGCAACTTGTATTGGTTTCGCCTGATTTCATATTGTATTGTCTGCTGTTTTTCTGTTGTTTGATATTAATTTATAAATGCCTTTGTATTCTATAAAATTAATTTTTGTTAGTCTTGTGTCTTAAAATATTTCTCCAGCTTATACTTCTAAATTGGTTTTGTTTGTATCTTTTGCAACTATGTTAGTGATTATATAGTCAACCATGTCTATCTTTTCCTACTCTGATTCATTTGTTTGGGATTGAATTTCCTTATGATATATGTTCTGTACTTCAATTATGTGGTTGTTATCATTGCATATTTAAAAATGTTTGCATATCATTTTATCACCCTGACAGGTAAATAATATCCTTTCTTATATAGGAATTCTGTGTGAGTCCTCTTCACTGTTAGGAATACACTCATAAGCTCACCAGCCAGTGCCATCCCTTAGGCCCCACAGAGTTGTCCTCAGCTGCCTCAATCATGCTATATTCTTCATGAAGAAATTCTCCCTGACTATCTCAGAGATCTAGAGGTCTGAGCGTGTGAGCCTCCTGTGGGTTAAATCTGAAGGCTATATATTCTTCAAAGCTTTCCTTGAAGTGGGCCAAGGCTTTAGAACAATTTGACTCTTTCTTATTGCCATCCTCTATAGGTACTGAACCTATAAAAATATATCACTTGTGAAACTCGTTTAGCACCTGCTTCCAGAGAGCCCATGCATATTTATACATATATAATTAAATATATAAATGTGAAAATACATATTTCCATTCTTTGTTAATATATATGATATATTTGTATAATTTCTAAATGTAATAATGTACTATATGTAACATTTATATCATATATTTATATCAGATATACATAAATCCAAAATTACATATTTATTGATATTTCTATATGTCTCTCTATGTTTGAAAACTATGAATTTCAGTGACAACTATCATTTCATATTTTTAGCTTCGTTTGGATTTTTATATGCTTTTATTTGGTGCATTGTAATATATGTTACACTGAGGTATAAACAGAGATAAGCACACAACACTTAGAGCACTTTTTTCCCCCAGTGATTTGAAATTATTTTTGAGGTCCCCTGAGACTTCACAAAAGGAAAAAAGCCTAGTTGGAGATTAGGCTTAGTTGCTAAGGAGGGGCGCCTGATGGTGTAGCCTTAGATATTATATGAGTTCCCTCCTCCCCGTGGTCCCTCTCTTGCTTCTGGCCTCCATGATGTGAGAACAGAGTACTGTTTTTTTCCTACTCTCTGTTTTTTGCCACCATGCCGTGAGCTCCAAGACCCAGCCTGATATGGACTGAACCTTTGAAATCTCCAAAAATAGAGAGCAAATAAATCTTCCTTCCTCTAAATTGTAGTGGTGAGTTGTTTTGGTTTATAGCAGTGATAATGTTGAAACAGCTCCCTTCACAGACATAAAGTAAATTATTTTATCTTTGTTATATTTAATTATTTGATCAATATCCTTGTATATTTTCCATCGGCCAATCCCACAGTCATCCTCCCTCAGTTTATATTAATACTTACTTCACCTCACCCATTGTTCAACCTTTCCTCAACCTTGTACCTGCTGGGGCTCAAGGGCTTGTTCACCCTTCAGGTGATCATTTTACCACCCTTGAGCTCCAATCCATGGCCACTGCATCACCTCCATCTCTGTCCCCCATGAGGGTGCTAGTCTCAATCCCCTTGGTCTATACACTTTATGTTTAGGAGCTCTCTAATGTGAAAACACACAGCACCCTATTAGGACTCTGAAAGTTGCTTTGGGTCAGAGTAGCTTTCTTCTTACCACTCTAATACAGAAAGAAACCTGTTCTATTTAGATTGGCATAATGAATAAAGCTTAAAAGTTTTAGAACAAGAAGAGGAACACGACTAACACCATGAATTTTGAGGTTCATTTATGTCCTTGCATGTATCAGTCATTTGTTCTTTTATTTAGTAAATAATATTATATAACATGGTTACACTACAATTTGTTTACTCATTTTTCTGATGATGGATACTTAGGTGATTTCAGGTTTCAGATATTATGAGTAGAGCTACTCGGAGTGTTCATCTGTAAGTCTTACAGTAGACATGTGTTTTCAATTGTCTTGTATAAATGCTTAGGAATATAATTTCTTTATAAGAAACCACTGACACAATTTATAAGATAGTTTTATTAGGTTGTACTCTGACCCACAAAGTATCACTTCATAACCCATTTGAGCTTTCATCTTCAGACATCCAAGAGGAGAAGCAGCTTGCACTCTCTACAGTTTTAATTTAAAAATCTCCTTTATCAGTTAGAACATTTTTTATGTTTATTATTCACTTGTGTATCTTGTTTGTAAAGCATCTGATCAATTCTTTAACATTTATTTTATGTTAAAAATAAATCTTATTCTATAGCATTGCATTGTATCAGGTCTTTAGTCTGCAAACAAATTATTTGTCAGATATATATGGAGGAAATATTATCTTCTGCTCATTGGATTATATATTCATTTTCTTAAAGATATATTGATAAGCAGAAGCTTTACTTCTATATTTATTTTATAATCTATTCTAACTTTTATGTGTGGCCTAAAATAGAGGTGAATGTTTTTTTTTTTTAAGATGGGTTTATAGGTGTTCTAAAATTACATGATTAAAATAAGTCTATCTCCTCCATTGAATTCCATTGGAAAATTTGTTGAAAATTATTTGGTGGAATAGTACTTTTATTTGATACTCTTCTAGGTATTCATTTTAATTAACTTTTAATTTAGTTACAAATGAACATGAAACATATTTATGTGCTGTCAATACTTTGATTTTTTTTTTTGTACTGAGAATTGAATCCAGGGGCTTCCTATCTCTGAGATACACGTCTACCTTTATTTTATTTTTATTTTGAAACAAGGTCTCACTAAGTTGCAGAGGGCCTCACTAAGTTGTGGAGAATGGTCATGAACCTGCAAACCTCCTTTCTCATCCCCCCACATACTGAGATTACAGGCATGTACCACCACACACGGTTAGTTTGAAATATTTTCTAAAAATTGATATACTTTTATTGGTGCATGGTAGTCTCACAACATAATGTAGTTCGAGTGTTAGGCACATACATGCACACAGCACTTGGTGACCCTCACCCAACTCCCTCTTCATCCCTTCTCTTTCCCCATACACTATACTGAGATTGGCATTGTTAATTTCACATATGTGGATAACATAAAGAGCTTCCTTCCTTAATTTTCTCTCCCTACCACCACCACCTTTCCATAGACCTCCTCCATTGCTTCACTGGGGTTTCTTCTCCATTATCTAAAGCCCCTCTTGTATGCTGATTACTCTCCAGCTTCCACAAAAGAGAAAACATATAACCCTTCACTTTCTGTGAGTATCTAATATCACTTAACATAATGTCCTTTAGGTCCTTTCATTTTCCTGCAAAAGACATCATTTTGTTCTTCTTTATAACCCTGTAGAATTTCATCGTGTGTCTATCTCATAATTTTGTAATCTATTCATCAATTGAAGAGTTTGGTTGATAATTTGGCTATTATCAATTATGTGGTTATAAATATAAATGTGTATCTATCATTAAAATAATCAATTTCATTACCTTTTTAACAAAGATATTCAAGAGCGATATAGCTGCATCATGTGGTGGATCCATTCTCAGTTTTCTGAGAAATCTCCACACTGATATCCATAGTGGCTGCACTAATTTGCTATCCTATCAACAGTATATATGATTTTCTATTTCCCCACACTCTGATGGCATTTATTGTTGTTTGTATTCTTCATGATAATTGGAATTAGATGGAATCTCAGTGTAGTTTTGATTTGCATCTCCCAGATTACTAATGATGATTAGCATTTTTATACGATATTGGATATTTGTATGTCTTCTTTTACAAAATATCTATTTAGTTTTCCATCTATTGATTGTATTATTTGTTTTTAGTGTTAATTCTTTTAAGTTCTTTTTATATTCTACTGGCAAAGATCTCTCATTCTGTAGGTTCTGTCTTTAGACGCTGGATATTTTCCTTTGCTGCACAGAAGCTTTTAGCTTATTAGATCAAACATATGGTATCTGTTAGAGAACTTCCATTATATATAAAAAGAAAAAAAATCAACCTAGTTCTTCCTTTTTTCCTGAAAGTTCCATTAGCTAGGAGAAATGTCTTTAGAACAGCCTATAGATTAAAATTGTTGAATTTGTTTAAAATAATTTCTTTGAGTGTGTGTACTTCTGTGGATGCACGTGCACACGTGTGTGTGTGTGTGGTGTGTGTGTGTGTGTGTGTGTGTGTGTGTGTGTGTGTAGCTTACATTACTGTGATACCAAAGTTCTGTCCCGCTGAGATCCAGCTAAAAAAATACCACCATGAAATGTCAGAGAAGCCATTAAGCTTTTAAAGAAATAGTGACCTTAACCCATCAACATTAGGGAAAGGTACAAAGAGAAAAAGAGAGAAGACTGAATTTGTGAGAAATGAAAAATGAGCCAGACATAGAGGATGTAGTTACTCTATCTAAATTGTTTCTCTTTGAATTTATTTTACTTGTGTCCAATAAAAATATGTAGCGTGGCAGTTGGAATTTTTATTATGCTAGCATTGCCACTCCATCATTCTTGCATTGTACTCTAAGGCTATCATAGCAATTTTGTGGATAATTAAGCTTCTTTTCTCATATATCATGAAATGACTGATTAATGTAAATTGTCAGAATTTTAATATTCATTTATATATTTATATGAATATTCATTTAAAATGTGATCTTGAGAATAAAGAGGATGAATATCTTATTTAATGTATATTTATTTTTTAAGTAAATATTGATCTTGGAGTAGCTATTTTCACATTTTCCTGCTCTGTTTATAGGACTTCACAACTCATAGCAAGTTACTAGTTCAGATACCCCACAACTTAAGAATAATTCTTTAATGAATCAATGAGTAATGGTAAAGCAATATGTTGTTATAACCTTTAAGGATTTTGCCATTAGGCATTCTCTGTTTATTGGTATTTGAAAAGACAGAGTGCATATAAGATGCTGCAGAGAAGTCAGTCTTGATTTTACATAGCTGACAATGAAATACAGCTTTCATTTTAAGATAACCCACATAATTTACTTCAGCAAACTAAGATAGCAACAGTTTAAACTATTAGAACTTAAATAACTAGATTTAACTTTAGCAATTGCTTTAAGTTTATTCATTGCCTGTAATATTTCTGACACGTATTTTCTCCTGGAAAAAAAAATATATTATTCTGTTTCTGGCCTGTGTTTTCCTATACCCATTTTCTGCATCTTGGATACATATAAAAAGAAGCCCTTGACAGTAATTTTTTGCCTGGGTTGAGGCAGCAGTATACTTGTTAGTATACTATGTGGCTCTAAAAATTTTATAAGTTCACAGAATGACTGAAGTGAACACAGATTTTATGTGTCAAATCATACATATCACACAGATTAGTGTCTTTGGGATGTGGATGTTGATGAGAAACAGAAATCGGCAGCAGCAATTTATGCTTTGAAATATACTCCAAAACCAGATTCTCATCCATCTCTGTTTGGTTTGAGTTTACTGTCTTTAGTGCTGTTTTCACCCCCCCACACACACACACCCACTAAAGCATCTGAAGGATATTGTCTCAGCATTTTAACCAACCCTTGAAAAGGCAAGCTCAGAAATAATTTAAAAGGAAAACAAGAGATGATATAAAGTCATGCTTCGTCTTTAATTTGAACATCGATTAACACACAAATACATGCACACACATGCACACACGTTTATAAATAACATGGAATATATATATATATATATATATATATATATATATATATATGATATAGATGTTTGAAGAATTTTAAAACTGATATTTATAGTTACCTATATATTTTTTAAATTATATGTATTTTTTAAATGTTCCAGCTAATAATAAGGCTGCTCTTAGTAGAAAAAGAAACAGTGCAGACACATGGCTCCACGTTCACCTGCAAAGCTATTTCTTTGCTTTTGGGATCATCATTCAGAGGCACCAACTTGCCACTTCTTTGTCATCAGCAGAGGCAAAGAGCACACAATGGACATCATTCTTGACAGAAGGACTTTTTATAAGACTTTTATTTCCTACTGAGATATTTTATTTTCACCCTTACCACATCTACATTATTTAATACTGGGTATGTGAAATCACTCCTTATGTGGATATCTATGGTGAGTTTTGCAACCAAGAAGGGCAGTCGTGCACGCACGACACACACACACACACACACACACACACACACAAAGAAAAGGCATTTTTGCACATTAAAAATATAGCTTTTATTTTAATATTATTTGAATGTTAAATTAAATAGCATTAGCATTTGTTTTATCCACAATGTGGTTTTTCCAGTGAATAGTTTTTCTGAATATTTAATGAATATTTTAAAAAGTAATAAGATAATATCAAAAGCTGTCAAGACTAGCATTGTCTCATATGGGGAAGAATACTGAGCCACAGAACTAGATAAGATTGACATGTGAGCCAAAAAATCAGAATTTAAAGCAGGTAATATATTAATAAGTTCTAAGTCATAATTCACTATTACTTTTAAAACCCAAGGCTAGGAGTACATTATCGAACAAGAAATCCAAAGATACTTTCCTCTTATTAACTATGGCACCCATCAACCTTTTTTTTATAGTACAGAATATGTTACGTTGGAGTATATTCTATTTATAAGAAAATAAGATTCTGTAATTTTTATTATCAGTAATCTAGTGGTATCAAATGTTATTTCCATTTTAGAAATAAATAAATAGATGAAGTTTAGCAAATTAAAAGACTTGTCCAAGCTTAGTGACAAATACCAACAACGATGTAGGAAATGGTTCCACACACCTCACTACCTTGCTTTTCCTTCATGGTCCATGGTAAGGCTCACATTTCTGATCCTGTCTGTAACAGTTCAAAACTGGAAGTAAAGTTCTCAAAGAACACATATTTGACAAATATCTTCTAATAAGTTGCTTAGGGACTGGAAGTAGACATTAGGTGAAGAACTGCAAATATATAATTTTTTTAAAATTTATACTTTGCTTTTTCCCTGGAACAAATTCTCTTAAGATATCATCTGAGCATATTGAGCCAAGTTTGTATGGCAATTAAAATATGACCTTTGAGTAAATGATGTGTTTTACACCATCTTGTTTTCCCTGTTCACATTTGCAGAAAAAGTTAAATACAGAACAAAAGATTGTTAGATTTATTCATATAAATCAATGTAGCATCTATTATATGTGGGGTATTACATTGATTATAATTTCTATCAATTTAATTATGCCACTTGGTTTTGAAATCTCCCTTCGAGATTCCAAAATTATTAAAACTCAGATCACTACTACTCTTAATGCATCAAAGAGTACAAATCTTAATAGTTTAAAATGTTTTGTGACTGGCATTTTTGAAAGTTCATAATACGTAGCTCAGTTGCATGGGTGAATTCCACTTACCTCAACAATTCTCAAAGTACTGTCCCTGGGCCACTGGTGTCAGTAACATGTTGAATCTTGTTAGAATTGCAATTTTTTTTTAATCTCACCTCTGATCTACTGAATTAGAAACTCTAGGCATTGGGTTTAGCAATCTGTGTTCTAACAAGCCCTCCAGGTGATTGTTATGCAGGATGAAGTCTGGGAATCACTCCAATCAAACAAGGATTCCTAGATAGGAACATTTCTTGTACTCTATAAAAAAGATCTGGTGTGGGCATTCCTCTAGACTACTGAACACTGAAATTGGTGGGAATCAGTAAAATGAAGTTTTGTTTGTTTACAATGTCCATTTTTATAATTAGACAATAGCCAATTGACTGCAACATCTTTTGTATTTCCAGCAGAACTCTCTGCTCAGCTTAAGAAAAGTCTATTTTAAAAGGTTATGATGCACCAATAGATTTTTAAAAAGATTAAAAAAGCAGAATCAGCCATATGGTCTATGTATGGGCACATGCTTTCTGTCCCTTTCCTGTCATTACTCACATATTAAATACATTTTCTGAAGGGCCACTTTTCTTGAATTTGAACACTATAGATTATTAATAAAAAAGTATTTCCAAGAAAACTAAATTTGCCTTTTGTTATGTAATTTTTTAAACTTTGCCAATAAGTAAAACATCAGGAAATGTTGTAAAAGTTGCATATAAATAGTCCCTGACTTATATGTTGCTTATAAGCATTTCTATTTGTAATATGGGTTTTAAAGATAACAGATTCTGATATTAAGTAAACCTTTAATACATGTAAAAATGGTATTTATAAAATAAGGTAGCAAAATTATTCCTATTAGTAACTAAATATGCAAGTTATAATTAATTGAATACATTTTATATGTATTTATGTCATATAATGTTATTTAGGCATTGTGACTTTAAAGATGTATATCTAACAAACAAGTCCATATTTCAGAGAATAACTGTCAACTCAGATGTTTAAAATATGTATATAACACAGAGCTAATTTAAAGTACGATTTGACTTTTAAAAAAGGTAACTGTTTTTGTTGTTCATTTCAAAAACATTTCAATGGTCAAGAAAACCCATGGACATCTATCAGCCTGCCTACTAGACATTTTATCTGTAAAGATGAAAATGGTAAGTGTACTTAAAAGTTACCTTTGGTATTTTCAAAGACAGCAGAGATTTTTACTTTGCATATAGCATATCTTTGCTTCTCTTATGCTTCAAAGAATTGAACACCAAAGTCCTCTATTAAAGGCAGCTTTTTCTACAATTTTGATATTGGTCTGGATATTTTTGATAGAAATTTTTATCAGGGTAACATCAGGAGTTATAGGTGTAAACAAATGAGAATTCTGCTGTACTCCTAGTTTTTTTTTTTTTTAAATGGGACAGGTATACATTTGTTTATCATGTATTATAGAAAAGGTACAGGAAATGTTTAAGACAATATTTTTTCTCTACTCTTTCCCCTAATGTGCCCCTTCCTCACTTGAACACAAGATTATAATGGTTAATCTAAAATGATTTAAATAATAAAAATTATTTTATTCTTCTACAGAATAAAAATTTGAAACCTGACTGGCATTTGGTATGGAGATAATAGGACTAGAAACCAGATTCTATTACCAGGTTGTACCTTTTTTAAGTTCTGAGAAGGTATGGATTTCTGTTGTATAGCATTTTAAATGGAGGTGAGTAGATATCACCTGAGAGCCATGACTGGTACAGTAAATTCACAAAAAATGAGAAAACTATACCTATATTTCAAGTCTCATCTCAAATATTGTCTATAGTACTCCTGCCCTTGATTTTAACTTCAGATATTATTCCCAAATCAAGACTCTAGTCTAACGTATTACCTAATTGTCCTAAGTACGGGAGGACAATTCTCAGAATACCTAATCACCAAACATCAACCATTTGAGGTACAGCTTCTTACAGCCTATAATTTCCTTTTAGAGTAATAGATTCTGTTTAAATTTTGTCGAGGATAAAACATTTTATAAATCAGAATCATAAATTTGTGAGCTGAATTACTGGAGAAGCGAGATCAGTCAGTGGCAGAAAGTCAAGGGTCCTATGTTGTCTCTTATATGTGGAAGCTTGAGAGAAAATAGGAAACAAGAGAGGCTTCGGATAAAATGAGGAGGGAGAAGAGCAGAAGAGTAGGAGGAGATTGGGGGAGGGATGTGGCGATAAAGGTGGAAGAGGAAAAAGTAGGGACAATAAAGGAAACAGTTCAACTATGGCTATGCTCATATATGAAGGTATCACTGCCAATCTCACTAACATGTATGGGGAAGCCTGGGGTCGGGAGGGACCTGGAGGAAAACACACCAAGTAGTATGTGCATGTATGTCTATATCACTTTAAATCTCACTATGATGTTTAATTATAATGTAACAATAAGAGTGTATTTAAAAAAACAATATCTTATGTGTTGTCGCCTACCAGATGGGCATTATTAACTTTAGAATGGGATATATTAAAGTTAGAAAAGATTGAGTCAATATAATGAATCAAAACTTTCTCATTCAAAATATAGAACGAAAGCTGGGAGTGGTGGCACATGCTTGTAATCCCAGCATTCAGGAGGCTGAGACAGGAAGATCTGGGTTCACAAGCCCTTTGCAATTCCGTGAGACCCTGTTTTAAAATAAAGAATGAAAAATAGGACATGAGTTGTAGCTGAGAGATAAAATGCCCTTGGGTTCCATCCCCAATTCAGAAAAAAAACATTTTTTTAAACATTGGAGACAGATAAATTCTTAGGGAATCTGAGTATCTTCCTTTTACTGAAATGAAGCACTAACAAAGCAAAATAGGTACACTTTTAAATTACTAAAAAGCCTGTATTAATCTAACTTTACATGCATGCATCTTAAAGAAAGATTAAAAGGATGGATAGAACCTCAAGAGTTAACACATTAATATAAACCATTTTTGCTTAAAAATGTAAAAGTCATGCTGATAGGTTTTGAAAGAAAATGGATATTCATAGTAATCATTCTCAATTTATAATAATGTAACCACTGAAATGGAACATCTGAGCACATTTGCATATGTTGATACAAATTATGAAGTTCAAATAAAACTTATTCTAAACTAAATAATTTTTTAAAAAGCTCCATGTAACAAAAAATCTATATTTTGGGCTCTCCTAAAATGTGCCAGGAAATTAATTTCAGAACCATTTTCCTCCATTTAATATACACTTACCTTTTACTTTATGTGTTTAAATTTAAATTTCAGAAATGTATGTTGTTTTTCCATGTAGAAGGGATTTTAATAGTTTTATAATATATATAAAACAGTTCTCTAAGTGGTTAATATGCATTCTTTGGATGTTATAAGTGAGGTGCTATTATTTTTTCTCAGTTTAGCAGGGAAGCAAACTGAAATAAAGATGTTACTTAAGATCACATCCTCCTAATATTATTATATTGGGATCCATGTGTGGCTTAATCCTAGAGTCAGTAAAGAACGGATAAGCCTTAGAAACCCAGTATTTATTAAGTTTCCTGTATATTAATATATTTATAATAGTAATGGGTAATAAAGAACACAGTTAAAAATTCTAAGTTAAAGCCAGACATGGTGGCACACATTTGTGAGCAGGAGGTTCTTGGTTCCTGGACAGCCTCAGTGAAGCGCTTTGCAACACAGTGAGATTGTGTTTCAAAATAAAGAATATAAAAAGTAGGGCT
This sequence comes from Muscardinus avellanarius, assembly GCF_963383645.1. Lineage (NCBI taxonomy): Eukaryota > Metazoa > Chordata > Mammalia > Rodentia > Gliridae > Muscardinus > Muscardinus avellanarius. The sequence goes on from NC_137800.1 coordinate 31,786,001, forward strand.
GGGGAGTAGCTCAGAGGTAGAATGCCTCTGGGTTCCATCCCCAGCACTACAAAAAAAAATTAAGTTAAATTCCATCTTCTGTTACTGGATACAGATATTAACTTTGTTTATTACCTTGGTAGATTCAAAGAATAAACATTAAATCTTTTAAATAGGTATGAAATACACTATGTAGCCTGAGAAGAGAAGGAGTATAATTTTTTGCAAACATTTAAGCTGACCGTCTTAATTGAATGCCTCAAGAGTGAAGCTCATATCTTATTTATTTCTAATTCTGAGATACTTGCTTTAAGAATGGACTGGCACATAATTGGTTTATTTATTAACCTATTATTAATTGATGATATTTTTATTTTTATGCTTAGATATTTATCTTACTTATATTAATAATTACTTATTCATCATTCATAACAATTGTTTTATGTATTGATCCCTGTATATATTAATAATATTCATTGAACATCTATTACTTCTCAAAATTTGGCATATGAAAATGAATGAAACAACAAATGTTTCTGCAATCAGGGAGCTCACACTCTAATGGGAATGGACAGATAATAAGCAAATAAAAATACACTTGATTCTAAGTACTGGGTTATTTTGTTTTATAAAGTCACTAGTAACATTGAGTTATCAACTACTGAACAATTGCCTCTAAGGTAAATATAAAATTGGGTTTCTATAAGCCTCTGATAATAGCACTTTTTTCAGTTGATCAATATATAACCTTGTTTTATCCATGTTTCTCTTAAAAGACGCCTTATTTGGTGTCTTTAATTCATCAACCCTGAACTTCTGGGCCACAACACTATATGTCATGCCTGAACAGAACATACCTAGCACACATATTTACTCTTTTTTTTTTTTTTTTTTGGTGGTACTGGGGTTCCTGGAAACCCTTCTACCTCTGGGCTACACTCCCAGACCTATTTTATACTTTTTCTAAAGTTGGAAACAGGGTCTCTCAAGCCAGCACAGCTGGCTTCAAAATTGCGCAATCCTCCTGTCTCCACCTCCCAAGCATGGGCCACGCCCGGCCACATATTTCCTCTTTAAGGCATGTCAAAATGTCAAAGCCTTCTCATTCAGCACTATGCATGGGAACTATTTTAAACAAACAAACAAAAAATCACTAAAAGAACCCCTACAGGTAAAAAATATGGCACTATAGAGACCATCAAAAGTACACTTGTGAAATAAAACCAGAAGCGTATCATTGTTCAACCTCAGCTGGGAATGTTTACAGTGGGTGACTCAAATATTTGCTGCTCTCATATATCTATGTATATCTTTAAAAAATGTCACAAGTATTAGTTTGGGCATTGCAAATAACTCTTATCAAGAATCCATACTTGTTAATACGGGTTTTGTGAATCCTGAGGATCAATGGTATTATTTGTCAGATGAGTACCTTAAGGAAGATAGCATGAGGAAGGTGACCAGAAGAAGACAAGTCTGTGAGTGGTGGAAATGGCTCATACAGGCATCAGAGAGAAGCACATTCCATGTAGAAAGAATGGCTACAATGCTACGATGCATTTGAAATGCCTGAAGAACTGTATGGCTGGAATCAAGCAAATGAGAGCTGGGTCCAAGGAGATATGGTTGGAGAGTTAAGAATCGAATCATGTGTAAACCTGGAAGCAACAGCAAGGAATGCCACTTTAATTCTGGTTGAAATGGAAAGTCACTTGAGAGTTTTGGCCACACATATAAAAGGATATGACTTGAGTTTAATATTACTTGGGGTGTTATGCTATTGTCTTAAGCATAGACAGTAGAGAAACGTATCCTGCAGGACAGCAGCAGACTATAGAAGTACACTGGGATAACTCGCCAGAGGCGAGATGGTAGGATCTAGTGGCAAATGTGTTACATTAGGAATCCAGAACATGGTTTGGTAGAATAACTAAAAAGATTTCCTGATTGATTTCATATGGGGTACAAAAGAAAGAGAGGACTAAAATCTAAGTCAAGTTTGAAATCACAAAACTGGAACGATGGAACTGAATCAGAATGAAAAGCCTGCGGGAGTATCCTAAGGTTTGTAAAACGGTAAGGCAGCAAGAGTTGAGCTACAGGATTGTCAAGTTTTAGGATCTGAGAGGAGATCTTGACCAGGTGCTGAGATACTAGTTAGGAATACAGCACAAACCTATAACTGTGTGTTGGATTAGTGGATGTCCTCATTATTCAGTAAATTGATAACTTTCAGTAAAATGAATAACTTTCATTTATGTGATTTTTTAAAACATAGCAGTGTTTTAATATCAACTTACATGCTAGAGAGAAAGAGGAGAGAGAGAAAGAGAGAGAGAGAGAGAGAGAGAGAGAGAGAGAGAGAGAGAGAGAAAGGAAAAGTAGTGACTTCTAATCAAAATGAGTTTGAATTCTGCTCTGATACTTGGTTATCTAAAATATTACAGAAATGAGCTAATATTTCAGAACCAGTTGTCTCTATGTAAAATGTGCAAAATAATACATCTTTATTGGATTTATAGAGGATTTAAATAATAGTAAATAAATAAGAATATTCATATACCAGATACTCACTAAATGTAGGTTCTCTTTTCCCATGCCCTATAATTTCACATGAAAAGTCAGAATTGCATTTTTATTACTTCCAAGATAAATAAGTGGATAAATATGCTCATGACTTAAAGAAGCTAAGTTTCCATAAAATGTAAATATGAATTTTCAACAATAGAATTGTACTGATGAGCTGAAAACACACTGTGGCAATAATTACATTTTAGACTTATATTTACTAAGAGTTGCAAATCATAAAACTTATACCACGAAACTTTCTCCTGTATCTTTTCATAAGTAATCATGAAATTCTTTATGCTTACCCTGGGCTCCACTTTAGAATAATTTTCTTTATTTTTGAACTGAAGATTGAACCCAGGGTCATTTTACCTCCAAACTACACCCTAAGACCTATTTATTTATTTAAATTTTTTGCAGGTCTGGGGATGGAACCCAGGGACATTTGACCTCTAAGTTACACTTCCTGCCCTATTTTTTATTTTTTATTTTGAAACAGGGTCTCACTAAGTTGCAGAGAGCCTCACTATAGCTGAGGCTGTCTGTGAACTGTGATCCTCTTGTTTCAGCCTTCTAAATACTGGGATTACAGGTGTACATCATCATGTCTGACTTAGAATAATTCATAACATACTTTTTCTCTGTATCAACTATCCATGAAATTTATATGTAAGTTAAAAATCTTCTAGACAATAGATGTTACTCAACAGCATGAAGTAAAGAAATTACTTGTATTAACAGAAATGAAAATATACATATATAGACACAAACTTTGCATTACCATATGCAAATTGTATTCAGATATTAAACTCTATTCATGACCATATCTTTTCAGCTCTTTGAATCCTTAATTCTTAAGATTTTGATACAGCCCTTATATTGAAATGGAGATGATTATAATCAGGGGATGTTCACAGTCAACTAAACCAGAGAATTTCATATAGATAAAAGGTCCTTAAGAGGAACATAACTTCTCTCTAAAAGAATATAAGGGTTTTTTTTTGCCTTTAAGTGAAGAATAATATATTAAGACATGTCATAATACTAAAATTTTACATATTCTGAGAAAATCTTTCCCTAACAATAATACTTGAATGCCTGTTTTCATTTGTTTGGAATGCACAGCTATTTGGGCTTATTGGGAGTTATTAATGATCACTGGATATGGAAGAGTTTCTTCGTGATGTTGACTTTGTTAACAGTGAGGAAATAGAAAGAACACATTTTCTGGGCAGGCATTTAAATATATAACTTGATTATAAATTCAGCCAAATTATGAGTGATGCCTATTATCTTTATAAATACATAAAAGGAATATAGATATGAAAGAAGCATTGAGGTGGAAAATACTACAATAACAAATCTTATTATAAGAAAGAATTTTTGAAATAACTTGCCAGGAGGGTAATGACCTCAATTAAATTTTATGTGAAATAATAATTGGTGATTTTAATAAAAGAACCCTATTGCAAATTGCATATTTGATAATATAATATTTTGGTATTTCTTATTTCCCTCTGGCTTGCATTTATATTAAATAAAATTTTTTGAGATAATCAAATAAGATTTACAATATAAAGTGCTTTTCTCGACATACTTAAATAGATTTTAAATAGTTTTAAATTCAAAATAGGGAAGAAAGAGTGTAAAATCTTTGTAGATATTTATTGCATCAGTCAGGAGGAATTACTGGACTAAAACAATATTCTGTGACTATTAAATTAAAAACTACAGTACTTGAAGACATTTCAGGGAGATAACATATTTGATATAAATCTCTCAGAAAAATTTAAATTGAAGAACTTTCAAATTAAATAAAAGTACAATTTTTTATATCAATGTAATCTACTCCTATGTTGTTGTTGTTGTTGTTGTTGTTGTTTTATTTAATGGTACTGGGGTTTCTGGAAGCCCTTCTACCTCCAGGTCACACTCCCATACATATTTTATACTTCTCTTATTTTTGGATACAGGGTCTCTTAAGCCAGGGCAGCTGGCTTCAAACGTGATCCTCCTGTCTCTGCCTCCCAAGCGCAGGGATTACAAGCGTGCGCCACTAAGCCTGGCACTCCTGTGTTTTTAATATTCTCATTTGTGTTTAAAGATTTCTGAGAACTATTATTTTGTAATAGTAACAAATTTTAATGTGGTTAACATGAAACATGTATATTTTTAGTTTGCATAATTTTGCAATTCAAGCGGGAAAAGTCTTTCATTTGTATACTTACAAACAAAACAGATCTATGTTAAACAATGCTGAAATACACAGAGAACTTCTGTGCACACTTACATTTCAAATTTAAATTAAGTTTAGAAACAGCAAAACCTGAATTGTGATGTTCATTTTCTTCAGGTTTTGAGAATCTCTTGTACTGACTTCTGTGTTGCATAATGTGAGTGTTATGTAGGATCAGATTGAAGCCTGAAGCCTGTAAGTCCACCGGGCAGAGCTCTAAAAGGCTTTTTTGTTATTTATGTGTCTTAGCTGTTCTCTGTTGGTGTTTGGTATTGTTAACAGCAATAATAATGAGGTGAGCTTGGAGTGGAATGAGCATCTATCTGTAGAGAGTGTGTTTGAGGGGCAGCAAGAGACATGCTAATGACCTGGTTTCCAAACACTGAACACCACCTACATATGAAATATTTTCAGATTAACCGACATTCACTAACTCTTGCATTTCAAGTGTGTGTTATCCTGACACGTTTTTGCATCAAAGTATATATTGTGTGTGTGATTCAGATTTTTAAAATATTTTGAGAAGCTATATGGCAATATTCCTAGCTATAGTAAATTCCCTATATTGCTAAATAGCATTTTTTCAAGCATTTCATGTATGAACTACTACAACTTGAGAATTAAGAAACATACCTACTAGGATAATCACCATTCTGATGTTTTTCTGGACATTTTGTCATTTTCATTTCTAAATATTGTCATCCAAAGCAACTATAATATTTTAGATATTCTCTGACAAATGCAGAGATTGGTGGAACCCTCCATTTATTTTTTGTTATTTTAGCAGCTATTAAGGCTGCTTAAAGCTGTGATGACTTAGTAATCATATCTTTCTATTGGTATATGGAATTTGTGGTCATTTTTTAAAGTTTTAGCACATTCTCTAGGGAATTTAATAATCAACCTCACTGCTGACTCTATCTATCAGAGTTACCATGGCTGTGACCACGGGAATCAGCCAGCGAAGCTAAAAGTGTCAGAAGGTCAGTTAAGAGCAACTCAAATGTTTCTCCCATGAGGTTTTTTTTTTATATATGCACTGTTTAGTTGTACTGACTTTAATAGAAATATCAGAAAACCACACCATTATATATCATTTTGATAAAGAAAGATCTCTGGACTTAGAAATTCTTCCTTAATTAGTTAGGCACTGAATAGGCAATATAGTAATTTGCCCTAGGTAAAATTTTAAGAGCAATTTCTAAATGTATTGATATTAACATCATACATTGTTTCATTTCCAGGAAATAACACCTTTGATTGGAAAAGATAGGTATCCAATATATCACATTTTTTAAAACATGACTTGTTCAGATAGAAATAAACTTATCTTATGGATAGGAGCTAAAATAAATCATTTATAATATTGAAATGGCTTCTTTATTAGACCCAGTAGTGATCTACTGTTAACCCTGCTGTGCCCTGTACACACTAAAAAATACACCTACCACATCCCATAAAACTATTAAAAAGGGCCCAGTGTGTGCTAGGGCAGCTAGAATATTCTAGCAATTAGAAAGATAAATTCGACCAGGGATTTTCAATTCAGGACTAGTTTGTTCCTTGGGGGATATTTGGAAATATCTGAAGATATTTAGGGGTGTCCAAGCTGGGAGAATGTTACTGGCATCAAATGGGAAGAAACCTGGGCTGCTACTGAACATGTTACAGTACACAGGAGAGTCCCCACAACAACTACATGGCTCCAAATGCCAATGGTGCATTTCTTTTCCTAAATTATGTCAATCTTTCTTTAAAATTTTTTAGATCCCTTTCCTAAAGTTATGAGCCAAAAACAAACCTTAATTGAGTGGATCGGCCTACCAATTTATACAGGCACCACATTTCAGGACTTGGGGTTTACCTCAAGGAATACTTTCCCCACAGTCACTGTGAGAAAATGTCCAGTTGGTGTATTTCAAAGCAGGATTTTGCAAGCTGACTTAAGAGGAACTGTAAATTAAAGAGCCTGTGCAGTTAGTTATGCATTCATCAAGGCTCCCTTTCCCAGGGCCTGCACCATAGGTCCTTAGCAGGATTCTACTGAAGTTCTCTGTGAGTGTTCCTGTCAGATTTGGTGTTGGAGAGCAGTTTCTAATATGCATGTAACAGAAAAGCTATCACTCTCCCTTTAAGTGCAATTGGTGATGACCCTAATGGCTATCTAATTGACAACAAAGTGGTTCCATGAAGCCAACTCCACCTAGAAAGAAGGAGCTGGGGAGAATTGATTGCTTGGGCTCTTCACAGCTGTGTTAGGCCAGGGCTTTCTTAAGTGCTGCAGGCTTATCTTGCAGGGGTCTGCACCATGCTTAAGTGAGCTGTCTCACCCTGACTTCAGATTGCTGCTGCTGTAGGTCAGTAACAATGCTTGCTGTCCTTGCCCTGTTAAACTTTGAATATCAATTTAACTTTTAAGGTTTGGCTGCAACTTAAATACTTGAACCTAAAACTATATGCTGTCTCAGTTGAAGGACTACTTGGTTTCATGGTTTAGACTGTGGGATTTCAACATTAATGTGCTTGATAAAGGAAAAAAAATAAAGATTTCCCTAAACCGTGTATATTGTTTTTTTTTTACTAAACAATAGTAAAATAACTAGCAATAACTAAATTTAACTCTAGCTGGGTGTGCTGGTGCATGCCTGTAATCACAAAACTTGGGAGACTGAGATAGGAAATTATGTAATTCAATATTTGGCATTCCCATATGTTCAAGACCAGCCTCAGCGTTTAATGAGGCTCTACTTAATGACTTAGTGAGACCTCATTTGAAAAAAATAGGGGTAGGGATATAGCTCAGAGGTAGAACCCTTCTTAGTTCAATCTTCAGCCATAAATAAATTCTACTTACGCACAGTCTTTAAAATGACTCTCACTGAGCAAATTTAGAAATGTGCACCGATTATACTTTTTCCAAAATCATGAATACATTTTAAACACAGATTAATATAACATTGTAATTTTAAGTTAAAATATAATTATTTTATTTCAGAGGTCAATTGTAAAAGTTGGAGGCCAGAGAGACCTGAGTTTGAATTCTACCTGGCAAATTACTAGAGTTTGTTAGACTTTCTCTTATCTCCAAAATGGTGCTAATAAGTCCCACCTACTGAGATTAAGTATTACATAAAATGATGAATAAAAATGCTTAAATCAATGCTTGGCAAGTCATATGGTCTAAATTGTTATAAATATTGTAATAATATTATCTTTTATTCCAATCCTGAACAAACACCAAGTAATGTGACACTCCTGTGATTTATCTACAGCTTGAGAAACAGGTTGATTAAAAAAAATGTCTCTTATAGTTCGTTCTTACCTTTCAATCTGTTCACAGCTTCTCCTATCTCAGGCACAGCATGGCTTGTTCTTTCTCTGATGCCTTTTACAGCTGGTAAACCCTGCCACATCTCTTTCCTCTGCTGCGGTCCTTCAATTTGGCCGCAATAGAAGGACAAATCTGTTAGCTTCTGGTTTTCCACAATGAGTAAAAGTTCTCATCAAATCTGGAAAGCATAATAAAAAAATAACTGATTCTTTATCTGGGCTTCTCCTCGGAAGAAGATGCCTCAGCTGGAGAAATCACTCTTTACTTGGTAGTTGCTTTTATTTAAATATATCTTTCTGAGAAATCTCACTCCAAGCAGCCCCTCCAATTTCACCATATTATTTCATAAACATATCCTAACAACCTTCTTCAAACTGAACTGCATGTAGATCTTGATTTTTACGGGACACTATTAAAATGTTTAAGTATGAACATTTTAAAATATTTATACAACAGAATAATGAACCCCACCAACACTCAATAATCATTAAGATGTTGCCATTCTTGTATTAAATGTTCTCCGTCCCCTACCTCTGTTTCGCCAAAGCATCTTAAAGCAAGTACTAAAAACCTTGTTACTCTCGCATAGTTAAATGTGAATCTCTTAAAAAAAGGGAGAGATTTTTGTTACATAACCAATCGTACTCACTTAACCAAATTTATAATATATTTATAACATTCATACTATCTTCTTATGTACAAATCATGCTCAATTTTTTTGATTATTCAAAAACACGTTTTGCAGCTGGTCTGTTGGCATCTTAATCCCTGTAATGCCCACATATTATATTTGGTTATTATGGTAAATTCCATTTAATCAATCTATAAAAGTGCTCCAAACCTCATGCCATCAACTTGTTGATGAAACCAGGTTAGTAAAACTGCAAACTTTCACACATTTTGAATCTGTGTTGGTTTTCAGAAAGTCTTTTTAACGTGTTTCTTACTCTCTTGTATTTCTTATAAACCGGAAGGCAATTTGTAGTCTGGATTAAATAGAAGGTCAGATTTTAGCCAAGACTACCTTTATATTATGAAGGAAAGAAGAATGTTTGAGGTGGATAGTATCTGTGATCTGAGAACCAAAATCAAGAATTCTCAATATATTTATGTAATTATGTCATGTATCATATGTATTTTGTGGCAAAAGGATCTTTATAGTTGTGAGCAATGAGAAAAGACTGTGTGTGTGTGTGTGTGTGTGTGTGTGTGTGTGTGTGTAAATAAAACATTTCTCCTTTATGTCTTTGGAGGAACAAATTGACTTATAAATGTATCCATTCATATTTTTAAGGAGAAAAAATAAGATAAAGATTATATGATTCATTTATTTATTTATTCATATATGGAATATCATGTATTGAGTTTTTACCTTGGGTTAGGAATTGTGCTAAGGGCTAAAGATAAAAAGGTAAATGAGACTTGATTGTTAGCAGAATAAAATTTGACATATGATAATGAAGCTCATTATTGTAGTACTTATTTCCCACATTCCAAGAGAAGTAAAATTATTTAGCAATTTTGGTCCATTAAAAAAGCATACTTCCAACATAGTTTAATACATATCTAATAATATATTATGTAAATACAATGGTAAAGTATTCTATATAGAAGAACAAATTAATTAAATTAAGCTAATATGAGTCTTAGCTACATAAAAACCACCTCTTGTACCTATCCCAGTTCCTAGATTATCCCAGTTCCAACTCATATTTACTAAGTATTACTGAGTATATTAAGTTGAATTTTTAATTGTATTGCAGTACATAGATAAAAGTATAAAGAAATATAAGATAAACATATTATCTAAAATAATCTCATATATGAAGCTGTTCTACATTAACATACAAGTAACCTAACACAGGTGAGCCAACTTATGAAAAATAGTATGAAGAAGAAAGAAAATCTCTACACATTTTTAGTTGACTGATTCAAAATAAGCCAACTACTCTGAAAAATGTGTAGCAGTTCATAATTATCAAAATGTTCATATAATTTAAAATACAGAACAGCATATACTAAATGGCATGACTTATAGGAAAGAGAAGCTACATTTTATTCCAGTTAGAGCAGGAAAAATGTCACAGTCATTGAGAATAAGGAAGAGCCTTCTAAAAGCATTTTGAAGATAGATCCTTTCAAAAATACAGATTCAATGTCATAAATAGTCTAATATATACAGGCATTTTTGAATGTCTTAGGGAGTAGAAAATTGGCAAATTTACGAGACTTATACTCTAGGTAAGTCCTGAATAATGAGATTATAATTGTCTTTTGGAAACCTTTTACTGAGGACCCAAAATACTCTAGGAAAATATGACTATTAGATATTTCCAAATTGGATATAATATTCCTGAAATGGTAATTTTGGTAACTTATCCAAAGAGCAATTTTGAAAAAAAATAAATTGTGGGAGAGATCCCAGTTAGGAAGTGACCTCAGTGTGCTGCATCGGTCCTGGTAGTCTACTTGACTTTTTGCACGCAGGACAGGCACTAATCTTACAGGTTTCAGTGGCTCACAAGCAGCACTTGTTAATGCCTCATCATCTGCAAATTCAGGATACCTGTTAGCTTCAGGTATCTTTGCAGCCTTACCCTAAGCCCATGACTTTTATTCAGCATCTACATCCAGGATTATTATATATGATAATCAGCCTAGTAACTCCCTGATTCTCCGCCAGCCCAGGAAGAAAGTGAAAGCTGAAACATAGATTCTAGTATGCTCACTTGAACCTTGACCCCTGGCACAGGGCTGTGACCATCTGTTACATGGGAGAACTTTTGTGCATTCATACGAAGTTGCCATATGTGCTGGCTGTGTCACTACCTGTATCCCACAGCTGCTCCTTGATAATTCATCCAATACTGGGGTCCTTTGCAATGTTATTTATTTGTTAACAGTGTGCTGATCCAATATCATGAGGACTGAGAATTAAATACCAAACATCACTATGTCCCTATTGCAATCTATGGGCTGCCAACTTTGACCCCTGACTAAAAGACATCAAGTCTAGGGAATGTTGTAAGTTCACAGAAGTCATAAAATTTGTAAAGAAGATATTTAGAAGATATTTATGAACCAAAGGTGACAGGTAGAAATTCTAAGTGAATCATTGGAAATGTATTCTATCTATGGGAGAGAGAAAAAAACCTAGAGAAACCTAGTTAAGTGTCATAACCATGAAGATGAGAGTTGTAACTGTAGATAAGACATAATAAATAAAACAAAGGGAAAAGCATATTGAGAGAAGAATATAAATTGTAGAACATTCGTTTTTCACTACTAACCAGTTCAAAACAGCAGACATACTAGGAATTGGTAAAACCAAATACAAGTAATCAAAATCATGGTTTCAGGTCAGGTTATTAAATGTTCTTTACTGTTTTCATACAACCTCAATTAAATTTCCTCTAATCTGGCTGTGTTAAATAAAAACTATCAGAATTGCAAAAGTATAGAAAACTACAATAACAAAGTATTGCATTTTCACATGTTTTCAAGTTGACAAACACTAAAATTCTTACGTGGCTATCGACCATAATATAGTTTTTAATGCAGCCTTTGCTCAAAATCAAATAGACTTTTTTGTTTTTTTGGTGGTACTGGGGTTCCTGGAAAGCCTTCTACCTCCGGGCTACACTCCCAGACCTATTTTATATTTTTTTGAATTTGGAAACAAGGTCTCTTAAGCCAGTGCAGCTGGCTTCGAACTTGCGCCATCCTCCTGTCTTCGCCTCCCAAGCACAGGGATTACAAGTGTGCGCCACCATGCCTGACTCAAATAGATTTTTTAATAATGCAAGTAACTTTCATCAAAGCTGAAAGTTTTCTTCAAAATATTTTTCCATTTATATTTGTTCCTAAGTGGTTTCTACTGTAGTACAACACATAAAACACAAAACTTAGTATTTTAACCGTTTTGAAGAATACATCTCAATGGTATGAGATACATTTATTATGTAATACATCCATCATCACTGTCTATCTCCACCTGCTTTTCATCTTTTAAAACTGAAACCTTATGCACTTAAAAGATACTCTCATTTCTTCCTGCTCCAGCCTCACAATCACCCTTCTACTTTGTCTCTATTATTTTTGACTACTCAAATTACCTCGCATAAGTATAATTAATACACTATTTGCCATTTTGGGACTGACTTATTTCAATTAGTATAATGTCCTCAAGGTTCATCCATGTTGTAGCATGTATGAGAATCCCCCTCTTATAGACAAATAACATTATGATTGAATTTTTAATCTGTTGAGAAACCCCCATACTGTTTTCCATTGGGGTTGTGCCATTTTATATTCCCAGAAACAGTGCACAAATGTTCCTATTTGTCCACATTGTCACTAACATTTGGTATTTTCTGGTTGTTTATTTTATAGTTGCATTCCTGAATGGGTGTGAGGTGATATCTCAGTATAGTTTTTTATTTGAATGTCTCCAATTAGTAGTAATATGAAGCATGCTTCATTTTTATAATATAAAATATATATTTTGAAAAAATTTTACAGAAGTTCTTTGTTCATTCTTAGTTGTTTATTTTGCTGTTGATGAGTTTTAGCAGTTTTCTTATATTAGAATATAATTTGCAAATATTTCTTCCCATAGCGTGGGTTTCTTTTTATTCTGCTGATACTGTATTTTGATGCACAGATTTTTATTTTTATTTTGGTTTGCTAGTATTTTGTTGAGGATTTTTCATTAGTATTCATGAGAAATGTTGGTATAGGGTTTTTTCATGTCTTTATGTAGCTCTGGTGTCAGGGTGATGCTGATGTCATAGATGAGGTAAGTTTATCTGCCTCTTCAAGTTTTGGGAAATTTTGAGAAGTATTAGCATTAGGTCTTTAATGTTTGTTAGAATTTGCCCACAAATCCATCAGGTCTAGATTTTTTTTCCAGCTTATTTGATTACCATTTCAGTCTGCCTACCATTTTATAGGTCTATTCAAATTTTCTATGTCTTTGTGATTTAGTGTTGGTAACTTTTGTGTTTTTATGTTCGTCCTTTTATGTAGATTATATAATTTGTAAGTAATTGCTTATAGTACTCTTTTTAGAATCATTTTTACTTCTTTATAATTGGTGGTAATATGCCCACTTCCATTTTTTGTTAATTTGAGTTTTCTATTTTTAGTAGTTTACATAGCAAAAAACTTGACAATTTTGTTGATCCTTGAAAATAATCAAAGTTTGACTTTATTTTTTCTTTTTGTTTTTCTATCCTCCACTCCATTTGTCTCTGCTTTACTCTTTAATATTTTCTTCTTTATATTATTTTCAGATTTATATTTTTCTAGCTCCTTAATTTGTAAAGCTAGATTTGAAATCTTGCTTATTTTTTAATGTGTTTTCAGGTTTAAATTTACTCCTTACCATTGGATTTTCTCTGTTGCACAAGTTTTGGTAGGCTATATTTTCATTTTTAGTTGTTTCTTGGTATTTTTCATTTTCCCTTGCAATTTCTTTCATGTGTGTTTAAGAGTATTTTGCTCAATTTTCTCAAATTCATAAATTTTCTAGATTTACCTCTGTTATTGAGTTCTAATTTCATCCCATTGTGGTCAGAGATGATACTTTGAATGATGCCTATCCTTAAAAATATATTGAAACTCAATGTGTAGATTAATAAATGGTATAGCTTGAAAAATGTTTCAGGTATACTTGGGAAAAATCTATACATAGTTGTTGCTAGGTAGTGTGTTCTGAATATGTCTGTTAAATCTAGTTATTATATTGTTTAAATCCTCTATTGTCTTACTTGTATCCATTATTAACAGTGGTTATTGAAATCTCCATATATATTGTGGAAATGTCAACTTTCCCTTCATTGCTGGCAGTTTTGATTAATATTTTTGATTATCTGTCATTTCGTACATAAATGCTTATAATTGTCATTTTTGCTGTATTGAAAATTATTAATATATATGCCCTGCTTTGCCTTTTGCAATGTTTTTCAGCTTAGTCTATTTTATTCAATATTAGTATACAGTCCATTTTCTCTCTTTTTTTGTTTTTTTGCAGGTCTGGGGATGGAATTTAGGGGCATTTGACCTCTGAGCTACACCCCCTACCCCATTTTTTATTCATTATTTTGAAACAGGGTCTAAATAAGTTGCAGAGGGCCTCACTAAGTAGTAGCTGAGGCTGTCCATCAACCGGGAGCCTCCGGTCTCAGCCTCCTGAATGCTGGGATTACAAGCATGCACCAACATGCTGGGCTTCATTTTCTCTTTTGATTTCTATTTGTATGAAACACTTTCATCATTTTATTTTATTTGTTATTATTTTTATTTTTTGTGTGTGGTACTGGGATTTCTGAAAACCCTTCTACCTCTGGGCTACACTCCCAGATACCTATTTTTTATATTTTTATTTGGAAACAGGGTCTCTTAAGCCAGCGAGGGCAGCTTCGAACCTGCGAGATCCTCCTGTCTCCACCTCCCAAGAAGGCGGATTATAAGCATGCATCACCACACCCTGCTCATCATTTTATTTTTAATCTTTTTGTATCTTAAAATCTACATTTAGTTCTTTCTTGACAAAATCTTGTAGAATCATGTGTTTTTATTCATTCTTTCAGCCTCTGTTTTGTTTAGAGAGTTTGATCTGTTTATATTTTTAATTATTTTTTGTTTTGTTTTGTTTTTGTGTATGTAGTACTAGGGATTGAGCCCAGAGGAATTTTACTTCTGAGCCCAACACCTAGCCCTTTATTGTGTTTTGAAACAAGGTCTTTCTATGTTGTTGAGGTTGTACTCAAACCTGCAAAGCACTTGTGGCCTTCTAAGTACTGGGTTATAGGTGTGCACCGCCTAGTTACATTTTAAATAATTACTGATAAGCACGGGAGGAATTCAGTGATTTTGCAGCTTGTATCTTATATGACATATTTTTTGTTCCTCAATTTCTGTATTCATTTTGTTTTATGGAGATATTTATATTTTTTTCTAGATTCTTATGGTGTACATTCCTATAGCTATTGTCTTTGATTGCCATGGAGATTACAGTTAAAATCCTAAAGTTACAATACTTAACATGAATTTATACCAGCTTAGCTTCAATAACATTAAAACTCAGCTCATTTATAGTTCTATCCCCAACTTTTGGGATTGTTATTACATAATTAGATATTTATATTCTGCTACTAATAAGTCTATTAAGCTAATAATTCTTTTTAAATACATTACTCTTTTAAATAATATATAATATGCAGAGTTATAAATCAAAGTTGTATTAGTTCATAGGTTAACAATAGCTTTTAAGATAGTTTCTTAAATTGTATAAGAAACAAAAGTATTGTTACAAATAGTTTTGTCAATAATACTGGATTCAATAATTGCCTAGGTATTTACTTTATTTAATCTCTATTTCAACACATGTCTTGAAGTTACAGTTCTATTATGTTAACTTATAGGACTTCTTTGAGCATTTTTTTGCAAGTGGTAACAAACCCCTCAACCTTGATCTGACTAGAAAGAAGGTCTTGTCTCACATTTAAAAAATAGTTTTGCCTGATATAGTGTTCTTAGTTGACAAATATTTGTTTTGTTTCTTAAGATACCTTCATCTACTGCTTTCTTGCCTCCAAAATTTCTGGTGACAAAGCTGCTAGTACTTTTATGTAAGGTCCTTTGTATGTAAAGTATTGCCTTTTTCTTTCTGCTTTCAATAATCTCTCTGTATTTTCTTTCAAAAAATTGCTCATAATGTTTGCATGGTGGATCCCTTTGAGTTCATCTTAGAGGGTTTTGAGCTTCTTGGATGTTTATATTCATATCTTTCATAAAATTTGAGAAGGTTATGATGCATATATTGATTTGTTTGAAGGCATCTCATAGGTCTTCTAGGTTTTGTAAGATTTTTAATCTCTTCTTCAGACTTAATTATTTTTATTATCCTACCTTCAAGATTAATAATCTTTCTTCAGACAGTTCAAATCTTCTCTTAATCTCTCTAGTTATTTATTTCGGATTTTGTACTTTCCAGCTTCAGAGTTTCTTTTAGTTTCTTTTTACTTTTACGATCTTTTTATAAATATTTCAATTTTGTTTATAATCTTTTTATACTGTCTACACATCTTTATTAAGTTTTTTTTAGCATCTCTAAGAGAGTTATTTTTAAGATTTTGTCTTGTATAACTACCATAAAGTATTTTTCAGGGGTTATTTCTGATAAATTTTTTCCTATTAATTGGAAAACTTTATTCTTTCTTTGTATACCATTTGAATTTTTAAGTAGACATTTTAACTAGTAATATGGGATAGGAAGATATGATACCTCTTCTCAATCGCCAAAAGGACTAGAGTCAATGCACCTGTTGCAATGACAGGTTAAGAGAAAAGTCCAATGCGATTTAAGTTTTATATAATGTGGGATCCATCAGTAATGGAGACTCAAAGACCCAGAAAAAGTTGCATTTTCAGCTTAGTCTGTACAGCCACATAGGAATGTAATTGGACAAAAGGGTATAATCTAATAACAGAAAAAAAAAATCCCAAAAGACCTTCCTACTCAGATTCTTCTTGGATTGCTTTAGGGAGAGGAGTTGTATTTTCTTAACACTCCATTGAAGAAAAATTCTGGTTTAATTTAGGAAACAGGAGGGCAGGTAAAGGTTAAAGAGGCATGCTTCTGAGACCCTTTCAATGTTTTTCTCTTTAATGTGTTTAGTATGCCAACTTCCATATTTTGGGGTATTAAGTTCTAATCTTCAATATTAGTAACTCTGGAAATCAGACTCTTCCTTTTCCTCAGGCTTTGTGGAATTTTTCTATTGCTTTTATCATTTTAAAAGTTATTATTGTAGGCTCTTTCTGTGCTGAGGTATAAACTTGAAATTTTCTCAGTTTTCTGATTCTTTTCCTGGGCATGTGTGGACAGTTTCTAATTTTCCATAAATAGATAGATAGATAGATAGATAGATAGATAGGGAGAGTTGTTTTGGGGCATCCCAGTGTTTAATGTCTGTCTCTCAAAAGAAGATAAGCAAACAAATGAAGGATATGTTTGAATGTGTGTGTGTGTGTGTGTGTGTGTGTGTGTGTGTGTGTGAGTGCAGACTCTTTAAATCCTCTGTAAGTCATTTTAGCTGGAAACAAAAGCAGGGGCTTGAGACAATGATGTGAGTGTATGCGCATGTGTGTGTGTGTGTGTGTGTGTGTGTGTGTGTGTGTGTGTGGCTATTTGCCTTTTTTTTTTCTGCACCTCTATGATTAAAGTAGTACCCAGCAATCAGAACAGATACCTGACATTTAGAGAAATAGTCCTCTATTCCCACCTGGCTTTTACAAACTGTTTTCAAGGTACTTCAGAAACATGATTGCCACAACATCCAGGGGTGGGTGGATCAGTAGTTTTCATGAAAAAAGTAAAAGTTAGCAGAGACTAACTGCTTACTCTTTACCGCCAGCACCTCCCTGTGAAATAATCATGCCATCAATAGTCTCTAGAGTTTCAAAATAGTTCTAGATTCTACCAGAATAATTGTTGTCTAGATAGAAAGACAGGCTAAGGCCAACTTAAACAGCAGGGCTAATATGTAGAAAAAGGCATAAACAGGAATGAGAATTATAATGTGTGGAAAATATAAAGAAATTCATTATGACTTTGTTGCATATTACAAATGGGAAAGATTAAGAGATGAGAAAGCACAGAGTTTCAGGAGCTAAGCTGACTTTAGACCTCTTGAGCATCTCAGGAGGAAGAGCTATGCAAGGGGTTGGCGTGAGATCTGCCACATTTGTGCTTAGAAGATTCACCGTCAGCAAAGACGAGTTGGAGAGGCCTAAGACCGCATGGCAGGAAATCAGCTTGGAGACTGTCGTCAAAGGAACAGAGGATCAGAAGTAGAATATAAAGTACACATTAAATTGTTTAACACATTATTTTGTTCACCAACTATACTATACTGTAAGGTCCTGAAGGGCAAAACCTGAATCCTGTATTCTCAACGCCTTACATATCAAAGTACTCAATATACATTGGAGGAAAATGGTTGATTAAATTTGAAATTTGGACACATTAAAATAAATATGGAGAAAGCCTCACATAATTAGAAAATTAACAATAGTAGAAATGGTTCTGTTGATAAAGAACATATTCTAAAACATTAGGGAAGAACATATAAGACAAAAGTTCTACTAAAACTAGTTCAAATTGACAGTAAATGAATATAATGAAATTTTTATAACCTTAGACTAGAAGAATTCTGGCACTTAGTTAATGTTGTTCAAAGTAACAGGGAAAATAAAGTTTTGATTATTTGAATCAACTATAGTGATGATAAAAAAATGACACTGAAGAAGACCCACTGGTCACTGCCATTCACCACATAATTCTACATAATTTGATAACTTTATACAGGCTTTTTCCATTCCTTCAGGCAGAGTAAAAACCATTTGGAAACATTTCATGGAAGAGTAACACAAACAATTAAGGTGTAATATCACCAAATGACAGTTTAAAAACACTTAAAAGTCTTAATTGAAATAAAAACACTTCTAGAAAGCTTGAGGTATTAGAAGAACAACTTAGATTAATGTGACTAAAATAAGAGATAATAGAATGTAATTAAGTAATCATACTGACCCTGGAGTTTATGGATAATCACATATACAAATGGCAACTTTCAAGTCATTCTTACTTGGAGGTTTTAAGTATAAACATATACTACTTAATGTTCTAAAAAAATTCCTTAGAATATAAAAATAGGCAATTTGCACCTCTAAATAATTTTTATGATATAATATGAAAATATCCATATTATAATATCATATTCAGTAATTCATCAGTGAGTTGAGTGGAGTGCCAGGGACAAACATTTAAAATGCTCAGGAAATTAAGTTTTGTTAATAAGTTAGAGTTAGAAGTTTGTCTCAAATCATCCATTTCAAAAGAAAGAAATCAAAGCAAAACAAGGTACTGAACAGATGGAAAAATAATGAAATGAGCATTTAAATTTGGAGTTTGTAATGTTTCTCATTAACTTTGTCCAATCTCATTTCATTTAGAGATTGATACATGGCTGAGTAGACTGAGAGATGTCAGAAAACAAAGTCTGAAATACTTTTCAGTAGAAAGAAGTTAGGAGCATGATGTTATGAGTTTATGGTAAGTTCTTCATAATTAATGCCAATAACATTTGAGCATCGACAAAAATACAGTGTGTGTGTGTGTGTGTGTGTGTGTGTGTGTGTGTGTATGTGCATGCATGCTTGTGAGCCTGCTGGCAAGCACATGTATGTCTAAATAGAGACATTGTAAATGTTTGTGATGGGTTTGGTTATAGACTTTCATGGTGAAGAGATAAATCATATTAAACCTGCATACCTGGCCCTTCTACCATTACAGAAGAGCTGGAAGCCACACTTCTGTCTATAACATTGAATGCACTTGAGAGAGAAAGAATGGTATAGCTAAGGAAAGGGGGTTGAAAGAGGCAGGCCCTGGGACTGCACTCAGCGATGAAGGTTCTTCTGGATGCTTGCCTGCAAGTTGTATTGTCATTCAAAGCAGGAAGGTTACAGTCATACACTGCTGCATACTTTCAGAGTCCTTAATCTGATGGTTCATCAGTAAACCACAGAATATGTGCAGAAAATCTGAAAGATAACAGTTAATGATTAAACCTCTGAATATATGCAGAAGGTCCGTGAGTTACTGGCTAACAAATGGGACATTCAGGAGTTCCTGCCAGCAAGAAAGAAAATTTATTTGTAGGAACAGGTTGTTTTCAGCTCCTGGCATTCCAGGACCCTTAGACCTTTCCAAGGCAAATGTTAACCTGTATCTGGCTATCATATCCTCCACATTCTACCATTTGGAGGAGGGAGGGGCAGATTTCATTAAGCTAGCTTTTTAAAGCCAGACCAGCATGAATGTTCATGTCCCAGAGTCCAGCTAAGCACATCCAATGACTGGCCTTCTGATGTGCTCTTCAATCTAACTACAGTAAAGTCTTCAGATTCTTTACCCCCTCTCCTTAAATGCTTGCAAGTTATCATAAGTATGCAGAGTGACCAGTTTCTCTTCTATTTTCCCCATTCTCAAATATGAACAAAGAAGTAAAAATTAGACATTTGAGGAAGATATGAAGAATTACAAAGCTGGTCATGGTGAGACAGTCTCAGCTACTTATTGAGGCCCTGGGCAACCCAGGGATACCCTGTTTTAAAATAAAGAATAGCTGGGCATGGTGGCGCACACTTGTAATCCCTGCGCTTGGGAGGTGGAGACAGGAGGATCGCGCAGGTTCAAAGCAAACCGTGCTGGCTTAAGAGACCCTGTTTCCAAATTTTAAAAATATAAAAATAAAAGGTCTGGGAATGTAGCCCGGAAGTAGAAGGGTTTTCAGGAACCCCAGTACCACCAAAATAAATAAATAATAAAATAAAGAATAATGTAGAACATCTTTTCTTGTATTTATTGGCCATTTGTATCTCTTATGAAGTTTCTATTCAGTTCAATTGCACATTTTTTCATTGGGCTATTTGCTAGTATAGAGTTTTTTGAGCTCTTTGTATATTCTGGATATTGCCCTTCTATCAGAGTGGTGGATGGTAAAGATCTTCTCCCATTCTGTAGGCTTTCTCTTTAGGTTCTTGGTGGTTTCCTTGGACAAGAAGAAACTTTTTAGTTCGATGCCGTCCCACCTGTTAATTCTTACTGTAATTTCCTGCGCTTTGGAGGTCTTGTTGAGAAAGTTACTGCCTATGCCTATATGTTGGAGTGTTGAGCCTATGCCCTCCTCTAATAACTTCATAGACTCTCGTCTAATTTCTAAGTCTTTGATCCATCTCAAGGCATCAGAGAGATGCAAATCAAAACTACACTGAGATTGCATCTAACCCCAATCAGAGTGGCAAGCATAAAGAAATCAAATAACAACAAAAGCTGGTGAGGATGTGGGGAAAGAGGAACTCTCTTACACTGTTCGTGGGAGTACAAACTAGTTCAGCTGCTATGGAGATCAGTGTGGATATTCCTTAGAAAACTGGGAATAGATCCACCATATGATCCAGCTGTACCATTCCTGGGTATTTTTCAAAGGGGTTGAAATCAGAGAACTATAGTAACATACACATACCCTTGTTCATCGCAGCACAATTCATAATAGCCAAATATGGAACCAACCTAGGTCTCCATCAACAGATAAATGAATTGCAAAATTATGGGAAATACACAAAGGAATGCTGCTCAGCAATAAAGAAGAACAAAATCATGTCATTCTCCAGAAGATGGAAAGGTCTGGAGAACATTATATTAAGTGAGATCAGCCAAGCACAGAAAGAGAAAGGATATATATTTTCTCTAATATGCCCAAACTAGGGAGTATCGAGGATACCACAGGGACTCCAGATAATGGAGGGAAATTCTCAGCAAAGCTAGAATTGAAGGATAGGAGAGGAAGGCTGAGGTTGATTAATGGAGGAGCTACATCCAAATATGTATAAAAGTATGAATATAGTATGGTCAACTTGGACACTCATTGTTGGAAGGGGGGTAGGGGAACTGGGTGGGGGAGAGGGCACAAAGTACAGTGTAAATGTATACCATTTTCAATATGTGCTACATATAGATAAAATTTAAAAAATAAATAAATACATAAAATAAAGATTAAAAATAGGGCTGGGAGTATAGCTCAGAGGTAGAATGCCATCTCTTCTCAGCCTTTTGGCTAAGATCAAGTGTAGAGTAAGAATTCTCCTGGGTTCCATCCCCAGTAACACAAAAAAATAAAAAGAACTAAAGAAAAATAAAGAAAATGACAACCCTCCCCCAAAAATAAATAACTCCAGAGAACGAACAACAATAAAAGGAGAAAAGATCCTGTAAGATGATAAATATGTCAAGAATCTGAAGGGTCTGAGATTTTTATTCTCTTGTATTGACTAATCTGCCATAGTTTTGTAGATGTTAGCAAAGATAGGAGTACACTTGAGTCTGAGACACAGGACTTTTTATTACTCAGAGAAAGAGTTCTAGACAGAGTATCAGCACTTTTCCACCAATTCTTGAAGACACCTATCTCCAGAAGTAGACGCAAAGAGGGCCAAGTGACAACTGTGCATAGGATGCATAGTTACAGGAGAGGAACTCTAAGCTTAGCGTCTGTTTTAATGGGCTATAAACCTGCCTTCCATTTTCATTAGAGTGTGTCAATATTGTCTTTGTCAAATTGAACAGTAAACAAAACTTCCCTGTTCGAGATAGACTCTTTATCTTCCAAAGTGTGTTTTTTTTAATAGAAACATCTCTGATAAGATAATCTAAAGTAAAGTGAAGATTGTGTCTTTACTTACAAGATGTGTAGATATGTGAGACTTAGAAATTGCCCCTAATTATGATGTAAGCAAAGAGAAACTTGAAAAATTGGCATCTGCACAAGACTAAAAAGGAAAGTTGTAAAAAGTAGAAAAGAAGGAAATAGTTTTAGAACTTAAAAATGCAATTGATAACATTTTAAAAATACATGGAGGATAAAAGTTTGGGAGTTTCCCAGAATATGGAATACATTTTTTTTTTAAAAAAGGGTAGATATGAAACTATAAGAAATAATGAGGATTGAGCCAGTAGGTCCATCCAACCTTTGACTAATTTAAATTCTAGAAGCAAATGCCAGAGAACAAAAGTGGAAAAATTTTCAAAGAAATAACACAAATGCTTTTCTAGGGTTTAAGAAAGATATATATCTTCAAATTCTCCTGCCACATAGAACAAATGCTTCCCAGCTGAAACACATAATAGTATAATCTCAGAACATTAAGAGAAAGATAGAATGTAAGAAAATACAAAGTGCTCAGAAAATTTTTGACAGTGGAAAACTATTCAAATAGTCATGGTCCAAATTTTAAATATATTAGATCAATTTAGAACAAGAGTCATTGGGTTTTAAGAAATGGAATGGAATGAATATCATACAAAATAAATGAGAGTCTGAAAGAATACAATAGCAACATGATATTTCTTATCCTGAGGGTAGAAATAAAGGACAATTTTATACTTTTGAAAATTAATAGTTACAAAATACATAAATTAGTAAAACTATTCCAGTAATGGTCCAAACATGACATAAATGTATTCTGAATGATTGAAGGGAGAAAAAGTGAAGAAAATACTTTCAACCTTGGAAGGGTGGATAGGTGAGGATGTTTTGCTATAAAGAAGGACATACTGCCTTTAGAGCAATATTCAAATAGCCCAAGTGGCATAATTACTACTTAATGGTTTTCAGTACTTTTAAGTCAATGTATAAACAGTATGACTATGATGGTATAAAACAATGCAAATGTTTTCAACCTTTACAATGCAAATTAAGAGTAGATAACACAAATATGAAAGATGTGGAAGGAAAAGCAAGAACATTAATTTCTTCATCTCACAAATTGCAGCCTTTGACTACGTAAGAAAGTTTAAGGATATTATTAAAAGTCCAACGGTAATGCGGTGCGTGGTGGCGCACGCTTGTAATCCCCACGCTTGGGAGGCGGAGACAGGAGGATCGCACAGGTTCGAAGCCAGCCGCGCTGGTTTAAGAGCCCCTGTTTCCCAAATTTAAAAAAGTATAAAAATGGGTCTGGGAGTGTAGTCCGGAGGTAGAAGGGTTTCCAGGAACCTCAGTACCACAAAAAAAAAAAAAAAAAAAAGTCCAACGGTAAACATGTAAACTAAAATACTGCAAAAACTGGGAGGTATGCAGGAAGGAGAAAAGGAAACCAGCTACCTATCTAATATAGCAAAATCACAATATATAATGTTTAATATTATTTAATAAGAAGTTATCTAGAGATGTGAGAACAACTACCAGAAAAAGTAAAAGGAAAAATAGTTAAAAATGGCTGCCTCTGGGAAGCAGCACTTGGGATGAGAGGGTAGAGCAGGTGCCATTATTTTTTATTATATGTCTGTAGGACTATTATGAAAATGTCTGTGTGTAACAATATATTAGTAATGTAAAATTACTCATTGTGTAACAAAAATTTTTAAGAGAGGAAATATTAATTATAATATTTCCCTTATGGTGTTGGAATGAGGTTATGCTTTTAAAAATCAGTTTCATAAAAGCTTAACAAAATTCTAACTCTATTTCTATTTTAATTTGAATATTATTTTACTGATCCTGGGAGAGATATTCCTCAGTATGTAGAGTTTATAATATGTGATCAATATGTTCTGAGTGGTCTAATACATTTCTTTAGATAGTAACAATAATTTAGAATTTATTTTCTGAACTTTTATTTCAGTTTATTTCCTCCAGTAGTAACGTTATCACTTAGCCTATTAACATCTTATATAATCATCTGAGAAAAAAGCACAGTTTATACTTCTATTTGCCTTCCAAGGATGTATTTCTTACCTTTCTTTTTCTTTGTTTTGTTTATTTTAAAGTTTTATTTCTGCCTACTAGTTTCAGGAACTTTTATAATGGTAATGTTCAGACTAATCCAAAGGGCAATTTACACTTAACCTTTTTTAACAGAATTCCCTAAGCAGGATGTCTCAGCAGCTCATTTACAATTCTTACTACAGACAACAGACTACAGCTTGTCTCCAAAATTGGCTTTATGAATTGTAACCACAGGAGTAGACAGTAAAGGTTTTGCATTCATTGCATCTTGGCAGAAGGATTATACCTCAAACGGCTTTCCCTGGAGTCCAGTCAAATAGAATCAGGGGTGAGGAAATTACTGACCTTTTTCTACTGAGCTGCCATGAACCTCATGCAAAGAAGCCCTTTGCTGAAGAAGGGCAAGAAATGACTGGAGTGTCTTTTCCTGATCTATAAAGAAGTCTCTCTATGTCTGTGTCGATTTTTCTTGAGCTCACCCTTGCTCTGTCCTGTTTTCTATCTTTCCCTTAGTCATATCCATGTGTTTATGATGTGCTGCATCGATGGAATATGTTGGCAGAAAACATAAGGTCAGGGTATTTCTTGAAAATTCCTGGTCTGACTGATAGAACTATTAGGGCATTATTCTATAACCACCAACCCTAATAGACATTTATATAGCAGCACACAGATCCTAATGTGGGAGCAGTGTTGCCTATTTCTCAAGAGAATTGCTGTGTGTATTCAAAATGAAATAGAGAAAGCAAGTAAATCTATGACATCTTTAGTCAGTCGTAAGTGCATAATAAACGTTTAATGGAATATGGGATGGATGCAGCTGGGTGTCATCCTTGGAACCCAGAGCAAAACAAATGTTAAATAAAACATGATACTTTGAGGCATTAGACCACTAATTCCTATGGATCATTAATGGAGTCTTTTTTCAGCATCAACATTAAAATTTGATCTTAATTTTTGGCAGTTTATAAATATGAAGATGAAATATAGATCTTTATCAAATAAATATTCTCATTTGAGAAATATCTTTACCTATTTTATGCAACTTCTTAAAAAATCTTCTCTAAACTATGAGCATTTAATATTCCAAAATCTCATATCAAGAATACTAAGGTGTGCTGGGCGTGGTGGCGCACGTGTGTAATCCCCATGCTTGGGAGGTGGAGACAGAAGGATCACACAGGTTTGAAGCCAGCCATGCTGGCTTAAGAGACCCTCTTTCCAAATAAAATTTAAAATAGGTCTGAGAGTGTAGCCCGGAAGTAGAAGGGTTTCCAGGAACCCCAGTACCACCAAAAAAAAAAAAGAAAGAAAGAAAAAAGAAAAAAAAAAAACTAAGGTGAGACTAAAATCTCAAATACCATATAATAATTTCAACTCACTTTTGGAAAACTTTTCTAGTAATCCTAATATTTTATATATGCATATATAGTAGATACATATTACATCTAGGCATTGTATAATAGTTGTATGTGTATACATATCCATAATGTCCAATATTTCATACCCAATTTAAACTCTATAGTCTTTTTTTTCTCAAGTACTATGTTTCTCAAATCCTAGGAAATTTTTAAAGAAAAATGGTTGTCAAATGATAACACCATAGAACAAGCTAATTCATGTGAACAAGTATTCTATATATAATCACTGATCTATAGTGGGCCTTTCCTAAGTGTTATTTTCAAGTACTTTTTTTCAGTTTGAAAGAAATAATTTTCTTTTTAACGCGCAGTAATAACTAAGGAGATGATTTGTGCAGGTTTACATGTATTCTTTGAAGTAGGTGGTATGAATATTAATCTTTTCAAGACATCAGCACTGCTTCAAGAGAGATGATATAGAGAACAATAGCAGTAAAATATTCTCAGAAAAGAGCATTAATTACATGCTCTCCCTTGCCTACTAAATTATATAGTTTTGGTGGCATAAGGATGCTAATCTGTGAATCCGTTCTGTTTCATTTATTGAGCTTTCTCTCATTTACTCAGTGTATTGAATCACTCAACTTGACTCCTTTCCCTTTCTCACATGTATGTAAATATGTGAGATGTGAAAAGCAATATGAATGTAACATTTTTATAAATGGCATACATTGTTAATAAATAAGAGTCATATACATTTGTTTTTTTGTGTGTGGTACTGGGGTTCCTGGAAGCCCTTCTACCTCGGGGCTACACTTCCAGACCTATTTTATACTTTTTATTTGGAAACAGGGTCTCTTAAGCCAGCGCAGCTGGCTTCGAACCTGCACAATCCTCTTGTCTCTGCCTCCCAAGCGGGGATTACAAGGGTGTGCCACCACACCCAGCGAGTCATATACATTTGAAACACTATCATATTTAATACTCCTGTCATAGTAACCCCAATTTTTTCTTCAAATTAATTACAATTTCTATATACTATATATGAATGCCACACATATTCCATACAGACCCATTCAATACTCTGCCATTTGCACACAAAAGTGGATCTCTGCTGTTTATTAAATGATGTTTGAGGGTGATCTTGAACTTAGAAACTTGTAACCAAAATATGGAAGGGATACTCTCTCCTGTAGCAGACAGAATTTGGATTGACAGAGTCAAAGAGATGGAGAGTCCTTTCTCCTTGCCAATACGCTATTCCAGATCAATAGCAGATCCAGAAGCTGGTTTCAATGACTATAGGCTTCCTCAGCCCCTGAAGGGTTGGAAGTAAAAATATGCTTAAATCATGTCCTCTATTTTCCTTTAGCAGTGAGACATTTGGAAGTTCTCATCAGTCCCCTCTTGGAAAAGTGTTAACTTTTATGTGCAAAAATTAGTGACTCCATCATGATTAACTTCATTTGTATTTAATAAATATTTTAACTTTTATGTACTAGAAATTTTATATTAGGCTTTCAAAGCATTTTCAGATCTCTATTACTTAGGAAAGTAGATATTTACTTATATAGCTACTACTGAATTTGTTAATAGTTAAAAGATATATAATATTGTAACTGAATTTTAGCCCCTAATGTAATTGTTTAGGAAATCTCACTTAGCATTTGATATTGTCCACATATGAAGAAATTCCGAGGCCAGTGCCATATTATCTTGGCTATCATATATATGTATATATGACAGGGTGACCTGCCAATGACACAAGTAGCCTCATTTTCTGTCATCATCATCATCAACAACAACAAAATTACTTTCCAAGTGTCAAAGATTGTCACTCATCCCAGAGTCAATTGATTGATGCCAAAGTCACCAGAGATCCTTGTGCTATGCAGCTGCTTAGGTTAAAAACCATCATGTTATGATGGAAACATCAATTCTTACTTTCTACAAAGTGATGGTATGCACTTCAGTTTACGCAAGTAGATAGCATATTCCTTCACAGATACCAAGTATGCCTATCTATTCTGTTTATGTATCTATATAAGAAATTCCAGCAAAGGGAGGATATTTTATTGAGCTCACATGAAATAGAAAAGTAAAAATATTATACACAGCAACTTAAGAGGACTGCAGTGTGTGATTAATGCCTTGGAGGATAAGTGAGCAAGAAAAGTAGAAGTTTGTTGAAATAGGCACTTCGGAAACTTTCCTCATGTTTTAACTATGGCCTATAAAGCTACTTGGCGACCCATTACCACATCTATTACACTTCTCTAGAAGACTCATTCTAGGATCTAATTGCCCCTTCTAACAGCAAATGTCTCTTTAAAAGTACCTGTTAAATAATGATCACATCTGTTCTTCTGATCAGTTGAATCTGAACACTGAGTATATATTATTTTCTGCCTTTTCACAGAGCTATACCATCTACCATGCCTTCCTCTGCAAAACAAACAAGATATAAGACTCAGAGGTAGAATAACTCTGGGTTCTATCCCCAGTACAAAAATTAATCTACAAAAAATAATGCTAGATGTAATGAATTTACCAACTTTATGAAAACATCTAAATTTACATGAGCAAAATCATATTCTGTCTTTATAACATTTGGGGACCATAAAGGATGACCATGAATCTATCCCTTGTCACATGGGCAGTTGTCCAGGTCTGAGTGTTGCTAAAGCCTTTTTAAAAATTTCTTTTTCAAATTAATTTCTAATGGAACAAAGTGCTAGAGATAGTCCAGGAAAATTGTCCCTTAACATTTGCCTGCAGGAGTGTGACCCGTAATGTTTTTTTACCAGGCTGGTAACTTCTGGGCAGCAGAAGAGGCCTGCCTTCCTGAAATCTTGCAGTAGATGCACTACTAGAGGGGAGGGCACAATGATGTCATTTGAGAACTGCCACCAGTGAATGCTGTTAGCTTGTAAATTATTCCAAGTACATTAAGAGAAACTAATGACACCTTTGTTAGCTAATGTGTTTCACCTGCAAAAGTAACAGTTGCATCCTCAATAGGCTTGGGTAGACAGGGAAAACCAAGGTTTATTTTCTTCAGTTTTGTGCATACTATTTGCACAGTTTGATTAGCATTCTCCCTGGGAAGTGCATCCAGTTGGTGTAAGTGAGCATATCTCAGTCATTTGCTTTCCCTGTCTCCTTATTGAGCTGGAGAGATTTCAGAGTAGTCTTCTTTCGTCTTTCGTCTTATAAACAAGACTATTTATACTCTAGGAAAATACAGTTGGGTTTATAAAATGAAGAGTATGGGAGGGGGATACTTTTGTTATTGCAACAACTTTTTCCAAGCATTTAACTAGTTTTCGTGATGATAAAAGACTTCAGTGATTTTTCCCTTGAAGGCATTTTAGCACATTGTAGTTTGAGTATTTTCAGGCTGTAGGTATGGTGATAAGAGTCTTCCAAATTTGCATGCAAGAATTTCAGCTGTTTACAAGTCTCAGCATTTGGATCCTGTCCCTGATTTCATGTAGAGCACATGAGTTAAATTACTTTTATAAGAAGCTGTGTCAAGAAAAAGAAACACGTGAATATAGGCAAAAACACCTGCCCATTGAATTAGGGTTGTGGCTTTTGTATTACATTTGCCGTGAGCTAATGTTTAGGGATTTCCATTTAATTTACTGTCGGTGATCCTGGAGATGAAGGGGCGATGCAGTTCAGAATACCACGGGCATCTCTTACTCTGCTATCCTCGAATTGTGTTGCAGGTGTGTGTTGTGATCTTCAACTTCTTAAAATCAGCCTTCTTTCCCATCAGTGATCTGGTATGTCTCCCCTTTCTGAGGGACTGCTCCAATGTAATGAAACATTTACTTCTTGTTTCTGGAAATCTGTCCCCCCACCATTACTACTTCCTGTCATATGGATGATATAACTCCATCTGTTTTACCAGCCCTTTCTGAGATTTTTTAATTTAAATGATTGACTTCTGGTACCTGAATCATTTGCAAAAGAAGTGATGAACACCTTGGGATCTGTTCCTTTTCACCCTTTCCTCTCAGTCATAATTACCTGAGGTCCACTGTGGATTGATTCTCACTTGCAGACACATTGCATATCAGGCAGGCATGGGGAAGGTCCCGTACAGCTCTTCCATCTTTAGGCTGCCGTAATTCAAACGAATGGGCTCAAGTTTTCTGCCCCTTTCTCTGAAGAAGATGAAAACTGGAGGGGCTGATTATTTTCTACCCTGGGTTTTGTAGAAAGACAAGGCATTTCTCCTTTTTAGCGATAGGCATGGATTTTCAACCTGTCAATTTCTGCCCAGCACACACAGAATGTGCAGTCCGCAGTGAGAGATAACAGGGATTCTGGGAATAAGAGCAATCTGCCTCATCTGGCCTTGAGTAGTGAAAGCACTATGGTGTCTCATTAAAAGGTCTTCTCCTTTCCTTCGGGTTTCTTCCAATAGTGCAGAGGCAGATTGGCTGTATTAGCATTGCTCTCCTGCTTGTGGCTGATGTAAACAGATCTTAACTTGATATACATGTGCACTGCTTCTCTGATAGTTTTCATTTCCAGAGTGGTTGCAGCTGTCCCCAATGCTGCTACAAAATACCTTTTAACCAAGAATGCTGCTGCTTCCCTGCTGTAAGCAACTGTGGATGGATGTGTGATTTGTCAGCTGTGCTCTGACACTGTGGAAATATAGACTAAAAAAGCAAAGGCTTCTTCCCTTTGATTCCATTATAGGATGCTGCACCAGCTCACAGCTGGAAACAAATTAAAGTCGTTTTTCTGATAACACAATGAAAGTGGTTTCCAAGTAAAGATCCTCTTCAAATTATTCAGGATGTTTTCCCTTCTAGAAGTATGTGTCTTTATTTGCTAAATTAGTTTGGTTTGCATTTAAATGTTGATAACAAAAAGAGTTCTTATAGTACTCTAGCTCTGCAAGGTGATGTATTTGGGCAGTTAGATGTGTGTATACCAACTGGAAGCTCATGCTTTATGGTTCTGCGACTGATCTTCTTTCCTTTTCAATTATGGGAACATTTTAAATCATAATGCTAATCCATTCATTTTATTAATTATTGTTCCTGAGATTAAGAGATTTAAGTTTACATTAGTCCGTTGGTCTGCCTCTGTATGCATCTATTTCACAGACAGTTTTCCTCTTCCCTGGGTGTCAAATTTTTATTTCCAACTCTGAAAGTTATCTGTGAATCTTTCACTATATATGCTTGAAACACAATCAGGTAAAGCAAATACTTCTTATTCCCAAAAGAACTCAAGGCCTTTCCATCTGACGCATATTTCTGTGGTCTGTGCATTTTAAAAAAAGAAAACCTATTTTTTCTTTTTAAATTAGATGAAATCCTAAAAATCAGCCCAAAGATAAAACAGATATTGCCTTTAGCTTCTTTTACTGGATTAAGCATTTTACTGACATTCAACAGCACAAAACACACTAAACCTTATATTTTCTTTATCTATCATGCATTTGCTCTTTATGTTAATGGTTTTAATTTTTGCTCTTCCAGATAGCAGTGCATACGTAAGAGGAAAGGCCACTGAGAGAGTTATTTCTCTTCTTCCCTCTTGAAACTAACAGTAAAGTGAAGCTACCTCCGACACAAGTTGAGGCATCTTTTCCTGCTCCCTGCCTATACCAAATACACCCATACATCTCTCAAGGGCACGGGCTTGGATGCTAAGGGACAACCTTGTCTGACTATATTCAGTTGTTTCTTTTTATTATTCATTTAGTTTTCCATTTTTATTAGTGCATTGCAATTATACATCCCAGTGAAGTTTAAAGCTATACAAACATGCATGCACACATTGCGTGATGCTCAGACTTGTACCCACGTTGATGAGGGAGTGAAATACATGCCACCATAAAATATACCACTCTGGCACATTGACCATTTTGACTAAAAGGCACGTGAAATAAAAAATATCAGGTACAAGAAATACAAAAGTATCAGGTACTTAATTTCTGTTTCTCCAAAAGCAGGAGATGAAATTCCGATGTGAAAAATGTCCTTCCTATGCCAGAAAGAAAGTAACATGCTTTTCAAGAAACATTAAGTAGAAGCCTAGAAAAATCTGTACAATCATTTGTTAGGATAGACCCAGCCTCTGAGCCCCTTCTTCATCTGATTAACCCTGGTCCAACTTCTTTTGCCTCACAAAATTTTTATGATTAACTCTTGTTGACCTGTTTTTTACTGATTTAGTTCTAAGGCCCAGACACTAAAAACAAAACAAAATACTCTAAGAAAGCAGAGGAAAATTTTTGCCTCTTTTACATGGTGTATATAGCAAGCACACAACAAATTATTATAATTGGTCCATTGATACATACTGAGCTCTTACATTTCAGGAGTCTTATCACAGTTGATAATTTGTTGAGTGTCTGAGCTTCTCATATGCCTCTTAGCACAGGCCTAGAGTTCTCTGTGAAACACTTTGGTTCCTCCCATCCTATCTTCACACCATTGGGATATATATTTTTTGAAATATTGATATTGCTTCAAGAGTTGAAATATAAACCATAAGTAATCACAGGTACAGGTTGCAAATACTTCATACTTAAATCTTCATTTGCTATGAAAAAGAACAAAGGGAAACATTGACACTTTTGTCATTCTATCTATTAAGTTTGAAAGTATGACTTGGTTTTCAATTAAGGAATCACATATAAACTGAAAATTTTCAACTTTGAGATTTTTACTTTTTCTTTTTTGATAGTGCTGAGGTTTCTGGAAACCCTTCTACCTCTGGGCTACACTCCCAGACCTACTTTTATATTTTTATTTGGAAATAGGGTCTCTTAAGCTAGCACGGCTGTCTTCGAACCTGAGACATCCTCCTGTCTCCGCCTCCCAAGAGCAGGGATTACAAGAGTGTGCGACCACGCCCAGTTGGGTTTTTACATTTTTATTAGATGTATTCTATTAAACTAGTCATAACCACTTGTTATATGTCATTGAATAGCCTGGGAAAATAATTAGTGGCCATGACTACAGTCCATATCTCATTTTTCTTTGAACTCACATTCAATCAGAGCCATGTTAAAAACTCTCACATGCCCTGGTGTGGTGGTGTACACTTGTAATCCCCGCACTTGGGAGGTAGAGACAGTAGGATCACGCAGGTTCGAAGCCAGCCTCGCTGGCTTAAAAGACCCTGTTTCCAAATAAAAATATAAAAATTAGGAGTCTGGGAGTGTAGCCCAGAGGTAGAAGGGTTTCCAGGAACCCCAGTACCACCAAAACAAAAACAAAACCAAAAAACTTTCACATGAGAGTTGATCAGTGACCCAGTGAAATCAGCTGTTGGAAACGCCATTCCTGTTTGTAGGATGTATGTGTCTAATTCATGATATGAATGATGACAAGGAGTGTCCTCACTGGCAGTGTCACACGGGAGGCCAGAAATTAATGGTCCACGGAGATTTAACTACTCGTATCCACAAAAGTGCTCCTTGTAGGGCAGGATGAGGATCAATGAAAGAAAAACGTCAGCAACTTGCATCCCCATTGCCTCTCTACTGTGGGTGAAGAAAGATTGATCTTATGATACTTACCTTTATATTTTATGGTCTTCTTTTTTCTCTTGGTGAAAATACATTTGTTTTTACAAAATAGTGATTGAAACATATTTTTAACTTTAAGTGATAGTATACTTGTACTTCTGGCTGAAGAATACAGCTAATCTCTTTATTAATAATAATTATTATTGAGTGTGGTAGTACATGTCTGTAATCCTAATACATGGAAGACTGAGATAGGAGGATCACAAATTCAATGCCAGTCTCAGCAACTTAGTGAAAAGGACAACCTCAGCAACTTAGATAGACTCTGTTTCAAAATAAAAAATAAACTAGGACTGGAGATATAGTTTGGAGATAGAATGCCTCTGGGTTCAGTCCCCAGGAACACAAACACACATACACAAACACAAGCACTCTCACACACAGCGTTATTAATTATAGTTCTAGAGATCTATTAAATAATACTGGGAATATATTTTAAATGAATACACACTTATTAAGATGATAAGCCTTATGTTATGTGATTTTACATCAACTAGAGAACTAAAAAAACAATTTAGAAAAGGCTGTCTTCTAAAAAGTCATGAGTCATAATTCCTATCACTTAAAGATTACTTAATACACACTTGACACTGTTTACTTTGTAAGTGACTTTTAAGTAGAGTTTTAAGTATATGATCTCGTTTCTAAGTATCTCACAACAATTTTATATGGTTGGCATTAAAAACATTTTACACAGGAGAAAACCATGACAATTAGAATCAATAAAAATCTCATCAGGGCTAGAAAAATGAGTTGAAACCAATAAAATAAGTTTTAGAGTAGATAAAAGTGATGATCCTGCACATAAAGCCCTGCAATTCACTTTTCAACAGAGGGCTACTTGCCTAGCCAAATGGTCAGACACTTGCCTATCATGTGCAAGATCCTAGATTTGGTCCCCAGCACCAGAAATAAATAAGTAAGTAAATAATAGACACATAAGTAAAATATGGCTATAATAGTACAGGATTATGACGTGAATAAAGTCGTATCCTAAGTTTTTTCATACTGACCTACATTTTCCATAGGCAGCAGTCAAGATGTTTATTGTACTATTATATGTACTAAGCACTATGTATTAAGCATGTTTTTGGTTCAGGGATTGGAGCAATCAAGAAGTCAGATGAGCCGGGCATGGTGGTACACAATTGTAATCCCATCACTTGGGAGGCTGAGACAGGAGGTTTGCGGTTCATGTACAGCCTCAGCTACTTAGGTCCTTTGCAACTCAGTGAGACCCAGTTTTGAAATGAATAAAAAATAGGGCTGGGGGTGTATATTGGAGGTAAAATGCCCTGGGGTTCCATCCCCAGTACTGCAAAAAAAAAAAAAAAAAAAAAAGAAAGAAAAAGAAGTCAGATGATGTTCCTGTCTTCAAGGATTTAACATCCTAATGAAAGAAAACATTAAATGTCATGCAAATATGTAAAACAAGTTAAGATAGTGACAAAGGTTGTGAATAAAATATAGTTAGGTGGTATACTAGATTGCTAAGATATGGCAAAATTGGCTACTTCATCTATGATGGTTGGAAAATACTTCTCTGAGCCCTGAGTGATGAGAAATTTTGGAGGAATCTTTGTGAGAAAAGTATCCTATTAGTCAGCTTTCCATTACTGTAATAAACACCTTAATCAATCTGCTTATAAAGATAAAGGTTTTCATTGGCTCACAAAGTTTTGGAGGCTTCATTCCATGAGCAATTGGACTGTGTCTTTGGGTTTGTGGTTAGCTGGCACAAAATGGAAGAAGCTCATTGTAGAACAAGATGTTCACATCGAAGCTGGAAAGGAAATAGACTAAGGTCCCACAATCCCTTTGGATGTCACACACCCAATGACCTACAACCTCTTAAAGATTCCACCACATGCCAGAAGCTCCACGCCTTTTCCACGTGGACCTTTGGGACACATTCAATATCAAAATGATAGCAACATTATAGAACCTGTTAGAATCAGGAAGAAACAAGTGGAACCATCCTGATCTAGACATCAAGCAGGAGAGCCAGCTGAATACCTTTTACTTGTGTGATGGTCCTGTAGGTCCAAATTGCTTTTACCTGTGCCTGGTGTGGTGATTCGTGCTTGTAATCCCAGCATTGAGGAGACAGAGCCCAGAGAATCACAGTTCTCAGACAGCCTCAGCTACTTGGTGAGGCCCTTCACAACTCAGTGAGACCCTGTTTCAAAAATAAAAATACTAAAAACTAGAGCTGGGGGTATAGCTCGGAGGTGCAATGCCCATGGGTTCCATACCTGGTAACACACACACACACACACACACACACACACACACACACACACACATGCTTTTACTCACCAAATCTGGACAATTTGCAAAAACAGCACAGGTGTGGGAATAAGGAGCATTTTGCTATTTGGGGAAACCCTGTGACAAACTGGCATTGTGTTGCTGAAAATGCTGTTTACCAAATCAGCCTCACAGCTGTAACATAAAAAGTTAAATGAATACTTTCTAAGACTCATTCAATTAAAATATACATATATTATTGTATTTTGAACATTCCCATGATCATGACAATGTTTTGAGAGAGAAATTTAGTAGCTAGATGATCTTTTTGGTGTTATTCTCAACCCGTGATACATGCACAAAACTTTATTTTGTGGGATGTTCAGAGGGAATTATAAGCCTCATTATGTTCAAATTTCTTGGTTCATAAAAGGAATGGGTAGCAGAAAATATCAAAGAGCCATTAACTTTTCCAAAGATGTACTGTATGTATAGGTTAACTTATTACCCCCCCCCACAGTTATTTGTAGTTTTCTTCCAAAGGAATAATTTCTGAGCTAAGTTTTAAAATGACCCCACATGTGTCTGCTTATCTCAAAATAAATTTAATTTTAAATCATATAAATACATAAAAGAAAATATGACTTACTTTCGGAGTTTATTATAGCATGCCATGAAATTAACAGGCAAAAATGACAATTTGTTGTAGAATTTCAAATGGACTGAGGCTCACTTTATTGTGATAAAACTTTACTGATATGCGTACACTAGTTGCTGAGCAAAATATAGCTATCAAAATATCAGAATTTTATTTCTGTTAATGTTTCTCTATTTTTAAAAAAATCCATCAGTATATTGAAATAATTGGCAAAATTTTATATGAAGCATTTTATATAAAGAATTTTATATGAAGCAATTGGCTTTATTAGACATAAAGACATTGATTTGGAATATTGTTCAATGTAATGTTCTTTATTGTGAGTCTCAGTTCTGCCATGTTTCTTAAGATATTAACGTAACGATGTCAAATGGGATTGAAGCTGAACAAAATTACCTGAGGGCATTTTTGTTTTGTACTTAAATTTTATTTTGTCATTTATTCTTATTAGCAATCATTAAGCAATTTAATAATTATAAGCTCCATTAACATTTTAATGAGTCTAGTGGCCATTGCTAAATGTAATTAAATTAGTTTTATTGTATGATATTGTGAAGCTGTGATTAAATTAAGTTTTACTGTGCTTAGAAGAATAAACCTATGGAGAGATTTCTATTCACCAAACATCTTATTAACTTATAAGGTACTGATAAAATAGACATTAATGGAGACAGGAAAAAATATAATTCCCCATTGAGTCTATTCACAAGATAAAACTTTAATCATGTGGGTTTGGAATCAACCTAGTAATGACAGCATTATTTTATTTAAAAGTATTTTTAAGGGAGAGTAGCAAAAAAGAAATGAAAGGATTGGCTCTTTTAGTAATGTTCTGTTCTTTTCCTAGTTCCTAAAGTTATAACCGACAGGGAAAAGACTAAATGAAGACTGACAAGCTAATGATTTTTGAGTAGATGTGTAAATTGATGTTAAATTATTTGATGCCAAATAAAATCTCATGCCAATTAATTAACTTGGAAATATATTCTAGAAATTGAAAAGTTACTTTAGTTAATTTGAAAGTTATTTACCAAAAAACATATTAAAATAGTTAAAGTGTTAAAAAGGCAAATAAGGGATAATTTGTGTTACTCTGTTTTAAATGGGGATCCACAGTTTGAAATCTCTCTTGCTGTCATTTAAGCCTTCTCCTAGAAGCTATTTGATTAGAGAGTATATGAATTGGAAGGTGGTAACACATTACATATTCCTTGTGCCATTCTTGAGTATTGAATGAATTTGAGATTTGATTCTTTATTGCTACTGATGTTAGATAAATTCTGAAAGGCTCTCAAGAGTAACATGGAATAGTCTTATGTTCTGATGAATTGCCTTGCATAGAATGCAATAGAACATTTCACAGGGCAGTAATTTGGATAGCATGTACAGCACATGTTTACTTTTGGGAATTACGTGGTTTCATTGTAATTATTAGATTCTATTGATTGTATTACATTATGCTAATGTTTCCAAAATAAGCATATCAAGAAATTTTATGCTATGCAATATTTCAGAAGCCCCAGGATTATTTTCTTTATAACTTTCAAATGTCCTGAAAACATTTTTATCATCTTTATACTTTATATTTTAATCATTTTTATAATAAAAAGCATATTGGTATGAAATAAGGATTTTTAAGAACAAAAAATGGTATTAATAAATACTAAGAATACACTATGTATGTATGTAAGAATACACAATGGTATTAATAAATACTAAGAATACACTATGTAAGAATATATACCATATTCCAGTGATCAAAAATGCAAAAAAAAGCATCTATCTTGATTTCTAAAAGTATTCAATACTGAACTAGGTTCATATTTTTTAAATGGCACTGACATACTTTTGGAACTTTTTAATGATAGCTCTAATAAATTTGTGAACAGCTAACACATAACCCAACATTTTTCTGACATTTCAGGAATATAAAAATACTAAACTTATTGTCACATAAAGATCACTAGCAAGAAAGATTTTATGTTATTGATGTCTTTTATATTACATACCTTAAATTTCCAGTTGGGAAACTCAGTAATGATTATGCTCTAGAAGAGGGAAGAGTCCACCTTGGCCCTTACTATCTCTAAATTTATCCTCAGATTCAGTCTCTATTATTGTCTCTTCTCTCCCTGACTAATTGTCTTTCCAATAGTTTTAAAATATTTTGTAAAAAATAAAGTGAGTAGATCCTACAGTGAGTTGAAGGTTATTGTACTTGTCCACTTGAGTATCTCCTAGACATTTCAAACTTAACTTGTTTTGATCCCTTCCCCTTTCCCCTGCAAGTGACATGACTCCCTGAGAAACCTCTCAAACTAGAAGTCTTTATAGCATATTGATTCTTTTCTTGCTTTCAATTCCCATAACAAGCCCATCACTGTGTTTCTTGATTCAATGTTCAATATTTATTTCAAAACTTTGGTCTCTTTTCATCTCCACTACCACTGTCTGAGTCTAAGCCCCTGTCATCTCTTACATGCCCTGTGACAGTGGCTTCCCAATCCATTCCCCACCGAGAACCTCTCCCTACTAGACTCCATTATCTATTCAACAACCAAAGGGACCATCCAACTTTTGAAAACATTTATCTTGGTATGTTTCCTCTCTAATTAAATCTCCCTTAGCTTCTCCAAACTGCATATAGAATAAAATACTTGCTTAAAATTTAATGTGGCTTTCCTTATCTCTGTATTCTGAGCTCCAAATGGGCAGAAACTTCATCTGTGTGATTACTACTAAATTCTCTGAATCTACAGCAGTGTCACAAACAGTAAAGACAGATCCTGAATTATTTTCTGACCTGTTTATAAGGCTAGCATGTATTCATTGTTAAGACCTAAGTTTTCAGATAGGTTTTCTCTGATAATTCTATTTACAATAGCCCTCTCCTTAAATTATGGAACCTTCTCAAAGTGTACAGTGCTTAATTTCATCACACAGAAGTTGTACTATGTAATTGTTATTATTCTGTTTTTCCTACTAGAATAGATAGACACTTCACAAGAACAGGAATTATAACTGTTTTGAGCATCCTGGTATCCTCAAAAACTACCTATGTCCAAAAATAATATATATTTTAGGAGTGTTAAATGATTACAAGCAGGAGATTTTAATATTTTTCTTTATTATATTAGGCATTTTACCTGTTAAGATATTGAGTTGAATTTCTTATGCAAAATTTATTTTCTTTTGGTCTTCCTGTTGTTGATTTCTATATTTATTCCACTGTGATCTGAAAAGATGCAGGGATTTATAATACATCTTTTGAATTTTCTGGTACTTGCTTTATGGCCCAGGATGTGATCTATTTTGGAGAAGGTTCCATGGGCTGCTGAGAATAATGTGTATTCTGCTATTTTTGGTTGAAATATTCTGTAGATGTCTATTAGGTCCATTTGATTTTTAGTTCTCTTTAGTTCTGAAGAGTCTTTAGTGATCTTTTGCCTTGAAGATCAATTTAGTGGCATGAGTGGTATGTTGAAATCTATAATTGATAATTTATTGTATTTGGGTCTATTTGAAATCTGATGTCCTGAATGGTTTGTTTTACAAATGTGGGTATACCAATATTTTGGGCACATTCTTTCACTTTCAGATTATAAATATCTTTGCCTATAAGATGAGTGTTTTGCAAGCAGCATATATTTGGATT
Organism: Muscardinus avellanarius; assembly: GCF_963383645.1. NCBI lineage: Eukaryota > Metazoa > Chordata > Mammalia > Rodentia > Gliridae > Muscardinus > Muscardinus avellanarius. The sequence goes on from NC_137800.1 coordinate 31,825,967, forward strand.
ATGCTTTTAAATCCACAGTGCCATTCTATGCCTTTTAATTGGTAAGTTAAATCTTTTGACATTCTGGGTTACTATTGAAATATGATTTTTGTTTCCTGCCATTCTGTGTTTTATCTTCTTTTTGATATAATGTTATTTCTTCTTTGCTTAGTTGCCCTGCTGATCAACTTCAACCTTTTTCTGCTTCAGAATTTTGCTTCTTTTTTATTCTTTATGGTTTATTTCTTTAAATATTTTCTCTAATGTTTGTTTTGTATTCATGAATTTTTTGAGATTCTGCTTCTCCTGAAATACTTTTGTTTCTTCATCAATTTTGGATAGTAACCTTGCTGGATATAGTAGTTTTGGTTGGAAGTTGTTTTCTTCTAGGGTCTGGATTACATCATACCAGTCTTTCCTGGCATTCATGACTTGAGTTGTAAAGTCTGGGGTGATTTTTATTGTTTTTACCCTGTATGTCACCCATTCTTTTGTTCTCAATGCTTTTAAGATTCTTTCTTTATCCTCTATGGTGGTCATTTTAATTATTATCTGTTATGGAGAGATCCTTCTTTGATCCTGTCTTAACAGTGTTTTACATGTCTCCTGTACATGTATGTCCAAGTCTCTTTCTATGTTTGAAAATTTCTCTGAAATTATTTCTCTGAAGAGATTATGAGCATTTTTTGGTCTGGACCTCTATCCCTTCTTCAGTGCCTTTTATTTGTAATTTAAGATGTTTCGTGTTGTCCCATAGTTGTTGGATATTTAGGTTTTGTTGCTGTAATGACTTCTGTATGCTGTTGACTGTGCTTTCAGTTTTGAATGAGGTGTCTATTTTCCATTTTATCTAATCTTCCAGAATTTCTTTCTATTGCTGTCTTCATTTAATTTATTTACTCTTTCATTTTATTCCAGACCCCTTTCTGATTCTTTCTTAATGTCTCCATTTTCTCTTTCATTTTTTGTACACTTGCTTTAAGGCCTTCCATCATATCAAAGATCAGGATTTGGAATTCAAGTTCTTGCATTTCTTGTAGGTCAGTATTCATGATTTCCCTTATGTCTCACTATTCCTAGTTCTCATATATTCAGTGTTCTCAGGCTTGTTTTTCTGATGTCTTGGTGTCTTCTTTTTGTGTGTGTGATTCTGTGGGTAATCTGTCTGATCCAAATCTTAGCAGTAGAAATTTAGAGGTGTCAGCAAATTTGTGCACAGATAAGAAATACTTTTTCAATGGTGAGGGTTGGATATGTTGGGAGGAGCTGTGATGATGGGTACAGGAGTCAGGTAAAGTAGAAGATATTATTAAGTTTAGTAAGGATTTAAGTATAATAAGTTAGTATCTGGTTGAGAATGAGAGAAGGATGGATAATAGGTTTCTTGTAGTTAGTAGAGTATTTAGGTATGGAGATATAAATAGCTTGAATATTAAAAAACGTTCAGTAATGGAAAAAAACAGTTTTGAGAGAAGAGAGTAAATAGGCTAGAGTAAGGAAGTTTATAAAAAGAATGGGGGAAGGAGTAAACAAACATGCATAAAGTAACAAAACAAATTATAAAAACTAACAATTATAAATCAAAGAAAAAAACAACCAAAAGAAAAAAAAAGGTATTAAAAAAAACAAAAGAAAAAAAGAAAAAGAACATAAAGAACTAGCAACAGTGTGAGAAAGAAAAACATAAAAAAACAGTAATCCTGCTAATTTACGTATTTAGGGCTTGGGTCCATATATATCTGTAGGTCTGTTCACTGTGGTAGATTCTGGGGTATATTATAATGTCTCTCATTTGCTCCATAACCTATTGTCAGCTTTTAGACCCACTTTCTGAGTGTTTGCACTCCGCACTATCCAGCCCTGGATCTGCACTCTACGCTCTGGGCTCCATAGTCTCAGGCCTTGTGCTCTGCACCTTTATGCCCTGGGCCTGCACCTCCCTACCCTCACCCAGAGGGCATCCATTGTAGTTTGGAGCAATAACCCTGTGACCTTGTGCAGGCACCATGCCTTGAGTACTATGCCTTTCCTGTGTCTCTGGGAATGGATCTACCATAATGATCCTACTATTCCACTCTGGATATATCTTTCCAAAGGGTTTAAATCAAAGAACTACAATAATATATGCATATCCATGTTCATAGCAGCACAATTCACAATAGCCAAAATATAGAACCAACCTAGGTCTACATCAACAGATGAATGGATTTAAAAATTATGGGAAATACACACAATGGAATTCTACTCAGTGATAAAGAAGAACAAAATTATGTTATTCGCAAGAAGATGGAAGGACCTGGAGAATATTATGTTAAGTGAGATCAGCCAGGCACAGAAAGAGAAATAACATATATTTTCTCTAATATGCCCAAACTGAGGACTATTAGGGATACCAGAGGGACTCCAGGTAATAGAGGAAAAACTTCAGCAAAGCTAGAATGGAAGGGTAAGAGATTAACTGGAGGAGCTACATTGGATTATGTGTATAACTGTGTATAACTGTGATTGTAGCATGGTCAACTTGGACACTCATTGTTGAGAGGGTGAAAAGGGAAGCAGGGAGAGGGGAGGGCACCAAGCACTGCGTGAATGTATGCCATCTTCAATATGTCCACATAAAAATAAAACAAACTTATTTTCTTTTCTCTAATTTACCAATTTTAATGGCCTTTTTATGTTACCAAAGACAATCTCCTAAATCTCTTCTCTCTTCTTGTATGTTGTGAGTGTGTGTGTGTGTGTGTGTGTGTGTGTGTGTGTGTGTGTGTTTTATTGAGGATTTTCACTCTGAGCTACACTCATCATTATTTTATTTTTTATTTTGAAATAAGAACTCACTAAGTTGCTGAGGGCCTCGTTAGGTTGCTGAGGCTGACCTCAAGCTTCCAATACTAACGTCAGCTTCCCAAGTAAGATTACAGGTGTACACCACCATGCCTGGATTGATGTATGTTCTTAAAATCCACATATTTTAAGCCCTGAGAATACGTTTTTGAAGAGCAACATTGAAAAATAATAGTTCATATTTTAAGTATTATTATATGCCAAAAATTGTTATATATGATTTAAAATTTTTTAATTTTAAGAAATGCTCTATGTCATATAATATTAGTATCTTTATTTAATAAATGAGAAGAATGCATTACATAACTTTTCTAGGTTTTTCCTGTCGAAATAAATAGGCAGATCTAATACTCAAACCCAGGTAGGGACCCAGAACTTTTATTGTTATTTCTCCAATAAGACTATTTGCATTTAAAATATAAACATATATCTATTCTGTGAGTATGTATATATACTATGTAATTTTCTACTTCTAAAAGCAAAAACATCTTATGTACATTTCTGATTAAAGCACATTATTTCTTTGTGAAGTTTTTCAATAAAATATAGCATTGTAATGTAATTTGTGTGGAATAACCTAAAAATGAAGTGGTCAGGGAGTAGCATTTTAAATATTTAGATCAAGAGTGTATTCATAACATGCATCATCAGGTCTTTCCCCTTTAGTTGGGACAGGGTTTTTTTCTTACATAAATCAGGCAAAGTCAAGTCTAGCAATAAAAATTGTATGCAGCTATTTATTGATTTATATTTCAGTTAACTTAGAGTAATTATCTAGTGGTTGGAAGAGATATTAAGGATGACTTTGCCAAGTCGTCTCAGCAGCCTGTGCCTGTCTGTGTGGTGCATTCTCTCTATTGGATATTACTTTGCTCCTTGGCATTTGTATTTGGTCAGACTGCAGGGCTCAAGGTTAATGCACAGTGGACAGATCCGAATGTATACTGGATACCATCATTATAAGCATGCTTACTTTTAAGACACAGAGCAAATGAAAGTTCCACCCTGCCTTTACCCAGGAGCCCTTCAGAAGATGGAAAAGGATGAATCAGTCCCTTGTTTGCAAAAAGTGTGACATTAATCATGCGACATTGTGAACCACGAGACAGGTGTCATTTGTTTTCTAAAGTTATGCTATGTTGTTTGTGGAGCTGCATAAATCTTCAGGTTCCTTTAAAATAGTCTCCGCAGGTACAGCAAATGGGAAGTGAATCTGTCATTCTTGAAAATGTTAAAGATCAGCAAGTGCAGAGTTACTGTAGAGCTGACCTTCCTCCTTCATTACTGACTGCCACTGCTATAAGTGGAGGCAAGATTGAGGACACAAAGACAATAGAGTGAACTTCATATCATTTCTGGAAGGGGTCACACTCATAAGCCACAGCATTTATTTAGGGATTTTTTTTTCCAGCAGAAGGACCAAATAATGCAGGTTTTCTGATCTTTTGTGTAAAGACATAGATTGAAATGTCACTCTCATAGTAATTTGCTATACAGTCGTGCTTTTGCTGGTGGAGAAAAGCACCCTTAATAAAGGGAAGAAGAACAAGTTTCAGAGAAGAAAGGCTGACTCAGTCGATCATTATTTGTTTTAATCACCCTGTGATTTCGGGAATGCTTTCAAATAGCCTTGGTTCTAGTCTGTAGCACACAATTGTCATTTGGACAGCAACTGTTCCAAATGTTGTCACGGCAACAGCATTTCAGCCATTTGTATACCATAATATTAAATAGGAAATTGATGTTCAGTGATAGGAAGCAGAATCGAAGAATGGGTTTTTAGAAATACAGCCTTAAAGTATTTAAATTACATCGTCTAGGAAAGCATACAGTGGAGCCTATTAAAGTATATTCATACATAATTCTGGGTCTAATTCTTTTGAAATTGTTACATAAATGAGAACGAGATCTTAATTATCTCATTATAGGATGGAAATATCCAAAACTGTATTTCCATAGAGAAGAATAGAGCAACCCATTCTTTACAGCATAGTTATCAGCAGTAGCTAAGGTCATCATCACCGAAAAAAATAGCTCATATTTTTCTTCCAAGTTTTGTCCTGGACATTTTCAGCTCTGTTAATCACATTGCTATGAGTCTTGTAGGGTAATAGATATAAAATTTCATTACATCTTATCTTAGATTTGGATTCACAATTGCTATAGTCTGAATGCCCCTTTCTAAATTAATGTTGAAACTTGTCAGTGTAAGAGCATTGAGAAGTGGGACCTTTAAGAGGTGACTGGCATGTTTGTAATTCCAGCACTTGGGAGGCTGAGACAAGATCACAGCTTTGAAGCCAGCCTCAACAACTCCGGCTTTCAGCAAATTAATGAGACCCTGTTTCCAAATAAAAATTGAGCTGGAGGTTGGAGGTGCAACTTAGACCCTGAATGCCTCTGGGTTCAATCCTCAGTACCATACATACAAAAAAGGTCACAAAGGTACAGCCCTTGTGAATGGATTAATGCCAAAATGGGTTAATTATCTTGAGTAGGCTCCTGATATAGTGCTATGTTCTTCCCTCCCTTCTTTTCTCTGTCTGACTTTGTGTATACTTTTCTAGTATGTTATGCTTCAGAGTGGAGGTTCTTCCCAGATGTAATCCAGGGAATTCGAAGTAGCTTTAAACTATTATTTTATCTGTTAAAATGCCTTTGGCTATGAGTTACAGGAACTCTAATTCCAATGGATTAAAATAGTCAGGGGATCTATTTTGTACTTAACAAGAAACCTGTATGGAAAGCAGGTTTTGGGGCTCTTTCATTTATACAACCAGTGATATGCTGTCTTCTTTCAGTTCTGCACCCCTCCACTCTCTGTTTTGATTTCTTCAATCTAGTAGCAAGGTGTTCACAGTAGAGGTGCTATTTCCAAACACCCAATCATTTAGGAAGAAGAAGAACTATTTCTTCCTATGTATTTCCTCTGAAAGAAAATAAAATATTTCTGAATATTTTTCAAAAGAAAACCTTTTATGCATCATTGTCCATCATTCTATTACATTCCCATTGTTAAATGAGCAACTGACAAGAGGCATAATAGTAATCTTAGAAAAATCAGGAACTATTCTGGTATAGGGGGTAGAGTCAGTTTACTCAGATGCCTTTTGCTCTCTTGCAAAGTAGGAGGGATAAAGTTTTAAACAAAATATGAGGTTCTGTTTAGAAGAGTAAAGAAGTGATATAATAGAAAGAAGGCAATAGTGTCTATTATTTAAAGTTAATTTTATTTGTCTACATTAATGTTTGTGTGCATACACAAAGAATAGAATATAATGCAATCATCAATCATAGTTGCAATTAATTGCAGGACCCTTTAGGTATAGCTGACTTACTATACTTACTGTGTTTTTTGTTACTCTCATAGGAAGTTTCATTATTGTAGACCATATAAATAATCCTACTTAAAAGTGGTAGATATCAGGATCTAGCAGTCTTAGATTAAATATAGGACAGAGCTTATCCATGCCTGAAACGTGTCTGTGTGGAAGTAGCATGATGATGTTAACACGTATAGAATCTATGGAAATGGCTATTTAGGTGTGTTTTTGTGTGGCCAAGGTGCCTCTCTTGCATAACAACTCATCCTGTTACTCCCAGAGCTCAATGTGCTTGTGACTTCCTAGGCAGTCACATCAGGAAGGCTGTCCTACTTCAGGCAGAACTTCATCCCACCAAGTATGGGGACACCTGAAACTTTACTGGTGTCTCAAGGGAGAAACTTCCCTCTGTTTTTGATCCAACTGTGGTGAAGGGAATACTCATTTTGGAGTAAAAGTTGACTTTGATCAAAAAGCTCTGGATAGGGAATCCAGGGTATGCCCCAGAGTCTGGGAGAGGCAAAGGTATCAATAGCAGCATCTGGACCCGGTGGCAGAGGCTTCAGAGTTTTTTTTTTTCTCTCTCCAGATGTGCAGTGATGGGGGCTCCTCCTCAAATTAAGCAGCCTTCCAGTCTGGACCATTTCCAGCACCCTCGCACAGTCATTGTCATGGTATGCTGGATGACCCTAGAGAGTTAAAGATGGAGGGGAGAAGAGGTTCCTGTGTTAGGTATTTCAAAGACATGAGGTAGAAATCAAGACAACTTGGACTAAGGCTAGGGATACTGGAAGGAGTGGGAGCCTGAGTAATGTTGCTGCAGTTCAGAAATGGAAGGGTCAGGCTGCTCACGATGCAAATCTGTGCCCAGAGATGACTGCACCAAAATGGGGAAGGCTGGACATTCCAGGGCAAAGGAATTGATCAGTTCTGTTCCCTTAAGAGGATTTCTGCCTCCAAAGGACTGAGTGTCAAGTGCTTTCATGTGCACAGGTGCTTCCTAGGGTACACACTGAGGCATTCTACACAGATCTTTAACCACCTTTTGGACTAAAATTGTAATTTCTTTTTCCTAGCTAGCTTCCTACAACTAAATAATTTCCTTCCTTCCTTCTTCCTTTCTTTCTCTTTCTTCTTTCCTTTTTCCCTTTTTTCCTTTCATTTATTTTTTAGCATTCAAAAGACTTTTTTGTCTCATTATTTTTATTTGACTTAGTAGTCCCTTCTTTGGACAATGGAAGAAACAGATGGTACATTCACTAATAGCCTGCAGCTTCTAGAAATAAAGAAGTTTAGACAATCTAGGAAACCTCATTCTACAAAACCACAGACATACTGAATATATTTTATCAAAATAGTTTTAATGATATAGATGAGTTTCAAGAAAGTTCCCAAAGCCCTAAATGCAAAGAAGCTGGAAAGCAGGAGTGAGCCAGTGGTGAACTATGGCTGCCCTGTGGGGCAGGTGTCAGTCTCCTTAACAAAAGGCCACCCTTTTTAGGCTGATGTAGAAAAAACACTCAAGGCCTTTAACCCTTGCAAGGTAGAAAGGGAGGGACTGAACTCCTAATATGTAGCTATGACCCTTGAAATTTATACTTTTTAAAAATGAGTATACTGAAATATAACCTTCTGTCTTGAAAAAGGAAATATAAAAGAAATATGTATGCCTGGGTGCTAATTAGGGAAAAGAAGATCTCCTATTTTACACAGAAAATTCTTGAATGCTCATTGCCTTCAAATCAGCTTAGGGTTTAAATTTACCATATCAGTGTCAAGCCTATGCAGAGAAATGAAGTGATCCTACATTACCAGTATTAGAAGAAGAGGAATGAATTTTTTGAAGGTTCATGTGCTAAATCTAACTTGTACATGAAAACCCACATAAGACCTAGTCAAATATGAGCTATAAATACAAAATTACAAAATATGAAATACAGGTAATTAAATATCATGTGAAAGAATCAATGAAAAAAAACCTAGAACTATATACTCTTAGAATTTTTCTACAACAGCTTTCTTTGCATGAAGTAAAAAATACTTGTTTTTATTAAGTATTAAAGAACTCAAATGTGAAATAGAAATAAATGATAAAAGAGCAAATTACAATTTACAAAAACCATAAAAAAGTATCAGAATGTTAAGAACAAGAATGAATGACACCTTAAAATATGCCAAAAGAAATTTTATTAAAACTCAAGTAGCTAATACACGTTGGAGAAGGTATTCAACCTTAATAGTAATCAGGGTAACCAAGTTAAAAACCACTTTGAGTTATTTTATACCAATTAAATTGCCTAAAAATATACAGTGAAATAATATTTTTTTTAAAAAAGTACAGAACAGCAGGAATTTATTCTGGAATTACATGTATATAACCTTTGTCTTACCTTTTCCAGAGTTAGGTGTATAAATGTGAAAAAGGTGTATGAGATTGTCCATAAAACTCTAAATTATACCAGTAAATCATAATAATATGATTCTTTACTTATAAGATAGAAAACATTTCAGTGTATTTATATAGTAATTTATATACCAGTGAAAATGAATAAACCACCACTACATATATCAGCAAGAATTTCAAAAACAATATTTTAGTAAAAGAAGGAAGTTATACAATTGCTACTATTTCTTTTACATAAAATACAAAATGCAAGCTAGTATTGTTACTTAGACATAAGGTCATATATATTGAAACAATAAAGAAAATCATGGAAATGATGCACACATAATTTATAACAGAGTTATGTTCATAGAGGAAAAAGGAAAATGTTGCTTAGAGAGGGCACTGAAAGCTTCCAAAATATTGGTAATTTTCTATTTCTTAAGATATGTGAGAGTGAGCATAGATGTTTATTTTATTTTTCTTTAAAACACACATTCATCCTATATGCTCCTTTACAGTATATAATTTTTTTTAATTCAATACTTATGAGCTGGGCATGGTGGCACATACTTGCAATCCCAGTCCTTGGGAAGCTGAGACAGGAGGACCCAGGTTTGTAGATAGCCTCAGCAACTTGTGAGGCTCTCCATAACTTAGTGAGATCCTGTTTCCAAATAAAGAATAAGGGTCGGCATGGTGGTGCATGCTTGTAATCCCAGCATTTAAGAGGTGGAGACCAGAAGATCACTTGGTGAGGCACTTTGCAACTCAGTGAGACCCTGTTTCAAAAATAAAGAATAAAAAACAGGGCTGTGGGTGTAGCTCAGAGGTAGAATGCCCCTTGGTTCCATCTCCAGTTTCACACACACACACAAAAATAATACCTGTAAAAGTAAAAAGAAGAAAACAATTGAAATTACATTAAAATATGAAGCTGAACTGGAAAAAATCAAATGGAACATCCAAATATTTTAAAGAAAAAATATAAAATGTTATTTTATTTTATTATTTTTTGTGGTACCAGGGATAGAACCTAGGTGCAATCTACCTCTGAGCTCCACCCTCAGCCCTATTTTTTTTTTTTTTTTTTTTTTTTTTGTGTGTGTGTGTGTGCGTGCTACTGGGGGTGGAACCCAGAGGCTTTCTACCTCCAGGTTATACTCCCATACCTTTTTTTTTTTTATATTTTATTTGGAAACGGTCTCACTAAGTTGCTGAAAGCCTCACTAAGTAGCTGAGGCTGGCTTCAAACCCGTGCGATCCTCCTGTCTCAGCCTCCCAAGTACGGGGATTACAAGCATGCACCACCACTCCCAGCTCAGCCCTATTTTTTATTCTTTATTTTGAAACAGGGTCTCACTAAGTTGCAAAGGGCCTAAGTAGCTGAGGCTGTGTGCAAACCTAGATCCTCCTGTCTCAATCTCCTAAATGCTGGGATTACAAACGTGTGCAGCCATGCCTGGCTTACAGTTATTTTAGGTATATATTTTAAGAAATATGGGAAAACAATATTTTTCTAAAAAATATAATTTTTCAGCTGAGCACAGTGGTACAAACCTGTATTTCTAGTATGTATGAGACTGAGGAGGGTCAAAATTTCTAACCCAGTTGAAACATAGTAAAACCCTGTTTCAAAATAAAAAGGGCTGGGAGTGAAGCTCAGATTGCCCCTGCATTCAAAACACAGCATACATGCGTGCGCGCGCACACACACACACACACACACACACACACACACGGACACCCACACCCATGACATAGAACCTCTGAAATTTATCTATTGTCTAACTATAGAATGAAATTATTTTTGTCACTTTATGAGGATGAGCTATGCAATTCTAAAATGTTACCTTTTTTTCCCTCTCTTTCTAAACTACTTTATAGATGATAGTGATCTTTTTGTTCACTGTGGAGTGACTGGTTATTGTGAAAAGCAACATTTTGTGACAATTTTTTTACACGTCTTGGTCAAAATTTTCACTGTAGGAATCTAAAACAACTGACCACACAACTTAGAGAAAGAAAGCTTTATTTGTTCAGTTTTTCAGAGATTTTTTTGGTTCGGTCCATGTGAGGCTGGGGTCTGTGAAGCTTAGGGTACAGAAACAGGAACAGACAGGGAGAGAGCAAGGTCTTGCTCTCACATACGGAAGCCAGAAGCAAGAGAGAACAACCAAGAAAGGGGATTCCAAAACAAAAATCACCCCCTAAGACCCACCTCCTCTAGCCCCTACCTGCCTAAGTTACCACCTCGGTAAATCCATTGTTATCCACTGATGAGATGACAACCCTCATGACTTAGTTACAGCTACTCTGAACATCAATGCGTGCGTTTTTCAGGGGACATTCTATGTCTAATAACTTTACAGTATTTCATAAGCAAAGAGAATAACAACTAGTAATAACATGTATAATGGTTTCATAAGGCTTCAGACAAGATGTGGTTGGATCAATTAAGTCTTTCATGCATTTGCAACCTCATAAATGACCTGAGAGTCAGGCCACTCTCTTGTCACTTGTCTGTGTCCCATTGCATGTGAAGTCGCTTGGTTCTTTGCCTGCCCGGGCATGCTTTGATGGGGATAGGAAAGCCGGCATGATGGAGATGAATCTGAGCAACACCTACTGTTACAGTTATTTGTGGTTTAAATTTTAGTCTCACTCACAGGCCCCACATGCAAGTGTAAATGCATATGCAAAGCAGATATTGTATCATATATGATCTGCAGTGTCAATGAAAATTTGATAGCAAATGCAGTCTAAGTCTAATACCCAGGATATTATAGTTTATAGGATTATGAATTGATTTTATCATATGCATAGAATGGAGGGATAGAGACAGATTTTTATAGTTAAAAATTTCATTTTGTTTTTTTTTCTAAAAGCATATATTCCCTTATGAAGTATAATTTTACAACTAGAAAACCTCAGAAGCAAAATATTTTATAGTTATATATTTGTATATTTCTTAATAGATTCAACATAACATTTTGCATGAGATTTGTTTAAAATAATGAGGTGGGCATGGTGGCATACATCTGTACTCCTAGTACTTGGGAGGCTGAGACAGTAAGATCATAGGCTCAAAACTAGCCTCAGCAACTTCCTGACACCTTGTTTTAAAATAAATAATAAAATACTTTATTTGGATACAGGGTCTCACTAAGTTTCTGAGATCCTCACTAAGTAGCTGAGGCTGGCTTCGAACCTGTGCGATCCTCCTATCTCAGCCTCCCAAGCATGGGGGTTACAAATATGCGCCACCATGCCTGGCTACCTCATGCTTTCTGAACCCATTTAAAGATAGATATAATAATATAATTGTCCTTGATTTATTTATTTTAAATCAACCATCCTCCAGCACATTAGTCCAAATATTTGTTCAAATGTCTATATAGGAGGACTTCCAAAGAGTGAGAAATTCATCTTGAATTTTTCTACTTTTGTATGTAAGATACAAATAAAAATAGCATTTAATTTTTTCAACAACTAGTAATAAGTATTGAATTAACTTTGTTAGATAAAATATAAAAGAATTGGATAGTTTTGACATAAATGACATAAAAAGAAATATGTAATATTCTTGACATAAATAGAAATATGTAATATGTACAGCTTAAAAAAACACATAATATAATTAAACAAACGTATCAAAGTCAATCACTTAGCCAAACATGGGAAGGAGGGAGAGGGAGGTAATGGGGTGGGAATCGGGTAAGCGCTAAATGGGTGATGTGTGCGTGCATGTCTCCATCATCTTTTATGCCATTAAGATGTAGGAATACAATGGACCAATGAAAAATTTTTTAAAATTTTGCAAGAAAAACTTATAAAACTGAAAAATACAGTTATGGTTAGGGGATATATGTTTGACCAAATCTTCACGTGTAAGAAAAAGCACACATTACAGCCTGGGAAACGTGGCATCAATGCACAGTAGGAGGGGTCACACTGAAGGGAAAAATTGTTCCTCTACTTATAGCACTTCTGAAAGCAAATATATGGGTTTTTCCTAACAAGTGATTCTTCAGTCACTGGAAGACACCAATTAAATGTCTCACATTCAATTCTGACACTAACTCTGCAGAGTTAGTAAGTAAGGGTTCACTCTGCAGAGTTAGTAAGTAAGGGTTCAGTCTCAAAATATCTTTCCCAGGCTCCAACTCAGATACCAGCCACAGGTGTCAGATGCCCATAGAACCCCTCAATGTAAGGGGCACAAAGCCTCTGTGTTATATCTGGTTGTGCTTTCCCCCTGCACAGTCACGTGCCCACCGACCAAGAGGCTCTCTGAACCCTTTTATTTAGGATTTTTAGGGAAGTCTTATATAGGCATGATTGACTAAATCATTGGCCCTTGCTAATTAGCTCAACAGTCAGAACCCTCCTCAGGCTGGGAGGTGCAGCTGAAAGTCCCAACCCTCTAATCATGCCTTGTTTATCATCATGCCTTGTTTGTTGTGGAATTCAGCCCCCATCCTAAGGAGATCTAGGAATCCCATCCACAAGTCTTGGATAAAAAAAGGGATCTTCCACCACTTCAGAGATTACAAAGGGTTTAGTTCCTTTTTTCTACCAGGAGCTGGGATTAAGATCAAATATAACAAAAGATGCTCCTCTCACCCGTATAGCTTAGGAAGCTACAATGGTTTTAGGAGCTCTGTGTCAGGAATCAGGGAAAGAAAACAAATTTCTTACTATGTCACATGGTCCCTAGCCTCCAGATTTGCTCCTGAACACTGCTTTTGGTTTGGTTATCAGTCTGATTCATGCCTCAGCAAAATGGCCAATTACCATCTAACCTGGACTTTCAAGTTGGGGACATACATGGTTGATATATATATATATATATATATATATATATATATATATATATATGTTTTTTTTATGAAGAGTATCCTACTGTGTTATTAGGGCAATTGATCAAGAAACAGTAACAGAAGGGCCAAAGTTATCCTTAAACCACTTCACATTTTATTTTTTTCATCTTAGAACTAGAAATATCAGACACCATGCATCTGATGATTTATTTAAAATTTTCTTAGTAAGATTTACCAGCATAGTTTTTCCAGCTTTATTACTAATGGAATCAAGAGGATGCTAAAAGCAGTATAAGGGAGAGGGAGAATTCAGTACCAAGACTTGTAGACTTGGGCAAGTCTTTGCAGGTTCATGGCAAGCAGGCATCATATTTTTTCCATCCTGCTTTATAATACAATATAGTATTAATATCAACTTTTTTTTTCATACATCTCAAGATACCTCTGACACCAATCCTACCATTCTTCAATCAGAGAAGCAGCTAAGTGAATACAAATAGATTGATAATGAGAGTGAATTTTTACATAATAAACATAAGTAAATGGACATTTTGGTTAAGGAATCAAATTTGCTCCTCCCCATTGTAAACATTCCAGGCATTGGATACATGTCCATTCTCAAAGTCTTGCAAAAAGTAGGAAGATGGTAAAATACTGTGGCCTAGAAGCAGAAACATAGTATAAAATACATACCATGTCTTTTTGCCTGCAGATTCTAATGTAGTGAAATCCATTACCTAGAGAAAGTAAAGCCTCCTTCAGCCAGGTGGAAACTACTTTCTAGCTTGAAATGTTCTACTATCTCCCTGTTGTGATATCTTTATACAGCAATTCAGAAGCAACAACTTAAAAAGACTCCAAACAGGCACAGGAGTGGCTAGGGCTTGTTTTACTCTAAAACACAAAGTTAATCATAGGAAGGAGCCATAGGAAGAACAAGAGAGCTGGGATCTCTGAAGAATAGAGGAGTCCCTGCCTTTCTTTTGGCTGAGGAATGATGAAGACTTTAATATATTCAGCAATAAAGTCCACTTAGCTTGGTTCTCTAACCAGGGAGCAGGAAGAAGAAGAGGTTCCATCTTGGTCCAGTAAACCCAGGTCACGAGCGATTTAAAGCCTAAGCAGAGAAATGATTGATGGAGATTGAGTATTGGATTATAGGTATCTACTGCTTACCATCCACGTTAGTGTTTGAAAAGAGGATTTCAACAATCACAGAAGGTGTGTAAGATGGAAAGCTAAATAGAATGCACCCACACAATTATGGTCAAACAATATTTCTGGCTTCATCTTTACCTCCCTGAGGATGACTAAGGTAAGAACACAGATGCTCAGGGAACACTGAGCACAGGATCAGTAGAAGAAAAATGCTTTATGAAAACAATATATTTATTGAGGAATGGAAATTAAGTAAAGAAGCATCTGCAAATTTTATTTTTAACTCAATTAAAAAAAATAAAGTAATATCTATGTACATGAGGAGATACTACCATACAACTAAACTTAGAAAAAGCAAAGAAATTATGCTCCTTCATTCTTTTTCCTATCCCCTTCCCCTGAGGCAAATCTAGTAAGATTTTCTGTTCTTCCTTTATCTACGTTTACCTATGTCTCCAAGTAATTCTTCTCTTTCTTGATTTCAATTTTAGATAATTTTTTTAATCAATTGATTCTCATTTAGGAAAGATGAAGATTCAAGCCTAGTGTGATAATATACCTCCCACTTCTTGGGAGGCTGAGACAGGAGGGTGACAAATTCAAGGCCAGCCCCTGCAGCTAACACAGCCCCTATTTCAAAATGAAATGAAAAGGTAACTAAAAAGGTGTAGGAGTGCAGCTTAATGGTAGGGCACCTCTGCATTCATTCCCCAGAACTACCAGGAGAAAAAAAAAGAGAGGATCAAATTTATTTTCATTTCCTGCCCCTCCGGTGTTTCATATTTAAGTGACTGTTTCTATTAATTGTTTTAATTTGAATAATGTATTTAAAGCTTTAAAATATATTATTTGTGCTTCAATAAACATCAAATATAAGGGCTTCATGCCTAAACAGATTTGTCAGGATTATTACCAAAACCATACCAGGAGGATAAAATATCACAAACAAATGGTGGGGAATTGTCAATAAACTGCTTAGCAGGATTTGTGCTCAACTAGGCTGTACAAGAAAAGAGGAGGAAGGCCAAGGTAGGGTCTAGTCAGAAAGAATTCAGGAGATTAAAATTTTTCAGTAAGAAGAATCTTTGTTCCAGAGGAAAATATTCCAGACTGAGAAAACAATGATTGAGGTCACATGTGGGAGGTGAAAAGGTAGAGAAGAATAAAGATGACATGTATTTTGGCCTGCATACCTCAACCAGGGTATCGATAGACATGGGATAGAAACAGTATAATTGGGGTTAATGAGAGGCACAAGAAAATTGAAATAAACTTAGATGTCAAGTAGAGATATTACAGGTGATTAGATATGAGTCTATCTTAAAGGAGGAGTGAAAATTAAAAACATACATCAGAGAGTCATCTGTCTATATGTTGTGTGCCGACATGGGTAGGATGAGATAATGTAGGGAAAACTATAGAAAAAGAATGGAAGAGAGAGATGGAGGCCCACACTTAAGTAACTCAACATTTAGAAGAATAGTGTAAAAAAGGACTTCACTAATAAGACCAAGAACGAGCACTGAGCCAGGATTCTTGAGGATTTACAACATCCTGACTATTCTATAAAGTAGCTGTTCTGATGCCTTACTTTGTAATATTTATTTATGTATCTTTTATTTTTTTCTGATGCTTGTTGTCCATCACAATCTCTTGTCATGTTTTTATATTTAAGAAAATAAAACCAAGTAGCTAACGTGGGTTTCCTCCAATGTCATAAAAACAGGTGTGTTGCCCGGTTGAGGGAAAGCTAGGGGACATAAAGTAAAGGCTTGAAAATTAATTACATTCAAATGAGTTTAAAGTTTTTATATTTACAGGTTGTGAACTAATAATATATTCAGGGATTCAGAATAATTGTACTTCAGCCAGGCATGGTGGCGCATGCTTGTAATCCCAGTTCTTGGGAGGCTGAGGAAGGAGAATTGTAGGTCTATGGCTAGCCTCAGCTACTTAAGCCCTCCACAACTTAGTGAAACTCTATTTTAAAATAAAGAATAAAAAACAGGAATGAGGGTATAGCTCAGAGGTAGAATGCTCCCGGGTTCAATCCCCAGTACTATACACAGACATAAAAGAATAATTGTATTTCATTCTATCTTTTATGTTTCTTTTATTTATAGACCATCTCTCTAAATATTTAGATTGCACCTTCACAAAGCATGTGAAATTATAGTTTTAAAGTAGCTTCAGGTAGTGTGTGTACTGATGAGGAAATAAGAACTTAATTTCAACTCTTGTCTATAAACATTATGAACAAAATAATTTATAAAATGCCACAAATTGTATAAAATAGTAAACAAACATCATAGTTGCAGCTGATTTAATTTGCTGATATTTTGACACTGTTACTGATAAAGATTCAATTTAAATGATTTTACCATGTTTCTTTGATTCTGAAGGGAAACCTAAAAGCACAAATGTGAGAAATAGTAAGTAGAGAGAATTGACTTACTGTTGTCAACTTGTCCTATTTGCTTATCGATAGATTGTCATTTTATGAAAATATTATGTGCTTAAAGCATAGTGACAGAATGTAAAACTGGGATTTTCAAAACAATCAATCTGAATATATTCCATTGTGCTATTCTTGATAGAAACATGTGGTACAGTGTTCATCTTGTCCTGTGTTTTTATTTTGCCATCTTAATAATTTTTTTGGTCAAAGTATGCTATTTCCATCTCTTTTTTTCTTAGAAACTACTCAGTGAAAATAAGGCCATGTTTTAGATGCCAAAATTATGAACTCCAATGCTTATAAATTTCAGATACACTTTAAATATAAATTAATTCTTTTTTTTTTTTTTTTTTTGGTGGTACTGGGGTTCCTGGAAGCCCTTCTACTTCCGGGCTACACTCCCAGACCTATTTTTTATACTTTTTTATTTGGAAACAGGCTCTCCTAAGCCAGCGCGCGCGGCTGGCTTCGAACCTGCGCGATCCTCCTGTCTCTGCCTCCCAAGCGCGGGGATTACAAGCGTGCGCCACCACGCCCGGCTATAAATTAATTCTTTACTAACAAGGTTCATGTTTAAAAGAGAGTCGCAAACAATAATCACAACAAACTTGTTTCCAGCCTGAAAATAGCGCGGATGTCGATTGAGTAGATGAGAAGTAAGCATCCATCCTTTTAAACTCAGATCTTTTCTAACTTTGGAATGTATTGTTCTGGCAGATTTTTATTTTTTTATTTTAAGCCTTATTGTTTAAAAATAAATAATTGGAAACATCAGTATGCCTTCAAACTTCACCCACTGCACACATAGCACTTAAAATGGAAGAAAGCTTTTCTTCATGGTCTATTTGAATTTTTGAGATATTTGTATGAGGAATCACTGTTTATCTCACTTAGCAAATTCTGTGCTATTATTTCAGGCCTTTAACAGAAAAAGAATCAGTTGTTCATAATCATCTTATTTTTGTCATTGACCGATTAGTGTCTTAAAATTATGTCAAAAACAGAAAATGGGGCAGCCCACAGTCAAAATTTGTCTCTACAAATATTTCTATATACCTGTAAAATTTCTTTTATAATTTTAATCCAACATTATATGAAAATCTAGATTTTGGGGTTTATTCAATAATATGAAAGTCCTTTGGCAATAATATTTAGAAGTTGGGAAGTGCCAGTCATCTCCTACTCTATATTATAATAAAATAACCACAATTCTTAAAATACAATTGGATTTTCATATCCTTTGGTTTGATATATATGGATTTAAAGAATGACAAGTCAAAAATATTAAAGATGGCAATTGTATTTGTTGGTCATGTACAGATTCTTCTTTTTCTTCTCCACATTCCAGAAATAGTACAATATAATAACTATAATATTTATATTGTATTAGGCATAATGAGTAATCTACAGATGATGTGAAGTTTTGTGGAGGATGTACATAGGTTTTATGCAAATACTATCACATTTTATATAAATGGTTTGAGGATCTGCTATTTTGATATCCACAGAGGATCTTGAAACCAGTCTCTGCTGACACTGAGGGATGCTTGTATGCAGTGTTTAACTTAGGTGTGTTATTAACTTGGCCTCTAGACATTTATGTTTGCCATCCTTATAGTTGGTTTTTGTAGTACCTGGTGTGGTTGCACTTGTAATCCCAGCATTTGGCAGCATTTGGGAGGCTGAGACAGGAAGATTGTAGTTTGCAGACAGCCTCAGCTATACTTTGTGAGGTCCCTTGCAACTCAGGGAAACCCTGTTTCAAAATAAAGAATAAAAAATAGGGCTGGGGTTATCAATCAGAGGTAGAACACCCCTGGGTTCCATTCCAAGTACACACACACACACACACACACACATACACATATACTTGTGTTTCAGAGACCTGTGAAGGAAGGAGTAAGATGGATTTTAATTTTCTTACACAAAAGGGAAAAGTATGTGTGTGTGGGGGGGAGCACTTAACAGTCACTGGTCCAACGCAATAATAAAATTCTTTTGAGAGGCCCTGACTTGGTGGTAGAGAAAGTGTTTTGATTAGATCCTGACAGGACCCTCTGGGAGGAGTGCCTGTGCATGTGTTTTGTAGTCTTTGTGAGTAGTCTCCTGGTTTCTGTTCTCCATAGGCAAATCTGTTGGTCACTAGAACTTCTTCCCAGGTTTGCAACTCTCACCAACTCTTTTCTTCATCACCAGAGGGCCTGAGGATGGGATTAAATTCATAGAGCCAAAGGCTGTTTTGGCCTGGACTTGTGGTTTTTTTTTTTTTTTTTTGATAATGCAATTACCTTGGAAACCTAATAAACTTCTTGTGTTTGCTTCCAGTAATTTCTATGTAGCAGGACCCAAACCCAATTTCTTTCTCAGTTCTCATGATTGATTTCTCCTTTTGCGTGTGTGTGTGTGTGTGTGTGTGTGTGTGTGTGGTGTTTCTATCTCTAACTCTTTCCCTTTCTCTCTCCTAATTTAGCAGCCTGACTGAGGCCACTGGAGATGGTAACCTTGATATGAATCCATACCCTTAATCTGATTGTTGATTCTGTCAGGGCCTTAATAGGCTTTGTCTTTCAAAGCCTCTTTCATCCTCACCTTTCTTTATTGGAGTTCTAAAACCACTGACTTTTCACAGTCTTGAAACCCTCATATTTTTGAGTCTCTTTATCTTTGCTTAGAATCCTTGCCTTTACATATCCTTCCCCTAGAATATTTTGATAAATACTGAAAGTAATGCTTACACACAACCACTCTGCCTTTTTCAACTGATTTCAACTGGAGTTACCTTTCTTCTGCCTTCCAGGTTACCATGGGCCAGAGATTATCATGTTTGCCACTGTGAAGTGTGGCCCTATATCTTTTCAACCTCCTATCTTCATTTCCTGCTAAGATAATAACAAATATTTATACTTTAGTACAGCACTTTAAGGTTCCAATATCTATATTGGTTAAGATATCACTAGCTATTGACAAAGATAAATTCCAAAAGCTCAGAGACTTAAATATATATATAGTTTATATATATAGTTTATATATATAATATATATAGCTTATATATATAGTTTATATATAATATATTTTTTAATAAGAAATACAAAATTACTCTTCCTGGCCAGAGAGCTCTCCTCCACATGATAATTTTGGGACTCAGACTATTCCCATCTTTCAATTCAGTCACATTCAACGTTGACTTTCAAGATCCCCATGTTATTATATCAAGTAGACAGTAAGGAAGAACACAGGTTTTTTAAAAAATAGGTTGGATCTGTAAGTGCTATACATAATTTCCATTTATAACCTACAATTCCACTTTACTGCAAAGGAAAAGGAAATTTTAAGTTAGGCTTTATATCTAGTAAGAAGAGGTAAAAGATTTGGTGACCAGGTAGTGATCTCTTTATCAGACCCTATGATTTGGTCTTTTGTATTGCTATAGCAAAATACCTTAGGGTAAGTAATTTATAACTAATAGAAAGTTATTTCTTCTAGTTTTGGTGGCTGGTATATCCAAGATCGTGGTACAGTCAGTCTGGTGAAAGTTTTGTATCTGCTGCATTAATGACATCTTATTGTTTCTTCCCTGCTGGGATTAATAGTTGTGTTCTCACAGGGCAGAGGGCAAGAAGAATAAAAGGCACTAGAGCATGCCTTCAGCTTCTTTATAAGTGACTTATAATCATGAGGTAGAGCCCTCATGACTTAATTATTTTCACCAGGACCTGCCTTTTAATATGGTCACATTGACTATTAGGGTCTACCATATACATTTTGAAGGAATACATACATTCAAACCATAGCATCCTAAATCCCAAGAACTCAGATCATTATGCTTGGGGAAAAATAATGGCAAAATGATTTCAGCAATATTACTGATTGAATTTATTTGCAATTACACTTATTCCAGTGAGCATTGAACTATGTATGCTGCAGTTTTATATTCCAGTAGCAGTTTAAATTAGTTTGTGGACTAGATTGCAAATTACATAGAAAGGTCTATATATTTAAATAAGTTCTCTGTTCTTCTAATTCTAGTGGATTTTAATGCATCTTTAAAGGAAAGCAGTAATACCATATATAGTTATTTTTGCTTTAATCATATGACAATCTCCATCATTAATGTGTAGGATAAAAATCCCAGGCCTACAGTTGTGGAAACATCTAAGTGGATTGACAAACTGGATTTCAAATATACTTTAAGTTTATGTAAAATTTGTAGGTAATGATGTTTAAAAAATTATTTAGGTTTTATTTTATTTTTTGTTTGTTTGTTTTTGTTGGTGCTACTGGGGGTGGAACCCAGGGGCTTGTCTACCTCTGGGCTACACTCCCAGACCTATTTTATACTTTATTTAGAAACAGGGTCTCACTAAGTTGCTGAGAGCCTCACTAAGTAGCTGAGGCTGGCTTTGAACCTGTGTGATTCTCCTGTCTCAGCCTCCTAAGCGCTGGGATTATAAGCTTGTGCCACCATGTCCGGCAAAAAATTAATTAGGTTTTAGTACCTTGAAGTCATAGGATTTCTACCTCTATTTTGGCATTTTGGTTTTTTTGTTTGTTTGTTTGTTTGTTTTAGGTAAGAGACTCAGATTTCTTAAAAGTTTAGGGTGCTTCCTGTTTTAAAATTACTTTCTCATGCTGGGTGGGGTCACACACGCTTGTAATCCCTGTCCTTGGGAGACTGAGACAGGAGGATTGCACAGGTTCAAAGACAGCCTCAGCTACTTAGTGAGGATCTTGGCTACTTAGTGATACCCTGTTTCCAAATAAAATATAAAATAGGTCTGGGAGTATAGCTTGGAAGTAGAAAGTCTCTGAGTTCTACCCCCAGTACCACCAAAAAATAAAAATAAAAAAAATAAAATCACTTTCTTGCCAACAATGCACTATTTGATGATGACAGTGATTACAAAATATTATCTTTGCTTTAAAGTGGTCTTTGTGACTTTTTTCTGTTTAGTCTTTATTTTCTTAATAAAGAAGGTAAATTTTGAATGGCTTAGAAATGTGTTTTTTTTTAGAAAGCAAATGATCTCAAGGTAAAATAAAAAAGAAAGGAAGAAAGAGCTGACTGAGAAGCAGCATCTTGGGTTTTCTTCCTGATTTGCTTTCTTTTCTTGTGAGCTATTAGTCAGGAGTCAGTGGAATACTGACACGTGATAGACACATGAAATCCAGAGCAATCATCTAACCTAAATAATACATTTTTACAGAGGCATAAAAGTGTTACACTATTTTGTTCAAGACCAAGTATATTGTTACTTTGTACCAGACTAGAAAAACTGGGTATTTATTATAAAAATGTAATAAACTTTTTTAAGGTCAAAGGATCTAGTAAGACTTAGACACTTTTTATTATTGAATATAAGCAATCTATACCTTCTGTCATTTTTTTTCTCTAGCTGTAGATTTTTTGTTAAAAACCTCAGAAATTAGCCAGGCATGGTGGCTCATGCTTGTAATGCCAGCGCTTGGGAGGCTGAGACAGGAGAATCGCACCGGTTGGAACCCAGCCTCAGCTACTTAGTGAGGCTCTCAGCAATTTAGTGAGACCCTGTTTCCAAATAAAGTAGAAAATAGGTCTGGGAGTATAGCCCAGAGGTAGAAAAGGTCCTGGGTTCCCCCTCCAGTACCACCAAAAACAAACAAACAAACAAACAAACCTCAGAACTTGCACAGTTCTTTGCACATGGTATCTTGCACCTTTAAGCAAATGTTGCATAAGAGCAGGTGTGTCTCTGCTCACCAGTGGGCACTACATGTGTATCCATAGCCCAGATACTCAGTGAGATAACTCTGGGGCAAGAAGGAGGAACTAAGTTGCTATACACAAGTTCCAAGGATGTCCTATGAAGTGCCAGTCTGCACGTGCTAACAGGGTTATGAGGCTATAAAAGTATAAATGCTTCTCCTTCTCTACTGTGTGCAAATGATCTTAGTTTGACTTTTCTCTCTCTATGCTGATGTTTCTCCATATCTTCTCCTTCCTCCATACTGCTGTATGTTGTGTGTATCTAGTCCCCAAAACCACTCACAGGGCAGCAGCCTTTGCTAGTGACTGAGCCCAGGATACACAGTCATTTTGCACTCCTTCAGTAGAGAGGAAAGGTGGAGGACTAGAAGGGGAGTTCCCTGTGACAGGACTCTGTCATGTGAGTAGAGGGGATTATGATTCCTTGGTTGTGTTGCTTTGGGTTTGGGTTTCTTCACCCTGAAGTTGGGTGAACGGGAACACAGGGTAACAGCTCAGGGGAGGGGTTGCTGCTAGACATTTTGCCTTCCTTCTCTTCAGAGGACTTTTCGCAGCACTAGAGTCTCCTGTAGCCTTTGGCCTGACTGCTCAAGGCCTCCCTCTTACCTCTGAGTTCTTCCCTCCACTGTTCAATCCTAGCTTAGACTGCACAGAATGTGAGATCTTCCTGTCTTACAGAACCAATTTATGTCCTGTGTGTATCACAGTAATTTTGATGGGTCACCAGCACCGGACAAATATTTCCCAGGCAAAGTGACTAATTTGGGCTATTAATTGTGTATACATTAGTATAGAATTGACATTTAATTCTTTCTTTTTTGGTATTGGAGATTGATATTGATCCACAGGCATTTTACCTCCAAACTATATCCTCAGCCTTTTTTTTTTTAATTATTTTTGTTTTGTTTTGAAACAGTCTTACTAGGCTGCTGAGAGTCTAGCTATGTTGCTGAGGCTGCTCTGGAACCTGTGGTCCTCCTGTTTGAGCCTCCCCAATAGGATTTATGGGCTTGCACTACCATACCCAGCAATATTTAATTATTATCTAGCATGTGAATCTATGTGTCATTTCACCTCTGAATATCCCCAAAGGTATCTCAATTTTAATAATAATACACATGTCTACTTTGTGGAGCCTGAATCTCTGGGACATCCAGTAATATATAACTAATATATGCTAATGTGGCAGATGTGTTAAATAATTCAAATACTAGAAAAATTAAGGTAGATTATTGAAAATTAGTATGTGAAGCTTGCTAACCTTCTCACATAAATAAAATAAACATGAGGCATCTCTACTTTAAACTGAACCTTGAATTTATAACATTTATCCCTTGCAGATGATGAGTATTTGTTAAAATAAATAAAGGGACTATATCATTGGTAAGAAAAATTAAAATTTTACATTGTGACTTCTCATAGAAGTATAGCTTCTTTTAAGAATAAATAAGTAGCACATTGTATTTGAACAACTAGGTGGCACTGGTGCATTATCCTTTCAATCCGAGAAAAGTGAATTCAAGCATCACCGTAGTATCTATTCCAGTTCAGTGGTTGAACATGCATATGATCTTGAGTTGTACATTTCAGCGGTAATTTAGAAGAGACTCATGAGTGAATACTGGAAGCACTGTCAGTCTGCAGAGAGTGCTAAGTACTTTTTACTCTCCCATTGACATGCTGTGGATATGGACCTTGCATTCAGTATTTTAGTTTTAAATTTTCTAGAAAGGCCACCATTCTCCTAGCAGCAGAAAAGATTTAAAATTTTTAAAACAAAACAAAACAGCATTGCCTTTGGAAATGTGCACCAGAATATTAAACAGAGATAATTCAAAGCAATTTTGTTACCATTAAAGGGGGTAAAAATGAAACTACACAGCATATAGTCAAAGGGAGCCGTTTAACTGTTTATATCCTACCTAAAAAAAATATTTAGCATTTGAATGTAGACATGCAAAATTAAATCATAGCATCAGGTAGTTCTATAATCGTTATGGTGTCAGGAACTATTCTGTGTGCTTTGCATATTTTAACTCGTTTATTCTCTACAAGAAGCTTTGAAGTAGACATGATGACTTACTCCTATTTTTGTATGAGGTATCTAGGAAAGAGATAGGAGGAGGAACTCACCCAAGGTCATGCAGCTACAAGCTGTGGAACAATCTCAGAGTTAAGAAACTTGGTCACGATGCTAAATTGCCTTTAAAGGAGCCTTCTTGAAAACACTACTTGAATAGATTTGAATATCATAAAAGTATGAAATTAAAATAAACTTGAAATGGAAGTTAGTAAAATTGGGTATTTGTTAGCATAATAGCTGCACAATCAACTTGACATGTAGAAATACTATAGGATTTGAAATTAATTTGCATGTAATTTAGATAAATCAAGAAGAGAATGTGAGGTTCATCAGGAAGTTTATCAAAGTATCAGGTTATTTAAAACCTGAATAGCAGCCGGGCGTGGTGGCATAAACTTGTAATCCCCGAGCTTGGGAGATGGAGACAGGAGGATCGCGCAGGTTCAAAGCCAGCCGCGCTGGCTTAAGAGACCCTGTTTCCAAAATAAAAAAAGTATAAAATAGGTCTGGGAGTGTAGCCCGGAGGTAGAAGGCTTTCCACGAACCCCAGTACCACAATAAAATAAAATAAAATAAAATAAAATAAAATAAAACCTGAATAGCAAGGGGGAAAATAGTGGGTGTGTTTCTAGATAGTGATGAAGGAATACATTGTTTTAACTTTTGCTTTTTGTTGTGTGCGCAGGTGTGTGTGTGTGTGTGTGTGTGTGTGTGTGTGTGTGTGTAGTACTAGAGACTGAGCCCAGGGAGGTTCTACCTCTGAGCTTAATCCTCAGCCCCTTTTTTATTTTTTATTTTATCGGAACAAGGTGTCACTAGGTTGCTGAAGGCCTCTTTGCTGCTGAGGCTATCCTAGGACAGATGATCCTCCCATTTCAGAGCCCCAAGTACTGGGAATACAGGTGTGCACCACTGCACTTGGCTAACTCTGCGCTTGCCTTTTTTTTTTTTTTTTCATCAGTGAGATCCATGACAAATAACCAAAAGGAAGCTTTTATAAATGACAAGATATTTGAGAAGTCACACAACAGTTCATGGACATTTATTGATCACTTACTATAAAAATAGGGACCATACTGTGGAACACACCAGAATTAATAAAACAAACAGTGGCTGTACTAGTTTCCTATTGTAGCACAACATAATACCATAACTGAGTAGCTTATAACAATACCCATCTGCTAGTTCAGTCCTATAAATCTGAAGTCCCGAGCACCTGAATCCTCTGCTTAGGATTTCACAAGGCTACCCTCAAGGTTTTTTTTTTTTTTTTTTTTTTTTTATCGGTGCATTGTATTCATACATCATAATGGGGTAAAAAAAACAACAACTCTCTAAAGCACGCCCTCAAGGTTTTGAACAGCCTGGTTATCATCTCTGGGTTTAGGAAATAACCACCTGGGTTGGCAGGATCCAGCCCTTAAAGTTGTAGGACTGAGGTCCCTGTTTTCTTGCTGTGGGCCAGGGCTTGTTGCCAGCTCTTAAACCACCCATATCCCTTGGCTTGTGGCCAAACCAGGCACAGCAGATAGGATCCTACTTAAAATGTGAATATCCCTCACTTCCTATTGTGTCTTTGATGCCTGCCTTGTTATAGAACATTTGTGCCTGCATCAAGCCTATCATAGTTAGGCTTGTTCGTTCTCTCTCTCTCTCTCTCTCTCTCTCTCTTTCTCTCTCTCTCTCTCTCTCTCTCTCTCTGTATGTATGTATGTATATGTACATGCATGTATTGTTATACTGGGTATTGACTCCTGGGGCGTGCTACCTTTGAGCTATATCCGTAGCCCAATTTTATTTTTTTTATTTTGAGACAGGGTCTCACTAAGTTGCCATGATTAGGTCTAAACCTGCAATCCTCCTGTCTCAGCTTCCCAAGCACAAGTTTAACAGCAATTGCTTTCTATATTTGAAGTGAACTGATTGGAAATTTAAAAAATGTTTGTAGTCCATACCCAAGAGTTTGAGATACCAGGAGATAAGAATCTTGGAGAGTCATTTTTATAAATTCACCTAATATGGTGGACTATGCAATCAAGGAAAACGTTGTATTCATCTTAGGATTCCTTGTCAGTGGATATACTTTTCCTAATGTCAAGGTGAATATTAGCATGTATAATAAATTGAGAGATTAAACAAACAAAAATACAATAATAACCACCATGAATTAAGAGAAGCGAATATGCCTGACACCGTAAAAAACACTTTTGCCTTTGATCCTCACATAGCACTTCAAGTATAAAGCTGAGCTTCACAGACTTTCTGCAACTTGCTAACATCAGACAGCCAGCAAACGAGGGAGCCAGACTTCAAGACAAGCCCTGTGTGAATGTAGTGACTGTGCTTTACACAGCGCAGCGTGAAGAAAAAGGGATCTGAGAGTCTTGTCCTTGAGAAGAAAGTTGTGCTTCAAGCAGAAAGATTAAATAAAATTTGTCATGCAACATCAATATGATTAATGATTCATTACAGATAGCATAGGAACTTTATATATATATACATATATATATATATATATATGTATATATATATATATATATACCTGTGATGCCTTATCCATTTTACCACAGTAATTAAGAAAGCTTTATCTTTGTATGTTTATATATATATATATATGTGTGTGTGTGTGTGTGTGTATATATGTGTGTATATATATGTGTGTATATATATATATATATATATATATATATATATATGGGGTACATGTTATATGTAGAAAATTAAAATTAGTTAAAGGATACATACTTTTATATTACAATTATTCAGATGAAAATTTCTCAGGAATGGAGAAAGTTGAGTAAGAACTAAAACATTCACTTGTGAATATGGTGACTTTCTTTAATTTTCTTTTTCTTTCTTTTTTTTGCCATACTGGGGATGAGTCCCAGGGGCATTCTACCTCTGAGCTACACCCCCATCCCTATTTTTTTAAGTCTTTATTTTGAAACAAGTTCTCACTAAGACTTGGAGGCCCTCACTAAGTAGCTGAGGCTAGCCACAAACCTGCAATCCTCCTGTCTTACTCTCCCAAGTACTGGTTTTACAAGTGTGTGCCACCACACGGAGCCTATTTCATCTTCATAAATAATTTCAAGAAACTATTTTAGGATCTGGGCGTAGTGGCACATACCTGTAATTTCAGCACTTGGGAGACTAAGGAGGATCTGAGGTTGGAGAACAGCATCAGCAACATGGAAAGTCTCTTGTCAATCTAGTTAGACCCTATTTATTCTACCTCTCTTGGAGGTAGAATGCCCCTGGGTTCAATCCCCAGTACCACAGAAAAGAAAAAAGAAAGAAAGAAAAAAACTATTTCAAATGGAGACACTATTTGTTTATACCACATTTTAAAACAACGCAGCACCTCAGACAATTACTAATAAGCTTCAGGAGGAATTCCTCTTATGCTGATGAGTACAATTTTGTCCTAGCTATTGAATGAATTACAGAACCACAAATCTCCTGCCAGAAGATTAGTTCATAAACTGATGCTAAATAATACATATGTGCTAGGTATTGAGCCCAGGCAGTATCGTACTTCTCAAATATACCCCCAGCCCTTTACATTTCTTTTTGTTTTGAAACAGGCTCTAAGTTACTGAAGGTCTCATTGTAAAGACTAGCCTCAAAACTGTGATTCGTCTTTCTAAGCCTTCTAACTACTGGGATTACAAGCATGCCACTGGGTACAGCTTGAATGAATTGGATTTTATTTCTCAGGGAATGGTTCCTTGTTATTGAAGATGAGTTGATCCTACAAGGTGTAGAATCTAGAGAAATCCAGTTGGGAATTTAGGTTCTAGAGAAATAAGAATATTGCTATCATTTATTAAGTTATTGATGTAGAATCTGGACCCGTTTACATGGTATTCACAAATCATGATGTGAAAAACAAAACCCTATTTTAGAGATGAGGAACCCTGGAATCAAGGAACTGACTTTCTCAAGGCCCCACAGCAGCTGAGGGAAACTTGGGTGTGCTCATCATGGTCCTTGCTCTTCCTCCCAAGTGATGCAGCCTCCCTTAGTTCACTTACACAGAAGCCTCTTGCACGTGTTGCAGTTTGTGTCTGATTCTCCAGAGGGCTTTCCCGGTGCCCAGTCCCCCTCTCTGCTGTCAATAGTTTCAAAAGGACCTGACCAGGAATCCAGGGCAGCCTTCTGGGGAGCAGTGGCATGTGTCGGTGATGTCAGGGAACAGGATACTCGATCGTGAGGAATAATTTTTGTTTTTGTGAAGCTGATGCTTGTGTCCTTTATTTCCTTTTTTTTTTTTTTTTTTTAGTACTGGGGATGGAACCCAGGGGCTTCTACCTCCAAGTTATACCCAGCCCTATTTTTTATTCTTTATTTTGAAACAGTGTCTCGCTGGGTTGCAAAGGATCTCCCTAAGTAGCTGAGGCTGACCATGAACCGCGATCCTCCTATTTCAGCCTCCAGAGAATGCTGGGATTACAAGCATGTGCCACCACCCAGGTCTTGATATTGACCTTTTGAACACAAAGCTTCTCCCGGCATGATGATTAAGTGGTCCAACATGAATACAGAATCATTTGTCACATTTTACACTAGTAGTAAAACACAAGTGTGGTGACATTATTTCTTTCTTCTTAACAATTCCAAATCCATACTTGGCAAATGAAAGAAAACATACGTAGAGACATCTTTGTTAAATAAAAAGATTTCTTATTAGGAACACAGTGGATGTAGGATACTAGCAACTTAACCCCTTAGGTGAAGAAGAGACAATTTTACTATGGAAAAAGGTATGTGTAAGACTATGTGATCTACTGGTTAGAATCAGTCTGAAAAAATTAACTATAAGTTGTATAGAGGAACAAACTGTTCTAGAGTTTGGTAAACTTGTAGCATAATGGACTCAGGAACCAAATCTTTGTATTCTTGTTTCCTAAATATTCTTGTTATCAGCTATGAGAAGTTATAAAAAAGAGCTAGATGTGGTTTAAGATTTTAAAGCATTAAAGAAGAGAAAATTATAAAGGATCAGAAAAGTGCTGATTAACAGAGTGAACGTGTTTGCCACTGGTTTCTCTACCATCTCCATCCCATGGCCACTGGGAAACTTTTAATAGTTTAGTGATCTCTTGGAAGAAGAATGTTGGTAAATGAAGTAACTTTAAGTTAAGTCATTCTTTTGTGTGTGGTACTGGAAATTGAACCCAGGGACATTCTACCTCTAAACTACACCTCTAGCCCTTTTTATTTTTTTTTAAACTAGTCTCACTAGTTGCCTTGAGTTTCACTACATTGCCAAGGCTGTCCTCAAACCTGTGATCTTCCTTTCTCAGTCTCCCTAGTACTTGCATTATAGGTGTGTCCTGCCATCCTTCCATGTCTGGTTAGTAGGAATATTTTAAGGAGTTTTGGAGGCTCTAGGGAAAGCAAGTCTATACTAAAGAAATACTGGTGTTTTTTTTTTTTTTGTGTGTGTGTGTGTGTTTTCTATAGCAAGGGAATAAAAACATCTTCCATTTGTCAGGGAGGGTTGGAGAAGAACTTAGGCTTCACAAATGTGTAACTGGACAAATTACTTAAAATCTTTACATTATCTACAAATGAATTGTAATAATACACTCTGATCAAATACAAAGTCCAGACTTCCATAGAGTGTATTTGGTGGGTGCTTTCTGCTGTATCTGGGAAGTATCATTTTTTAAAAGACAGTGCCATGGAGAGTTCTGAATTTCACTGGGAAGAATTTGAACTTTATTTATTGGTTTAAGGAGATCTACTGAGGAGTTTATAAAGGGATTCTCATGGAATGAGGCATAATAAAAGTTTCAAGAATATTTTGAGAATGAAATCAATCAGAATTTTGAAAGAACAAACATGGCTTGACAACTCTTTAGAAATGCACCATTGATAGCCATTAGAAACACTGCTCAAGAATTCAGTGTGGTCTTCGGGAAAAAAAGGGTATAGTGTGTCCAAGGATTGTGCATTACACAACAGTGCAACTGGGTGTAAGAGCCTCTTAAAATCATTTTTTATTCCCTTCATAGTTAAAAAAAAAAAAAGCTTGGCAATGTCTATCATTTTTCTTTTGAATGAATATTGCTTTCTACTCCATTCCTTTAAATATTTTCTAATGGAGCTAAATGCAACACCTTACCTCTATTGCCATCCTTTTGCCCTCTTTGAAGAGTTAGTTAATATGCTGGCCTTACCTGCCCTAATATTCATGTTATTTTCAAAACTGACTTATCCACAGTTGAATGCTGTATCTTCCAATCTCCAAGCAGCTCTCTCCGAGGATTCTGTTAGTTGCACCTTTCCTCTGGTCACATGGGTTTCAGGCCTGAGCATTTTCTGTATTCTTCTTTCCTTTTGCACTCAGCATCACTTTTCATGTTTATGGAGTGTGTATGCTGTCCAAACCTAAGGGTCATCAGGTACCCCATAGCATTGCAGATTTTTATAATGACTGTGATGATTTTCTGGTAGATAGCAGCACATGTCATATAGAGCACTGATTTTCTGTGGCCTAGAGGTCTCAGCGACTCTGTTCTAAGGAAGTAGTGAGTGGACTCCCCAAAAGTGGAAGCTGCAAGTACATTGGCCATGCCACAGATGTATGGTAGTCAGTGAGTCAGAGCTACAGCTACCAGAGCTGTAAGGTCTAATGCAGTGTTATTGTTTTTTAGTGACTAGAATACACATACAAGCAGAAATAAGGAAGTAATTAAACACAAGTCTGAGAGATCAGAAATGATTTGACAATACAGTTTCATTGAATAAGCAGTGGTCATATTTTTATTCCTGCAAAATATAGTATGATAAGACATATTGGATCTGGCCCTCATTCTCTGCTTAGCCATTTCCCCAAATATTCTGGCAAATATTCTCAAAGATGAAAGTGTACTTGAGCCCTAGGACCATGGGTCACTGAGATGGCCACAGACTTTCCTTCAAGGTTTCTTCTACTAAATAAAGTTTACAGAAGTTTTGCTAGAGGCCAAATGTGGGAGACATTCTCCTACTACAGTGTCTCGAATCAAAATTGTAAGTTATCAGAGTTGATTGACAGCTATCATCGAATCAGCACACAAGTGGATGGCACTGACCATACCATTGCCAGTTTTCCTGAGATGCATAATATTTCTCTGCAAACATTGTTAGGTTCTCTCCATGGTGTCCATGGGGGGATTTTTGTACTGGGTTAGTTTTTTGAGAGATAGCTACTGGCAGGTGCTGCTATCACACCTGAAGCATAGATTATTTCCTGTTGAAGAAGCAGACATATCCATTAGAGTGAGCCTTGAAAAGATAGGTTCATGGTCACCAGCTTCTCAACAAAGTTAGGTGACAAAGGGGCGAGAATATCAGCTGAAGATAATTCTCAAACATATTAAACATAGTATCTATTATTTGTATAGACCAACAATATTGGTATTTCTCTATGTCTAGGTATCTGTGAGAACCACTAGTATTTTCTTGATACTTTATACTTTTTAAAGCAATACAAAGCAGCCCTATTTGTGATTTTCTTTTTTTAAATTAATTTATTAATTTTTATTGGTGCACTATAGTCTCACATCATAATGTAGATCATGTTGACAATGACATATATTCACACAGTACTTGGTGTCCCCCACTTCTCCTATTCCCTCCCTCCCAATACTGAGTGTCCAGGTTACCAATGTTATATTCACATGTATAGACATATTTGAATGTGGCTTTTCCATTAATAAACCTCAGCCTTCTTCCTCCCCTACTCATTCTATCTGGCTTTGCTGAGGTTTCCCCATACCAGAGGGACTCCAGATAATGCAGGGGAAACCTATTTGTGATTTTAGAATGATGCCCCATGCATAAGAAAAACTGTGCTATCCTCATTTTACAGAAAAGGCAACTTACATCAATAGCTAAGAAGTGCTAATAGATTTCGCCCCATCGGGGGACATATTCAACTAAGATGGGCTGCCTCTTTAAAGATGACTCATCTAGTTATCTTTAAGCTAGAGAGGAATTCCTAATCATGTGGGTCTGAAGATCACCATTTCCCAACCATGTGAATTTGTTCAGCTAACAGCAGACTGTTGGATAGTGGATCTGATGTAATAACCCTATTTTCAGTCTCTCTCTTACTTTGCTGCTACCATGCTTAACTCTTAGATTTAAACACACAAAAAAGTTTTTACTCTGGAGCTGCAGGCAGATGCAGAGATTTTACATTATTCAGTCTAACACATAGAAATATATGAAAAAAAAAAAAAACTTCTCAACTGGTTCTATATGAGAAACTTGTTAAAAATCAGTGCTTTTCAAATGTTCCTCTTCCCCCGGGAATGCCAGAGCTAGTAAAAGTTTACTGTGCTTTGAGGAAAGTACACTGGAATCCCTACAAAGCTACCTTATAGATAAAAACATGTAAGTAATTCCCTACAACAATGGTCTTTTCATTCTTCTGTAATTGGATATCTTTGAATAGAGTCCAAGAAACACTTTTTCCTCCTCCAACTCTCTCCAAGTATTCTAGGCTTGTGAGCCATTTTACAGTAAGTTTTCAAAATAGATCTCTTCTGACATAAAATATGCATACTGTGAAAGATTTTCAATTAAGTTCTAATCCGAATTAACCAGACTCACTCTGGTAGATATTTAATAAAAGGACAGCTACATAAAACTTTAATGTATTCATGTTCCTATTTGGATTTAAGTTCTATCTATATTTTCAAATGGGACTAGACATGACCAATCTATTTTGTGATACCATGGAATAATATTTGTCAGTGTGGTTCTTAAAATACATCCAAGGTTTGTTTATGTGTGTGTATCTGTGGATAAACTATTATGCAACATAATGATGAATCTTTTTCTTTGAATGCATTTAGTACACATGTATATATTGCACATATGTAAACACAGCTTGAGTAGAAGGAATAAAATTATTCTTTGCCAGTTACATTATTTTATATAAATTAGCTATAATTCTTTTGTTGCTTATTTGGTTTATAAGTCCTAAGGAAACAAAACATGACATTATAACATAGTATTATATATGTATATTTCATATTTATGAAATAGGAAATCAAATTACATATACAGTTATATATATGTATATATATGTAAGAAACTATAATTTTTTGAAACTAAAGAGATAGCTAAGATATAGTATTGGTTTATACAAGATTGAGAGATAGATAGAAAATTGATAGGTGTGGGCATAACATATACTAAAGCATATTTAATCTTTAGCTCATGAATCTGTAATTCATTATCTGATGGAAATGTAGTGAGGCTATTGATTTCCATAAAACAAAGATTTTTGGTTTCTCTAATCATGTCCATTAGTTTACTCTAGACAGATTAATAATTTTTCACAATTGCTAATGGCAATTGTAGGCATTTAATTTTGCTTCTGCTCTGTGTACTCGCTTCTTGGCAGCATATTTGTGCACTAGTAGATAAAAAATAATCCTAAGGCAATAAAAGTCTCCATTTTTTATAGTACTTTGTTTACAAAAGCCTCATTATGAACACTTCAAAGTACAAAACCTTTCCACCTACTATTTTTTTAATTAGAGATTTATTTTAGACTTTAAGACAATTTTGTTACCTAAGGGACAAAAAACTGATTTACAAAATTGATGCTATACCAAGAAGATGAACTTTTTTATTTTCCTTTTATTGGTAAGTTGGATCACTGCTTCCTTTGAAGAGAATAAGATCTTTTTAAACCTATATGTAAAATAGTATAGGTGTGTACAATAGGGTTTTTTTCTTATCTCCTTCGATAAGATTTAGAGTAGTTATTGAATTTGATCTGTATTAAGACTTTGGGGACATCTTAAGATTCAGCTTTGTGATTATTTTAACTTAGGTAGGTCTATTCTCAGATACTCTAAATGGCACTTAGTTGCTGAAGGATATTTTAGAGAATTTCTCTTGTGGAGCATATCTCCAGGTAGATTGCTATAGAAATAGATGATCTGAAATTTCTCAACCTCAGAGTGAAAGTGATTACAAAGTTATTTTCAACCTTCAACAAAGATTTTAATCTAAATACCATCATATAATTATTAAAACTACCTTCACTTTTTTGAATATTTTTAAAATACATAAATATACATCATCCTGATATTATATATATAGCCTGAAATTAATGATCTTATAAAGCAATGTAAATCTAATAGTACCCATATTGTTTGAGTGTCCTAGCAAGCTTATTTATTATGGTTGATATGAAATTAAAGAGTCAGATTGAAATATTAGTCTCCAAGTGTTTTTAGGTAAAGAAAACAGTATAATTAGTATATTGAGGCTATTTAAAAATTCAGAGAGAGTTCATAAAATACATAATTTAACAACAGCTAATTAATTACTTTTCCATCTCTTATCAATCTTGAGCTTATATAATATGTAATTATTTAAGAATATTTATACCTAATAAGTACCTAAAGACATAATGACAAGACACATATGTATGTGGTGAAAAACAGGATAGTAAGGGAAATAAGGTTCAGTGGAAAGAATCCAATCCATTCATTAAAGACATTGAAACAAGTAAATATCTTTTTATGTTTTGTGATCCAGTAAAACTTTTGAGGAGCAAATAAATACATGAGATGTGGCCTTTAAAGTGTGGATTGGAGCAGAGAAGCTAAGCCAATTGAGAGTTCTTGGAAGAAATTCAGATTTGCATGGTGAGGATAGTATGGAAAGAATTGGAGATAACAGAAAGCAGGTCAGTTAAGAGAGGGACTTTCAGTATTTCCACAAATGGATAAGAAGTTCTGAAGCTCTAAGTATCAACCATTGAGTCAGTAGGTAAGGCAGGCAGAGTAGTAGATTTTAGGAGATAGAGATTCAGTAGAGGAGAAAATAGCAGTGCTGTTGTTGTAGTTCTTAGTTTCATTTGATTTTTATTTTAGAAATAGTTGTTCAACATCATTAGCCATCAGGGAGATGAAAATCAAAACAGAATGACTGCCATCAAGAAGTCAAGCAACAATAAATACTGGTGAGGATTTGGGGAAATAGGAACTCTTATACAGTCTTGGTGGGATCGCAAATTAGTACAGCCACCATGGAGATCACTGTAGAGATTCCTCAGAAACTGGGAATGAATCAATCAGATTATCTATTTACACTATTTTTGGGTATCTTTCCAAAGGGATGGAAAACAGAACATTATAGTGATATATGCACATCTATGTTTATAGTGACACAATTCACAATAGCCAAACTATAAAACCAACCTAGGTGTCCATAAACAGATAAATGTATTACAAAATTAAGGGAGATACACACGATGGAATTCTACTCAGTGATAAAGAAGAACAAAATAATGTCATTTGCAGGAAAATGGATGGGTCTGGAGAACATTATGCTAAGTGAGAGTAGTCAGTCACAGAAAGTGAAGGGTCATAAGTTTTCTCTCATATGAGGAACCTAGAAAGTAATTGGGATATTCAAGGGACTTTAGATAATAAATAAAAACCCTACAGAGCAAGAGAGGTAGTGGTGATGAGGTGTGTGTGTGTGTGTGTGTGTGTGTGTGTGTGTGTAGAATTAACAAAGGAGGCAATTTCATTGATGTTATATACATGTATGAGAATACCAATGCCAATCTTATCATGATGTACGGCAAGGGGAAGCATTGGAAAGGGAGCCAAGGGGAGGGACACCAAATGCTATGTGCCTGTGTGTCACTACCACTCTTAACTGCATTATGATGTGAAACTACAAGGCACTACAAAACTATATTTAAGAAACAAATAATTATTTTTCTTTTTAAGTGAAGTTATGGGAGAAAAGTCTGAAGTCCTTTTTATCCTTTCTCTCCAAAATTATTTAAGTAAAGAGATAGCTAAATAACCTTGCTTCTAAGCTACATGGTATGCTTAGTATATAAAATGCTTCCACTTGTGCACTCATTCATTAATTCATTCATTTATTCATTCTTTTGTTTATTCATTCAGCTAGTAAGTTCCAACTGTCTACTATTAACACAAACTTGTACTAGGCTTAGATATTTAATTAAAAACAACAGAAACAGATAGTTCCAGAGTTTAAAGAGTTGTCAGGTTAGTGGAAGAAACTACTTGCATTATCATACCAGTAAGAGTGTTGTTATAAACTTAGATCATCACTCTCAAGGAAAGTCTGATAGCATTTAAAGTATATAGGAAAGCATTTGGAACATCAAAAAATAATTTTATGGTACACTAATATCCACACTGGGATTTGAAGGACTAAGAGAAATTTCAAAATGAAGGGAAGAGAATTTCAAAGACAGGATGTACTAAGACTCTGTAACAGCAGAGAGAATGATATCTTAGAGTGAACTGGGGAGGTGGGATACTTGTGCATTGAAGAGGAGATACAGGGGCAAACCAGATCATGCTCAGAAACAGGTTAGAGGGATATTTAGAAGGAAAATGGACTGTCTATTGATTTCATTGAACTGCCTCTGAGCTGACCCCCCAGCTCTATTTAGTTTCTAATTTTGAAGCATGCTCTCACTAAGTTGCAGAGGACTTCCCTAAGCTTTGGCCTTGAACATGTGATCCTCTGTCTCAGCATCCTGAGTTCTAGGATGACAGGCATGCACCACTATGCCCAGCTTCAAATAGTCTTAATAAGAACAATAGTCTTAATAAGAACATGGTGCACACAGTTGTAATCCTGGCATTCAGGAGGCGAAGACCAGAGTATAGTGGGTTGCAGATAGCCTTAGCTACTTAGCAAGGTCCTTCACAACTCAGTGAGACCCTGTTTCCAAAATAAAAACAACTGAAAACTAGGGCTGGGGGTGTAGCTCAGAGGTAGAATGCCCTTGGATTCCATCCTCAGTACTGCAAAAAAAAAAAATAGTACTGAACTATCTTTTTAAATAGATGCAGTATCGTGAAGTAAAATGTTTGATACCAAAGTTAGATGAAATAATTGTTGAATATTTACCTTTGTTTGAAAATTAGAAATAAGTAGCTTAGAAATGAAGTAGCATGTGTAAAACACTCATACATGGAGGAATAACAATTAAAAAGGAGAACTGCCAGTATCATTTATATGATTTATATTATTTTCATGAATAGTACTTACCCTTGATAATCCAGTTACAATTTCAATCTTTATTTGTTAAAGGCAGAGGGATTTGTGAGGGTCCATTTTATTTTGAAAATATTGCAGCCACTTCATAATTTACTCAAAGAGGTTCGTCTCTCTCTGCTCTTTCCAGCTTTGCCTCTATTTGAATTTTTGTAGTTAACAGATGATTAAATTAAAGATGTGTGCTTCAATTTCTCAGTTGTTTTTTTTCTCATCATATGGTCTTAGATGCATCAGAAAATCTAAGAATTAATATGAAAGACTTACTTTGTATTATTATTATTTTATTTTTGAGTCTTCAATGTAAAAATAACTAATGGATAAAACTTATGTAAATATACAGGTTTAAAAGGGCACAAAAATGCATTTTACAGTATTTCTTCATTTTTATAGTTTCTTTTCATTGTAGAAGTATGTATTTATGTGAATAACATATAATGAAAGATTTGTTGTAACATTTACCTTCCATTTATTTCCACTTTGTATGTTAATGGCTGTGCACTATATGCTTTCTACATTCTTTAAGAGACAAATTATTCATATTTGTTTTTTGAAATGTTTATGCTAAAGCCACAATAGTCATACTAAATAGTCCATCATTTCTCACAGTAGAGAACTGATGTTTGGCAGTTAATTCATCTTTCCCCCTTTTCTGTTAATGGCTTGCCTAATTATTCATATTTTACCTAAATTTGAAGAACAAATGACACATTGATTTTTAATTTATGTAGCCAGTCAATACTGTAAAATCACATTCATGGTGACTTTTTCGGGTTTCTACA
Organism: Muscardinus avellanarius; assembly: GCF_963383645.1. Classification (NCBI taxonomy): domain Eukaryota; kingdom Metazoa; phylum Chordata; class Mammalia; order Rodentia; family Gliridae; genus Muscardinus; species Muscardinus avellanarius. The sequence continues at coordinate 31,864,617 of NC_137800.1, forward strand.
TCGGAGGTAATGATTTTTAGTACTCCTATCAGGTAGTTTGCTCCTTGGCTTTAGGGTTCTGTAGGGAAATGGAATTGAGAAAGAGAGAGAGAGAGGGTGTGGCAGCGGCGCCATATTGCCACCGGCGGCAGCAGCAGCAAATTTACCGAGTCCAGTACAACTACATCTGTGTACTCAAGAACAGTGAGTCAAATTGCAGGCCACAGAGGAGAAATCCCAGTAATGTACTCCCTGGGACTTGACCCAGTGGGGGAGGGGCGGTGGCAGAGATATCACACCATAGGAGAACGTGCAACCTGGCACCCCCCATAGTCTAAAGCAGCCTCTATCGACTCCCTGGGTCGGAGACTCTGTGATACAACCCAGTAAAGGAGTAGTGGGGTCAGAGATACTACAGCCTCGAGATCCAGAGCACCTTAAGCAAAGTCATAGTGACCCAAAGGAAGAACCCAGAGAAGGCACAAACTTCCAAAATCATGGGAAAGAGGAATAACACTGGAGCAATGAATGCCAACAACCCCACAACATCAGAACCCGATAAAACAGAAAATCAGAGATTTCTAGAAGATCAAATCAGGAAAATAACTGTAGAAATAATAGAGGTGCTTCGAAAAGAATTCAGAGAGAGACAAAAAGAGATAAAGGATGCAATTAATAAAGTAAAGGCCTCAATTCAAAGCATGAACAACCGATTATACCACATGGAGAACAGAATCTCACTCTTAGAAGATGATCATTCCAAAAATGAACACATAGTTTCTAATCTAGAAAAAAATATCCAACAGCAGGAATCTGACATTGAAGAAATATGGGCCCATTTTAAGAGAGCTAACCTAAGAATAATTGGAATAGAGGAGGGAAAAGAAAGTGAAACCAAAGGGATCAACAATCTCTTCAAGGAAGTAATAGCAGAAAATTTTCCAAACATAGAGCAAGAGGTTGATACACAGGTCCAGGAAACTTAAAGAACTCCCTTTAGACAGGATCAGAGAAGAGGATCCCCACGTCACATAATTGTCAAAATAACCAATGTGGAAGCCAAGCAGAGAATCTTAAAGGCAACAAAAACAAAGGGCCAAGTGACATTCAGAGGCAAACCAATTAGAATCACTCCAGACTTCCCAAACCAAGTCATGAGAGCCAGAAGGGCTTGGAGTAACATATTCCAAACTCTGAAAGAAAACAACTTCCAGCCAAAAATTTCCTACCCAGCAAAACTTTCTATCAAACTAGATGGAGAAATAAGAAGCTTCCATGACAAACAGAAACTGAAGGAATTTATGTCTTCAAAACCAGCACTGGAGAAAATACTCAAAGAGATTAACTACAAAGAAGGAATAGGTAACATACAGAAGAACCAGAGAAACAAGATTTTCCATCCAACAGACAACTAAGATTGGTTATCTGTGGAGATTCATTATTTATGTTAGTCTTTTACCTATCTCTAAATGGTATTGTTTGCCTTTATTGTTGTTAATTTTTAGGATGTCTAGTTGGAATATTAATATACCTTCAGATATAGCATTTGGAAATATTTTATCCCATTCTATTAGTAACTTTTAACTCTGTTTACATTGTCTTTGGATATACTATATATATATATATATATATATATATATATATATATATATATATATATATATTTAGGGAGTTTGTATACTCTTCTGTTGCCTGTGCCATTGAAATCATATCCAAGAAATCACTGCCAATTTCAATGTTGTGAGGTTTTATGACCCAGATTTTCTTCTAAAAGTTTATAGTCTTAAGATTTATATTTAGGTCTTTTATCTATTTTGAGTTAATATTTGTATATGGGATTAGGTAAGGGTCCAATTTTATTATTTTCCATGTAAGTATTATTTTTCAACAATATTTAGTTAAAAGATTATTATTTCCACTACCAAATGTTCGTGGAAACCTTGTCAAAAATAACTTGACAATATAGGGAAGAATTTAACTCTAGGCTTTTATTTAACTCCAATGGTTTATATATCTGCCTTTAGAATAGTACTACACTGTTTCAATTATTGTAGCTTTATATGGTTTGGAATCAGAAATATATATATCTTCTAGCTTTGTTCTTTTTCAAGATCGTTTTGGGTATCTAGAGTCCATATTCCATATTAGGATAGATTTTTTTCTGAAAAATAAATATATAAATATATGATAGTTTCACCTAAAAAAAATAGAAAAAAAATATTCTCTGGTAAGAAAGAAAGCAAAAAGAAATATTGAAATGTTATCTTTAAGTCATCAAAAGCTTGGTATCAGACAAATAAAACTGTTATGTGAAATTATCATTTTAATTTTGGATAAATTGCTATAATACTAGATGTCAACCACTAAGCCAAGCATGGGAAGGAGGGATGGGGAGAGAATGGGGTGGGGATCGGGTGGGGGCTGACTGGGCGATGTGTAAAAATAAATAAATAAATAAATAAATAAATAAATAAATAAATAAATAAATAAATAAAGGCAGCCTTCTGGTAAAATTGTTCTTGCTTGAGGAGATGAATCATTTTTTTTTCTTTTCTTTTTTTCCTTTTTCTTAAGACCTTTAACTAGTTGGATGAGGCCTACTCACTTTATGAAGCCTAATCTGATATACTCAAAATCTAGTTATTTAAATGTTAATACCAGCCTGGAGTGGTGCCCCATGATTGTAATCCCCGGTGCTTGGGAGTTGGAGACAGAAGGATCATGCAGGTTAGAAGCCAGCCTGGCTGGCTTAAGAGACCCTGTTTCCAAATTTAAAAAAATACATAAAATAGGTCTGGGAGTGTAGCCTGGAGGTAGAAGGGTTTCCAGGAACCCCAATACTACCAAAACATGAATAAATAAATAAATAAATAAATAAATAAATAAATAAATAAATAAATAAAATTTTTAAAAAATATTAATACCATAAAAAATCATCTTCACAGAAATATCCAGAATAGTGTTTGACCAAGACTCTGAGCACCATGGTCTAGAAACACTGACACATAAACTTAATCATCACACAGACCATCTCTCCTGTGCCTGTGATTCTTCAAGAACACTCATATATGCAATGTATAGGACTATTACTTTTTTTTGCCTTCCCAGACCAGATGTTTGCTGGACTTTTGTTTTCTCTGAAGTACTATTAAATGCTTTGCTACCAATAAGTGCTACTGTTCTCAATTGCTACTTCAATTATGACTGTTACTACCACTAATAAGTAGTAACTGTTCAATACCTTCTATTTGGTCAATAGTGAAATATTGTTCTTAAATATTTTATCTCTAAAACTCACAACAAACCAGACAGTGATTATAAGTATTTGTATTTCGAGTGAAGGATCTGAGAGTAAGTTAGATTAAGGACCTTTCTCTAAGGCCTCATGGCTAGGAATTGGCAAGCTGAACCTGGATCCCATGATTGTTTATTTTTCTCTAAACTACAGTGCTCGCTTTAATTAAAGTCATGATTGTCTTGTACACTGTGGCATAGACAGCTGCATATTATGATTTTACAGTGACAAAAGAGGCTTTAAGTTAAAGTTAGAACCATTACAAAAGACATATGAACAAGTTCTGTCACTAAAAACCCATTCTTCATAGATTACTGTGAGATTTTATGTAATATTTCATGAAAATTTTGGAAACATCCCCTTGTTTTTTATTATTTTCAGAGTGATCTGGCTAGAGAGAGGGAAATTGAATGTAGCAATATTTTTTTTTTTCCCTCTGTCACTGCTGCCTCACCTTCATTGAATTGATTGGACTTGATGATAGAGATTCGGAACTGAAATGCTTGGAAAACATTGCCAAGGTTTTAGTTGAAGGATTTGGATTTGGTTCCATCAAATATAAATAATACAATAGATTCAAAAGAGTGATCATACTGGGCCCAACTAGACTAACTACTGTAGGGTGCCATAATGGTATTGCTTTCTATGTCCAAAGATTCTCTAGAACTTCTTATATTACAATTTGCTAGGATGTCCTAATAATGTTTTATGTCACAATGTTTAACCAGTATGTCTGTATCACAGTACGTATTTCATTGGGCTCAATATTTTATCCTTTCCTAACAGTAACATTGACTTTGAGAAATAATTGTACCTTTATATGATTATAACTTGAAGGAAATATCCTTACCAATATGTCAGTTTCTACTGATAGTAGATAGATAAGGAATAGTACTTTACTGTCATCAGAACAATTCCAGTGGAGTCTTGCAAAGAAAGAGCCAGGCTTGTATTTAGGGACTGTGCAGGCTCAGTGACTCTAAGAGTATAAAACATATGACATGCATAAAGTCTTCAATTTTTATGTAATATGGCCCCTTTCCTTTTTATAGTTGATTTCCCTCCAAATTCACAGGATCTTGCAAACTACTTACATATCTTGAGCAGGATAGTCCACATTTTTCTAAATTTTTTTTCAGCATTGACTTTTGAATTTCAAATCAAATCTGGTTTGGATTGGGAAAATTATTCACTTGATTTGGGTATGGTCATCATAACACATCTGGTTTTATCTCAAGTAAGAATGTACATACATTGTCTGCTTCCCTCTTTCCTCTCCTCTCCTCTCCTCTCCTCTCCTCTCCTCTCCTCTCCTCTCCTCTCCTCTCCTTTCCTTTCCTTTCCTTTCTCTTCCTTTCTCTTGTCTTTATATTGTGTTACAGGAAATAGAACCCAAGGGCATTTTACCTATGAATACAACCCCAGTTCCCATTTTTTAAAATTTCTGATTTCGAAAGAGTCTCATTAGATTGATCAGGGCCCCTCTAAATTGCGGAAGCTAGTCTCAAATCTGCAATCCTTCTGTTTTAGCCTCCCAAGTACTGGGATTACAGGTGAACACCACCACTTATGACTGCACACAGCTTCCTTTTAAAGCATTTTTATTTAAAAATACTGTTTTGCTGTCATTTTTGGTTGCTGTTTTTCCTTTAAATGAGCCTACATACTGTATAATGTTAAATTAGCCTTCTTTAAATATTTTTATACCATGTATAAAAATTGTGCATGAGATTGAGATTTCCTTAAAGGTACCTTTGATATCATTGGGGAAATTTTGATAAAAATATCATTTCAGACCTGAAAATCGATTGGGGAAGGGGCCTAATTTCAGTTCCAACTGGTAGCTAGTTGGTTTCCTATGGCAAAAATACTTATTATATTAAGTCTTAATTATGTTGCCAGAATCCAGCCTAGCACATAGTGAAAAACCAATAGTTATTTCAGTAGCCAACTGTCAATGAGTGTTTATTATTGAGCTAAAGAAGTGTAAAACTATGTCTTACACTAATGGAGTCTATAATTCTGTAAAGGAGATAAACTCCAATAGCCAAATAATAATTTAACTCTCATTGAGTTTTAAAAGCACAGGATCACTTAATCTAATCTTTCTAATTTAAGAATGATGTATTTTGAGTTCCAGGAAATTGAACTAAATTTGCTTATGGTCTGAGAAAGGACAATTGGCTTTATTTGATACCATATATCTAAGGTGTCAAGAATGGTCTACAGCACTGGTTTACATGTTGGTCCAAATTTTTAGGTCTAGTTTATTTTTTTATTCCCACCCCATTCTCTCTTCCCTCCCTCCTTCTCATATTTGGCTTAGTGATTGACTTTGACATGTTTGTGAATGTACATTATGTACATTAGAGACTTTTCCTCCTCTTCCCTTCCATCACCCCCAGTTAGGTCACCTTATTTATTTATTTATGGTTTCTCTTCCTTCATCTAGGGCTTCGCCTATGACTCTTTTTCTCCCTAGCTTCTGCATATTAGGGAGAGCATCCAATTTCTTACTTTTTATGATTGACTAATCTCACTTAGCATAATGGTCTCCAGTTCCATCCATTTCCCTGTAAATAACTTAATTTTCTTCTTCTTTATGGCTGAGTAAAATTCCATTGTGTACATATTCAATAGTTTTGTAATCCATTCATCTTTGATGAACATCTTGGTTGGTTCCATAGTTTGATAATTGTGAATTGTGCAGCTATGAACATAGATACACATGCATTAGTTTGGTAGTTTGGTTTCCATTCTTTTGGGTAGATACCCAGAAGTGGTGTTGCTGGATCATATGGTAGGTTCGTTCCCATTCTTCTAAGCATCCTCCATACTGTTTTCCAAAGTGGTCTCTTTAATTTTCAATCCCACCAACAATGTATTAGAGTTTCCAATTCTCTATATCCTTGCCAGCATTTGTTGTTGTTGTGTTTTGAATGACTGCCATTCTAGCTGGAGGTTGGATTTTAATGGAACATTTTCATGATCTTAAAAATATATTGGTAAAAATACTAATGCTATTCATCAAATCCTAACTCTATGGCAAGCCCTGTTCTAAGTAATTCACTTGTATTTTCTCATTTAATCTCCACAACAACTATATAAGTAGGAAAAAGTTTAATCTCTATAGTACAGTCATTAAGACATGGAGATGTTAGAGCTTATCTTGCTTGAATTTGTATTAAAATTAGAAACCTGCAGAATAGTAGATCAAATTTAAGTCTGATTCTAGAGTCTTTGTAATTAGTATATGACCATCTTATCTCCCTGATGAGTACTGATGATAGTCATCAAATAGCATTGGCTATTGGTACATTTGATTTGGTTCTAGACATTCTAAAATTGCCTCATAATAACATATCATAGACAGGTATTGAATTTTTGTGTACTTTTTATTAAAAGACCAAGTGGCTGCTTTTCTTTTTGTTTATAACAGAATAAAATTATACTAATTCATATTAATTTTAGTAATCTTTCTAATACTTTGCTTAAATGCAAAGTATTGTTTTTCTAAGCAGCATTCTATTCTATAGATAACATTGACTATTTGATATTAATTAGAATATAAGACAGTATTACTTAAAATCTTTAATACTTTTAAAAGCATATTGATGTTTTAGATGGAAAATGGAAATATACTACAATTATTTGGAAATATTCTACAAATTATCTTAACTTTTCTATGTCTTCAAGTTTGGTTTTTTAATGACTATAATTTTTAGAATAGCTTTAAGTTACAAAAATAAGTAAAAGGATAATTTCCATATACTTCCTGACCCAAATATTACCTCCTTTATTATCAACATTCCTCCTTTGAGTGGTACATTTGCTACAACCAGTGACTCTACAATAAGATATCATTTTATCCAAATGTTTAGCTCTTGGCATTGTACATTTTATGGGTTTGAACAAATGTTTATTGAAATGTATATATCATTATAGTATTATGGAAAATAGTTGCATTGCCCTAAAATAGTTTGTGCTCTACCTATTCACCCTGGATTTCTCCCAACCTTTGGTAACCACCAATCTTTTTTTTTTTTGAGATACTGGGGATGGAACCCAGGGGCATCCTACCTCCAAGCTACACACCCAGCCCTATTTTTTATTCTTTATTTTGAAACAGGGTCTCACTGAGTTGCAACGGGCCTCAATAAGTAGTAGCTGAGGTCTTTGAACCGCCATTCTCCTGTCTCAACCTCCCAAATGTTGGGATTACAAGCATGCGTCACCATGCCCAGCTAACTGCCAATCTGTTTAATGTCTCCATAATTTTGCTTTCTCCAGAATGTCAAATATTTGAGAGCAAACCATATGTAAAATTTTGTTTGGCTTCTTTCAATGAGTAATAGGCATTTAAATTTTTTTCATTTTTTATTACTTGATAGCTCATTTCGTTTTAGTGCTATAAGTACTTCATTGTATAGATTTACCACAGTTTATTTAGGCATGCATCTACTCAAAGGCAGCTGGTTGCTTCCAAGTTTGGCAATTATAAAGAAAATTCCTATAAATATCAGTGAATGAGTTGATATATGGATGGGAGTTTTCTGTTCTTTAGGTGAATAAACCTACATGGTTGTTGGATCATATGAAAAAAATGCATTTGGTTTTGTAAGGAAGTACTAGACGCTCTTCCAAAGTGTCTATCATTTTTCTTCCTGCCAGCAATGAGAGTCCCTATTGCTGGATATTCTCATTAGTACTTGATGATGTTGCTCTTCTGGATTTTGACCATCCTGATTGGTATGTAAGGATGTTTCAAGATTATATAAATTTGCCTTTCCCTGATAATATGGAGGTGGAGAACCTTTTCACATACTTATTTGTCATCTATGTATTTATTAATGTGTTGTTTTTAAAGTCTTTATTCATGTTTGAACCAGGATTTTTCTTACTGTTGAGTTTTCAGTGGCTTCTTATATTTTGAATAACAGTCAGGTGCATATTTCACAAATATTTTCTTCCAAGATATAGCTTATCTTTTCATTCTCTTGCTGGTGTCTTGTTCAGAGCTGACATTGTCACTTTTAGTGAAATCCAGCTCATCAATTCTTTCGTCCATGGATTTTGTCTTTGGAATTAACTCTAAAAAGTAACTGCCAAACCCATAGCCATCTATATTTTTATCTTGCTTTATTTTCCAAGGGCATTATCATTTTCAACTTTATATTGAGGTCTGTGATTCATTTTGAGTTAAGTTTTGTGAAAGATAAAAGATCTGTGCCTGGTTTCTCCTTATTTTTATTTTTTCATGTGGATGTTCATATGATATAGTACCATTTATTGAAAAAAATCTCTTCGCTCCATTTTACTGCCTTTGTGACTCTGTCAAATATCAATGAACTATATTTATGTGGGTCTATTTATAGGCTCTCTCTTCTCAGCCATTCATCTTTTTGTCTATTCTTTCACCATATCAGAGTGTCTTGATTATTGTAGATTTGCAATAAATTGTGAAGTTAGGTAGTATCAATCCTAAAACTTTTTGTGACCAGTCTCTATATTAATTTTATTAGAGAGAAGTAACATTTAGAGTACTTTGAAATACATATGCCAGGCATGGTGGCTCACGCTTGTAATCCCCGCGCTTGGGAGCCTGAGACAGGAGGATTGCACAGCTTCAAAGCCAGCCTCAGCTACTTAGTGAGGCTCTCAGCAACTTAGTGAGACCCTGTTTCCAAATAAAATATAAAAAAGTTCTGGGAGCATAGCCTGGAGGTAGAAAGCCTCTGGTTTCCACCCCCAGTACCACCAAAAAAAAAAAAAAAAAAAAAAAAGAGAGAGAGAAAGAAAAGAAATACATATATACCAAAGTTTCTATTGATTTTTATTGTCACTTAATTTTAACTTTAATTTGAACAGTCAATATTAGATACCTATTTACAATATTTTTTAATTGTTTGTAAAGTTAAAAGTAAACAAACATTAAATACCAAACTTCTGCACTTCCATTAACCTAATAGCTATCCTACTATTATTTTATATCAGTTAAAATAATTTAATTGACAAATTATAATTAATTACCTATTCCAATAAATTAGTAAACCTTATGCCATTTTCAGGATTGATTTTGTAAAGCATTATCACTAAAATTAATTATATAAATTATAACTAAGAAAAAGTAAAAGAAGCAAATATTTATAGTATAGTTACTTGAATAAAATTTCCAGGATTTATTTTGTAAAGCATTATCACTAAAATTAATTACTTAAATTATAACTATAAAAAAGTAGAAGCAAATATTTCTAGTATAGTTACTTGAGTAAAATTTGGAATGATAGAAAAAATTTCATTTATTAGACTTATAGAAAACATTTTTTTTATTCTATTTGACCAATTTTATTACTGCCCTCTTTGATGTGTTCTCTTCATGTGTGTTGGATAGGTTCTCACCTTGTTTATTTTTGTGTTGTAGCAACTTAGCACAGGGTAGGCATTCATCAACATTCACGCTCATTCTCTCACTAGTAGTTCAGTTTTTCTTTCAGGAGCCAAACATTCCCTCAGGGATTGATCCAGTTTAGGAGTAGAGATAATGTGTCCTAGCTTTCTCTTGGGCTTTTATTATTCGGCTTAATGCTGGCCCATATGATTTAAGATAAAAATCAGAAGAGAGTTGTACCTCTCACCTAGATCTGTGCCTTGCTATTTAAGGTTAAAGATGGTTACTCTCAAATGACCCCTCTTTTACTGAAATTATGAGACTCCAGTTACAAATATTATTTTTGTCATATCTTTTGATACTGTTTATAAAGGATAAGTAAAAAATTCTGAATGTATAAATATAAAATTCCTGTGAAATATATTATTTACTATACACATGAAATGCATTGTCTAGGCATTAAAATAGTACAAAACAAAGCAATCAAAAACATAACAAGGAAGAATTTTGAGACAGTGATGTTAGTAGAATGATGAATACTCTGTAATATTATTTCCCACATACACTTTTTTTAGCAGGACAGACCCTATTCTCTCACCCTATTTCTACTCTTGTTTCACTAATGATATATATTTTACATCCCCCAACAAGAGCCGGAAGCTTTTAGTGTGAAGTATTTGTAAGAATTTGAAAGAAGCTCTCCAGAAAATAATGGTAGAATAATTTAGTACTTCACTGAAAATACTTAAATAATCATAAATCCCAGTCTAAGATAACAAAAGTAAGCTAAAGGAGAAAATGTTGAGAAGTGATTCTGGAAAAAAAAATATCTAAGTAATTGCAGAGAGCCAAGGATTATTTTCCTTTATGAGCTACTAGCCTGGCCTCTTACCTGGCTAATCTTTCTTTCTGGCTTCTTTTGTGCCTTAGTCTTTCAAATGTCCTTCAGATACAGCCATGCCAAACATATTGGTACTGGGGCTCTCCTTTCTCCATCCATTGGAGGAAATCAATGAATTTACTTTTTATGAACTCCTGAGATCATGCCTTTCTCAGCCTAAGGTGGTATTATCTTTGCAGATACCAGACTCTTTGCTCCATCAGCCAGATTAATGGAATGGAAGACAGGCTTGTGTCTCCTCTTCTTTGTTAATGTTCTATAAACTGCAGCTTCTCAGCCTTAGCCACATTGATGTTTTGGACCAGATCATTCTATATGTTTGTATGTAGAGGAGCAGAGGGCTGGTTTGTCTATTATAGGATGGTTTGTAGCATCCCTGACCTCTATCCACTGGATGTCATTAGTATCCTCCTTAATAGTAACAACAACAAAATGTGACCAGATATTACAAATGTCCCCTGAGGGGCTAAATTAGCTCTAATTGAGAATCACTGTCCTAAATAAAGATGATACTTTTTTTCCTCCTCCCTCTTCATTCAATTACAAGAACATTTAATCCTATACTCTGATCATTGTCCAGTATACTTCCTGGGTTTGCTGTAATTTATTCTCATTCACTCACTACCACCATAGGCAAGAATATACTGTTTGGTTAGTTCTAACTTCTGGAGCCAACCAACCCCTAAAGAGATTAACTCAAGTACTTTGCCATTATTTAGCATAAAAGGATTTTGTAGGATTTTTAAACTGTTGCTATTGCTCACTACAAAAAAGATTAATAAACAATTCAATAGCTCAAGGCAGAACATGTGGTCAAAATGTAATTAAGTGGTATTAAGATATTATTGAAAACGAACTGAAGATATTTTAAAGTCTTAATGGAAATCATGTGGAAAATATTGGTTAAAACATTAATATATATTTTATTCTTTTACTGAATCAACCGCATAATTATTTCCAGCAAACCTTGCCTCCAAAAATGACTATACAAAGAAAATTTTCAAAATCTGGAAGTATTTTTTTCTTCCATAATAAGATACTGTAGCAAATGAACATTAGAGATTACATTTCTAATCCACTCCCAACCCAAATGGTGCAAGATGGGGTTGCATAATATATCCACTTTCATTCAGTCTATTTTAAGCACCCAGGTTTGATGATAAAGAAGCTAATGTGGTTTCCAGTACTGCCTGACTTACCCTTAGGGAGTAGCTCATGCTGGGAGAACCTGGCTCATTATGGATTATTTTGTAGCATCAGTCATGCTAGGAGATGACAAGGCATTATAAGACAAATATTATGGATCAATCTTCAGAGGCCAGCACTACATGCAGCCAAAAATCCTCATTGGCAGAACAAAACTGAAAGCCCTTAATGAATTCTGTTACCGTGGTAGCATACTGTCAAATTATGCACTAATAGCAAAAGAGCTAGAAAACCATACCAAGAAACCAGCATGCCTTTTGGCAGGCTAGAAACCAGAGTCTGGTTCTGAGCTTCTAAACATTCTAACACAAAACTGACTCCGAAGTGAGCCAAAATCCTTATGCAGACTCGGGTTTTGAGATGTAAATTCTACAGCATCTACTTGAATATGAGAGTTAGGTTTTCTGGTTTGCTTGTTTTTAATTTTTTCCAGATGTAATTATACATTCATTAATTTAACAATAAAGGGCATGACAAAAGGGTAATGACTTTATCCAGGACCACATTCATGCTTTAGGGAACAGAGTTTTACTTTATGAGTGAATTCCCATACTAAACCAATCTCTGTCACTTAAGAAGTGGTAGAATTTTAAGACAATATAGAAGTGTGACAGAGGTCCTTGGTTGCTTAGGGATGAGTCTTTATGTTGTATTATTTTTTCCTTTGGAAGATAACTATATTAAAATTTTTCTTAGATTGAATCATGCAAATGACCTAAACATCAGCAAAATTAAAAATTTAAATTACATGCATATCTTAGAGAAAGAAGTCATACAAGTTATCTGTAAAGTTTCATTGAATTTGTGGTGTTTCTCTTTTCTTCAGCACCTTTGTTTCAGGGCTATGTTTTCCAACCAATTTTATAATACTTTGGTACATACAATCCAAACTTTTCCAGAAGCCTTTTTCTCTTTATTTCTTCATTCACTAAATCCTATGCATTGTTTCATCTCTTGCATTTCCTTTTCTTTCAGTAAGCTTAGAGCTCCCCTGGTTCCTCCCCCTACTGTTTTTTGATATGAAAGTATGGAATGGGGAAGTGTATTCAAACTTCACTCCCTAGAAACCTAGAGTTTTCATGGAGATGGTTTCTGAGCTACAATTAGAGAGGGGATACAAGAAGGGGAGAAGTTGGATCTGGAAGCCCCATTCCAGTGTCTGAACCCACAATTAAAATAATGTTTCATTAAAAAAAAAACGAGTTCCACAACTTCTAATAACTCATCAGTCATAGAATACCATGCTATCAACAGTGTGTGTCTATGTAGGACATTCAACTAAAAAAGTGATCACACCAAAAATCGAAAGGGAGGTTTAAGAGTTTCACAGAGGATGTTTCATTCCATGAATTTAACCACCTTTAGATTTAGTTTATAAACTAAATCTAAAAATCTGGAACCACTTATTTCTTCCCATTTCATGGTAGCTTCTACTCTCCGTATACCTCTAATAATATTTAATGCAATGAAAATCCTTTAAGGGTACTAGAGTATTTCCCTTGAATCGGAAGATTTAAAAATAAGAATTATTTAAGCTGAGCGTGGTGGCACACACTTGTAATCCCAGTACTTGGGAGGCTGAGACAAGAGGATCACAGCTTTGAGTTCAGCATTATAGCAAGGCTCCTAGTAAATTAGCAAGACCCTGTTTCAAACTAAAATAATGAAATAGAGCTGGGTGTAGTGCAAAGTTAAAACATTTCTGGATCCTATTTCCAGTCCTCTACTAGTATGCAAGTTTATATGTAAATTCTAAAAATGCAATATATCATCAATATAAAAAATCTAAAAATCAACTGAAATGATATTTATTTTTATCCTAAGAAATATATCTCAATAATTTTTACTGTGAGAAAATTATTTTTACAGAGATTAGTAGGTGTCATTTAAAGATATTTTGATGAGATTGTTTCATTATTGCAAGGTTAAAATTATACTAAATTTGTGTGTAATATAAAAAGTAAAAAGTAAAAAATTTAATTATAAAATTAAAAAATGAATTTGTAATAACACATCTATTTTTGGGGGAGAAACAGAATTGAGCCCACAGAAATTCGACTTCTGAGCTACAGGGTCTTACTAAGTTGCTGAGGGCCTTACTAAGTTGCCAAGCCTGGCCTTGAACCTGCAAACCTCCCAAATACTGGGATTATAGGCATGTACCACCATGCTAGGCTATAATAATACATCTTAAAGATTTGTTCTATAATAAGAAAAATGAAGTTTGGGACTTATAGGAAATTAAATATGTAACATTTTCTAGCATCAATGTTGAAGAATAGAAGTCAATGTCATTTTTATACACATTCTCTAAGTTTAACCTTAAACTGTTTTTTAAATAAGAGGTTTAAGCCGAGCATGGTGGCGCATGCTTGTAATCCCCGCGCTTGGGAGGCAGAGACAGGAGGATTGCGCAGGTTCGAAGCCAGCCGCGCACTGGTTTAGGAGACCCTGTTTCCAAATAAAAATGTAAAAATAGGTCTGGGAGTGTAGCCCAGAGGTAGAAGGGCTTCCACGAACCCTAGTATCACCAAAAAATAAATAAATAAATAAATAAATAAATAAATAAATAAATAAATAAGAGGTTTAATAGTTAATCAGCCAAGTTATTACTTACTTTGGTGACTCTCTGCCAAATAACTTTACTTATTCTACAATATCTTTATGTGTTAAAAGAATATTTCATAGTTTATAATATTATAGAGATTTTAAAACATTTTCTTTTATTTCAAAAATATTTTTCTAATATCATTAGCTATTAAGGGAATGCAAATCAAAACTACACAGATTCTATCCAACCCCAGCTAAATGGAAAGTATCAATAATACACACAATAAATACTGGCAAGGTTGTGGGGAAGTACTAATTCTTCTATACGGTTGGTAGTATTGTAAATTAGTACAACCTCTGTGGACATTAGTAGAGAATTTCCTCAAAAAAACTAGGAATGGAACCATGATATAGCCCAGCTATATCACTCCTTGGTGTTTTTCTCCAAAAGAATTAAAGTTACAGTGCTATAGAAATATATGTATGCCCATGTTTGTAGCAGCCAAATTATGAAACCAACCCTGGTGTCTGTCAACAGATTAGTACATGAATTAGTCGGCATTTTCACAGCTGTTTCTTAAGAACTAACCATGTAACCTAAAGGAAGGAAGATTTATTTGTTTTCCTATGAAAGCCTAGGGACCATGGATCTCAGGGTATGGCAGTGAAGGGAAACAGAAAAAGAGAACACAAGACTTCGCTTCTGGCATCCTGGAGACCAGAAGCAAGAGAGAGCGAGTGGGAGGAGGAGGAATGATGTATGACCCCACAGGCCACAGCCCCAGGGACCCACCTCCTCCTACCACAGGCATCCGGTCTGGGAAACCACCCAGATAAATCTGTCCCACTGTATCCACTGTTGAGACCACAAAGCCCCACTTTCAACATTGCCACTCCTCTTCTGTGAGGTCAGAGAATCCAAACCATTTCAGTGGATAAAGAAAACGTGGCATATACACACAAATAAATTTTACACAGCCATAAAGAAGAAAAAAATATATATTTCATTTGCAGAAAACTGAGTGGAACTAGAGAATATTATCCTAAGGGAAATCAGCCAATCTCAGAAAATTGAATGTTTTAAGTTTTCTCTTATATATGGAATTATATATGGAAGCTAGGGAGAAAATAAGAAACATAAAAGATGTTAGATAAATGTGGACAGAGAACAGTAGAATACTGGAAAGATTTTGGAAGATGAAATGGGACAAGAAGAAAAAGGGTTGCAGAAGGAAACAGTTCAAATAATTCTAAGATGATATGTGAAATTATTACTACCAATTTTACTACCATAGATGGTAGGGAAGGAGAGAACAGAGGGTGGGAATCAGAAGAAAAATACAGCAAGAAGCTGTGGGGATGAATGTTTTTATCACATTAAATTTCATTACGATGTGTCATCTAAATGCGCTAGTAAAAATAAAATTAAAACTATTTCTCCTAACTTTAAGTTATTTAAAATTTAAAAATCCTAACAGTGCAGAAATATGTGAAGAAACATTTTAGGTTATATTATGAAAACAGATTTTGTTTTCTAAACAAACAATGAAGCAGCAACTTATTAAAAAAAATAGGACACTTCCAATTTTATATTAAATGTTAGTTCTCCTACTGTATAAATCAGGAAACCTTTTGTCAAGTAATAGCTTTTAATATTGACATTGAAAATATTACTGGAAAAATATTCCAATAATTTTCTTATACTTTTAATTTCCCTGGAAGAGGAAAATAAATTAAAATAGATAAATAGATTAAATGCAAATATATAATTTTAATAATTAAGTCTAAATAAGTTTTAATTTAGTTAGAATATATCTTGTATATTTTTATAGAAATAAAAAATACTTCCTTTAAGGGCAAAACTGCTTTATTAAAATATTTTCAAATGATTTTGTGATTGTCTGGTACATTCCAACCATGAAAGTAAAATTAGGATTTAAGAAATAATTCAAGAAAAAGACTCCTCCAGTAATATTTGCCTCAGTGAGCTGAGTAATTCTTGTAAATTGGTCTTTTGGCCTGAGTGGTTGAGATAATTATTTAAGTTCTTTATTTCAGGTTGAATATTTAGATACCACTCAACATCAAAAACATGATGAATGATTTTTCTTTTTCTTCAATAAATTTATCAAATATTGAGTGAATTAGTATATTTTATCAATGGATTATATATGTCATATAACCACTTTTTTGTTCAGAAATAGTCTCGTATTTGATTACATTTGAAATTTTACTACTTTGACATTTGATAGATTAAGAAAGATTTGTTGAATCAAAGAGAAATGTTAGGTAAACATTATAACATAAGCTTCTAATCAGAATGAAATGCAAACAATTCTTTATTTATTCAATATGAATCAATGGTCATATTTACTTACAAACATGGGTGGAAAATGAATACAATATTTACCTCAAATAGGATGCTTTTTTTTTTTCTTTATGATTTTTTTCTTTTCCCAGTAGTTTTTTAACTTATGGTGAACATTTTGAAACAATTTTCACTTGCCTTTGCCATTTTTCATTCATGAAAATAATTAAAACCAGGATATTAGAGTTATAATAGTTATGATTTATAAGCATAAAAGAATCTTATTAGCTATTGCAACTTTAAAGCTTATGGTGTTTTAAATTAACATATTCATGTTTTTGACTTTTTAACAGGCAAGAACTTCAAATCTCGTGGTGGATATAGATTTTGCTGAAAGGAAATAGCAGTAAGTGTTTATGCACACAAAATATCCTTTTTTAAAGTATAATATCTCAATATTTAAGACGCCACTATTGCTTAAATTCATAAAAATTAATGTTACTAAACATTAGCCTATACAATTGATAAAATTTTTAATTATATTTTTCATAAAATTTTATTGGATTAAAGCCAAGTCATTTTAATATTGAAGGAAAAAAATTATGGCCATGTCTTTCTACCTTGCCTACTCTTTATCTCAGATTGTCTCTGTAAATTTCACTTCTGCATTTACAACATGACTTTCTCTTTGATTAGCTAATTTAAAGAGTCTCAGTTTATTCTCAGCTTATGGTTGATCAAATTTAAGATTGTGAAATATTTCTTTTGCATGAGAATTTTTGGAGCAATTTATATCTTCATTTATATTGCATGATAAGACATTTTTGTACAAAATGAATTATGTTAATGTCACAAAGAGTAAGGGGGGACATTCTTCTACCAATTGAAATTAAATGGTAACTTGGATAGAGCTGCTTCTCAGCTCTTCTCCAATGTGATTTCCATATTGTTTTAAATCTGTGTTTATTTTAAAGGTGAACATAAGTAACTCTTGTTTTACCTGCCACTATGGGTCATCTTGGTTCTTTCCTTTACATTAATGTAATTACCTGAGAATTATCTCTAGCTCAAATTGAACAGGAAAATATCAGTATGCTCCAGGCTCTTTGCTCATCCAGGAATTAAACCAATTTAAGATATGAGGCTTTACAGGGAACCTCTATTTGTAAGGAGAACGTGCAATTTATTGGCAGAGGCATCTGTCTTATTAAACTTTTAGAGAAAAAAAAAGATACTCTCAAAATGTTCAATTCTGAATTTTTCAAATAGTTCATGTTCCTGGTATCTTCTCTACTCTGATGATTTCTGTTGTGTTGTCCAGTCTGAGCTGTGATCTGGCTTACCTTTCTTCCTAATGCCATTTCCTGGATGTTGACTCAACAGTTGAACTGTTTGACAACGCTCCTGTCTAACAGTCTTCCATTTGATATGCCCTCCCTGGGCAGTTGCAGTCTGTCTTGAGTACAGTAAATCAGTTATGGTTATTTCATAGAAGAGACGATGAGGATTATACTTAAAAAATTCCTTTTGTGGCTTATTCAGAGATATGCTGTATATAAAATATTTTTTTTATTTTGAGAATTCCAGCATTGCTTTTTTTTTTTATTAGTACAGTTGAAGATAAACAAATTGGTGAATACAGTATTTGGACTTTTAGAAGATATTAATTAACTGGCATTATCTTTGTATGCACACATAAACTTGATACAAAATTATTAGTGAAATAAACTATCTGTTTTATTGTGGATAGGAAAGAGGAGAAAGGGCAAAGAATATGTATGCCATCATAAATAAAAAGTGTAAGGATGTTTATTTTCTTATACAAAAACCAAGTGAAGATCACCAGAAGCAGAGATATCTATTTTATAAATGATGTTGTAACTCAATTATTTCAATTTCTCCATTTCTTAGAGGATGTTTCTAGTGTGTTTTTCCAATCACAGGTACATGCTCTCTAGAAACAATCTAATACAAATTTATATTTATTCTAATATAATATGTGTATAAAATATATATGTAGGTATAGCTATAGGCATGTATATATGACTATATACACATTTATGTATGTACATATATGTACAATATACATATACAAATGTATAAGCAAAATTATGTTTTAATATGAACCTGAAATAGAAAGTTTGAATACATGTGCAGAATTTTATTCACCTTTGGATTATTCTAATTTTATTTCATCTCTGAATCCTGTCATAATCCATTTTTATTATTTTATTTATTCATAGATTTCACAATTCAGGTAATGAAGTGCATGGTATTGGCCACCAGAGATAAAAAGAAGATATACTTAGTTTTTGTCTGGCTGCTCACAAGTTACTAGAGATAGTATGAGCATTTTAGAACAATTTCCATGCATTGTAGAAGGGGTTTTGATAGGGGTCAGGATGTAGAATGGGAAACTGAGAGGTGGGTGCCCATTTCTACCTTGAAGACTAAAACAAACCTTTCTGGAGAAGCTATTTTGTGGGTCACTGTAAGTGTAGGTGGCTAAAATGGTGATGGTGGTGGTGGTGGTGGTTGTAATGGTGTGTGTGTGTGTGTGTTTGAAGGTACAGTAGATAGTGAAAAAAGTTTGGAAATAAGTGCCATAGCAATCATTTAGGCTTTATGAAAAGGGATGGTCTGTTTTTAATACATTTATTGTTGCATTATAGTCTCAAATGACAATGTAATTTATAGTGGTAGTATTAGGAAGGTTTTATATCCCTGTAAGGCCTTGTGTCTTACATCTTGATCTTGATCTATACAACAAGATCATGAAGACAGGAGAGTGTTCCATGTTTAGAGAGTAGAGAATAAATGTCACCAAGTAGCAAAAAATGAAAGAACTAAAATTGTGTCTACAACATTACCAATAAATTTCCATTTTATCTCATTTATTCCTAGAAAACAAAAGGCATTCATAGTATATTTAATAAATAGTAAGGAACATTAGAATTACATGTGAGTAATATCAATGGAACAGCAATTTTGAAAACCTGTTAGGGCAGTTGAAGAAGGAGCCACTGAAATAGAAGAAAGCCAGTTAGGAAATTATAATAGTAATTCCAAGAAATAAGCAATAATAGACTAACCAAGGTAGTGACTAATCATAAACAATAATAGGCTAATCAAGGGTAGAGTATGACTTGACAGACTCTAGCTTTATACTATGGAGACCTGGTTATTTAATCTAGGTTATCCGTCCTGTTTGAAGAAGCAAATTTACAGGATAATTATTGATTGAGATGCCCCTGAAAATGAGAGTGGGTTGAAGTAGAAGAGAGGCTAATTTTAAAATAAACACTTCCAAGCGCAGAAAGATTTAATTTAGGTTAGGGTACTGTACCTTCCTCTTCTTCCCTAAAGATATCAGGAGTGATTATCCCTTCCAGTTCAGAACCTAGGCAGAACCAATTGACTATAATTGATATAAGCATTTATTCTGCCTCCTGCATACTGTCCAGTACAGTAGCACTAGCCTTATGTGACATTAATTAAAATTGAATAAATTAACAAGTATAGCAGCCCGACTACACTTATCACATTTCAAATACCTAATAGCATGAGCGCATACATAGCCCATGACACAGCAGAGATACTGTCAAAAGTCATACTAGACAACAATATTCTGGATTTGCTGAGTACTCATAAGATTATACAAATTTGAATAACAAAATTATGCACAAATCTAAGAGTATTTTGACACTTATGCCTTCTTAAACATTTTTGGAAGTAGATTTAACAATAATTGTTTTTCCAGTACCAGCCTAGTAAATAATATCTGAATTTAATAGAATGAAAAAAATTAAAATCTCAAGTTTTTAAATCAAGAATTTTTCATTTTCATCAGTAATAGACACAATTAAATGTGCAAAGAATAACTGGCAAAAAAAAACATGGTAACCAATCAAGGGTCCACTGGAAGATGAGATAGGTTTTTTAAAGCATATTTATTTTAAAATTATTTTTCATGAATCACAGTTTATACTTCTAAGTATATAACAAAAGCTCTTTGATGCCAGTTCTCACTGAAAGATGATACATTTGGAATTACAGAATCTTATTAGGGTTGAATTGTCAGTGCTCAGTATATAAAACATAGTTCACTACCCCTTAAAATATATGAGACAGAAAAATCTTAAAAATTCTGTTGTTTATAACAGCATTTCTAAATTATGGGGTATATTATTTCTCAGGTAAATATACTTTGGTCTTACAGAGAAAATTAAAGTTGCTCTTTATTTTAATTGCATACAACCTTAGTTCCTTACTTGTGGTCTGTAGGTTAAAAGGAAGTCTTGCAGCTGTGTGTGGTGGCGCACGTTTGTAATCCACGTGCTTGGGAAGCTGAAAGGAGGATCGCACAGGTTCGAAGCCAGCCTCAGCTACTTAGTGAGGCTTTCATCAACTTAGTGAGACCCTGTTTCCAAATAAAATATAAAAGGAATTCTTGCTCCTGGTGGTGTATTCATTACAAATGCAATATTTGATCTTACTTTACCATTATTTGTAAACGAGATATGGGAGTCAGTTGGAAATAATATAGAAAAAGAGTGCTAAATAGCTACAGAAAACTTATAACCTGATCCTTGAACAATTTTTGTCCAGGATCTTTACCAGCATATCATTCACTAGCTATAAGCTATTTGGATCTGTGAGCCAGTCTAACACTATAAACTTTTAAGGATATTCATCTTTTAGACTAAACAAGTCTACATGGTATTTTTGTCTTTTAACTGAAAATAAGTTGGTCAGCACTTTTATATAATTCAACCCCAAATTTAAAAATGAATTTCAATTCCTCTTAATAAAAAATAGCTTCCTGAAACCAGGAGTGGTGGTGTATACTTGTAATCCCAGTACTTGGGAGGCTATGACAGAAGAATGACAGGTTCATGACCAGCCTCAGCTACTTATATATATAATAAGGAATAAAAAATAGGGGTGGGGGTGTATCTCAGAGGTAGAATGCCCCTGGGTTCAATCCCCAGTACTGCCAAAAAGAAGAAAAAAAGAACAAAAAGAAAAAAAAAATAGCTTCATGATTGGTTTCCTTGTTGACATACTTTTCTTCTTCCTATGGAGTTTAATTTAATGCATCATTTTATTTTTATGTGTGTGGTACTGGGACAAAACCCAGGGACATTCTACCTCTGAGCAACAGCAACACCACCCCAACCCAATTTTTTATTCTTCATTTTGAAACAGGGACTCACTGAATTGCAAAGGGCCTCACTAAGTAGCCGAGGCTGACTGTGAACCACGATCCTCCTGTCTCAGCCTCCCAAATGCTGGGATTACAAGTGTGCATCACCATGCTGGGCTCAATGCAACATCTTTTTATCATATCAATTTTCTACTTCAAGTTGCATATTTGGCCTGAAAAATATTTTTTTTAATTCTAGTATCCAAAGCCCTCCTAATTTTTCCTGGTTCACAGTAATTTATGCTCAGCCATTTAAAGATGATTTTACACTCCACTTGGTGAGGCCATCTGCTCCTCCAACTGCTGCCCTCTCTCAGCCTTCTTTTGCCTATCCCAGAATCCTTCATTCTTCAGTTCACCTTTTCAGATAACCTTAGTCTCTAGTGGACTCAATTTCACACATCGTTCCTCAATTTTTGTGGCATTCATTACTTTGATAATCTATGTTTCTTTATGACCTTAAAAATAATCAACGATATATTAATTAGATCTTAAGTCTATTAGTCATATCTCTCCCTTTTAGCTTGCTTGAAATCAGTTGCTAAGTAATACATTTAGGACTATATTGGCCAGGCTGCTCTGTTTTTGTTGATTGAAAGTTCAGAAAACAGGTACCTTAAACTTTTTCCCTGGCCAGGTTACTGACTCCTACTGAAATTAGATACAATAAATATGGGTAGAAATAGCTAATTGTGTTCTTGAATGCAGGACAATAAATTTTCTTCTTTGTCTCTCCAATGGCTCAAAGTCCCATAAGTACTGAAACTCTATAAGCCCAAAGGCCAATACTTTTCTAAAATAACATGAATTGTTCACTCAGTTACCTCTGAAGGGAGTATGTATTTTTTATTTACCTACTTGTAAATAGTAAATTATTTGAAGTAATTAATATGATGTTTACAACAAACATTTCATTCAGTAAAAATGAAAGCAACATATTTTATTTGTATATAATTTTAAATCCTAGTTTTGCAACTAAGAATGTCTGGAGAGAATTCACAGCTGACAGAAGTACCTTAACCAGATTAACTTTTAAGTGTTTTTTTTTTTTAAAAAAAAACACTTAAAAAAGAATAACATGAGAATTACTTAGAGCATTTTCTATCAAAAAATATCCTTTATGTATATATCTTCTTTTTGCAGAAATGAAAGTATTTAAAATTCCTAATTACTATTTTTCTGTCTTCTAAAAGTACACATAAAAGAGATAATAAATTACCAAGTCATCTCACATAAAGAACTTATGGTTTTCCCCCTATTGTCTCTTTAAGTAATGACTGATATTCATGGGATGGAACCATGATATCCTAGTTGTAACAGAAAAATGACACATCTCTGGAGCCATCTGAGATTTTAGCACGGAAAGAAACTTGAGTGAAGATTATCTCATGTTAGCTATTGAAAATGCTAAAGAATTTCCAAAATATAAAGAAAAATGACAAGGAAATTTTTTGAGTAAAAGCAAATTTCAGTTACCTGAAATCTGATATAGAATACAAATTTTAAACAATAATGTCCATATGCAAAGGTATGTTGCTATATTTGCCATTCAAATCATAGCATAATATGTCACTGTGTTTATTCCACAAAATGTCTATTTATATGTAGAAATCAATTCAATTTATTGGTTATAAGAATTATAAAAATTTAGTTTTATAGCTATTCAAACTAACTTTTTAAGAAACCAATGATTTTTCAAGTTATATTGGCTCAATTTAGAGTATTATTGGTAACTTTGTAAGGACCTTTCATCAGCAAAAACATAAATGCTTAGCTGTTTGAATTAGAGGAACTTATATTAGATTTTGAGCAGATTGCACCCATGTATATCATGTATATCATGGGAAAAGAAAAAATTGTTGGCTAGAATGAGGTAAGACCTGTTTCTCATCAGGGCTAGACCATATTAAGTGTCAGATAAGCAGATGATAAAAATGAAAAATCGGAGACAGAGCTAGTATGGATCTTGGCCCTTGGGTCAAAACCAGAAATCATATATACATATATATTTTAGTATATATTTAACTTTTACGAGACAAAATTGTGCTGTATTGTCCAGGCTGGCCCAAGACACCTGAGCTCAAGCAGTTCTCCTGCCTCAGCTTCCCAAGTAAATGAGACTACAGACATTTTATACACCACTGTGGTTGGCATAAAGCCAGAAAATTTTAAATACGATTGAGGGAAGGAGGGAGAGAGAGAGAGAGAGAGCGAGAGAGAGAGAGAGAGAGAGAGAGAGAGAGAGAGAGAGAGAGAGAACAGAACAAGCCAGTACAGCAGGGATGCAAACCAAAGTCAGTAGAGCAACCGTGTTGGGGCCCAAGAAAAAACTTGACTTGCAGGCACTTTATGGCCATCCTTTTATGATTAAATCTGGCCAAGTCTTCAGACCATATCCTGGACAGTTTTCTTAGTTTTCATGAATGATGTCAATTAGCCATGTAACACATGGCTTTGATTTTAACTGGCAGCCCAAATCAGCCTAATTCTATATATTTCTTAGGAAATATTGCCTCTTAATCTGCACCATCTGTTTAAAGAGAGGGAAAAACCCAACAAAATATATTACCTACATTACTGGGATGCATCCCTTTAGATTAAAACAAGTAAAACAAATCAAGTAGATCAATAGATTTGTCTAAAAAAATTGAATCCCAACCATTAGCCCCTTGACTCCTCCTGTTCTCCAGTATCCTGTCTTTCTGATTTATGCTGTTGTGTGAAAGTATTGTCCTATGTGTTTTTATAAAGAATAGCTCAGTAAAATTAAATTCTCTATTTATTAAAAAAAAGATACCAGTTAAAAGAAAGGTTGGAGTCAGACATGCCTAACTTTAAATCTTATCACTGCTAATTTCTATTTCTGTAAGCTTAGGAAAATTAGGTAAACACTGTGAGCCTCACATCTTTTTCTTACTAATAATAGTTGCTTTTAAGTGTTTATAAGGATAAAATAGCACACATACTAAGCATTTTGAAACAGCTCCATTAAAGGATATTTTCAAGAAAACATAGAGGCAAGTTGTGCATTTGTTGGGGACACTGTACACCTGAGAAAATGGACAAGGGGAATGACTCCTGACTCTCATTCTATGATAGAGATTCTACCCTTGACCAACTAGTCTTCTTGTATTTTGGTTCTTATTTCAATTCCAGTAATTTTTCATGATTTTATATCTCTTGGATTCTATAAAGCATTGAGGCAAAATTTTAATTTCCTCAGAGTAACAAAAGAGGGCTTTTAGGATGCAATTTTAGGTACTGAATTCACATTTAAATTTTTCCTTATAATTTTTATCATACATTATATTTATTTTTATATTTGTAAAAAATAAACAATCTTATAAAATAATGCATATCTATATTTTATTTATAAAACATACATTTACATTATACATTTTCTGATTTTATACTTAATTCTATTTAGCTGAATATTTTGACAATTTTAAATATTTTTAAGTTCTAGACTTTAAAATATATTATAAGTAGAAAATAATATGAGGAATAATAATAATATGGAAGAAAAAAACTATTTACTACCATAAAGTATAGAATATTGACTAAAATATAGGCATATTTGTAGATATTCAGACATGTGGGTTACAAAAAGCCTTCCTTTAACTTATTGGTCATCTGAGGACTTACAGTTATCCTTGGATTAGCCATCTTGACATGTGTTTGCTGTACTCCAAGAAGATACAGAAAATCTTTAAATAGATATATACAAGTTATTTTACCCATTCAAATAAATGTTTCCTTCATGAAATTTCTAAATCTTTAGTCTTTCTTCTTTTCTTTTTTCTTTTTTTTTTTTTTTTTTTTTTTTTTTTTGCGGGTCTGGGGATGGAACCCAGGGGCACTTGACCTCCGAGCTACACCTCCTGCCCTATTTTTTATACTTTATTTTGAAACCGGGTCTCACTGAGTTGCAGAGGGCCTCACTAAGTAGCTGAGGCTGTCCGCGAACCGTGATCCTCCGGTCCCAGCCTCCCGAATGCTGGGATTACAAGCGTGCGCCACCACGCCTGGCTTTAGTCTTTCTTTCTTTCTTTCTTTCTTTCTTTCTTTCTTTCTTTCTTTCTTTCTTTCTCTCTCTCTCTCTCTCTCTCTCTCTCTCTCTCTCTCTCTCTCTCTCTCTCTTTCTTTCTCTCTCTTTCTTTCTTTCTTGATGGATTGAACCTAAGAGCAGTAGTCTACCTCTGGAGCTATACCCCTATACCTTGCTATATTTTAAAATTTTGAAACAGGCTCTCACTAAGTTGCAGAGGTTCTCCATAAGTTGCTAAGGCTGGTCTTGAACCTGCTGTCTTCCTGTCTCAGCCTCTCAAATACTGAGATTGAAGGTATACACAATTGCTCCTGGCTATAAGCAATGCATTTATTAATAGTGTCCACCAAAGTCTGAAATTCCTACTTTGAATAATACAGACAATCTTAATTAAAGATACGCTCTTTCAGCATTACTTCTCTTGGGTGCTGGCTAGAAGTATAATAATCACAGCTATTAATAATGTACTATCACTTAAACCAGCCAGCTGACAAATTCTACCAACTCAAGGTAACAGTCACTCTGGAGCATACTAAGAAGACTGTCAGTAATCAGTCAAATCTAGAGTTTTATAAAATTTTACTTCCTACATCTTCCAAAAATGTATATGGTTAATATTGGTCATGTATATATGAGAAAAAGACAGTAATATTGTCCTAATTTTCATCAACAACAAAAAATGAAAAAATTTCTTTCATCTTAATTTCTTTCAGTTATTTCCAAGCATGTCCAACTCTTCCTTTTCTCAAGACAATGTACTGTGTTTTGACCCAAATACTGGTAATACTCAACATGTATAATAAAATATATAACATAAATTTAAGCAAAATAAAAATCAGAAAGAAAACTATAAAGTCATAAAAATAAAAAAAACTTAAACTAATTTAAACTGGAAGTTTTCAAGTTAGTTTCTTAGTTGTTTTTAAATTGATGGGTGAAATTTATCTAGTTCTGTGATTCATTTCTAAGACTCGGTTTCTTTACCTTTGAAAAAAAGAGTTTGCCTCTGATACATTGAAGTAATACTAAGATGGCAAAATTTGAGCCTAATTAGTTTCTTTTAACCAGGCAAACTATGTTAATGTTTTAACATTTTCTAAGTGCTTTTTATTTATTTATTTTTTTTTTAGTTTGAACCCAGAGCCTCAGGTATGCTAAACCTGTTCTCTATCACTATACTCCCTACTTCAAAAATGTATTTTAAAAGACAAGAAGAGATTTCTTTAAAGATTTTGGAAGCATTGAGAAACTAATCATTAGTTTATACTTAATTAAATTCCAATGAACACAGGTACCAGGCATACTGAGAATCTTAATATATTATTTGCTTATTGTATTATATAATGTCATATTTAAAAACTACATGTAAAGCAAAATGATACAAAACTTTCGGATATAAAATTTTTGTTACACATGTAGTAAATGGCTTTAATTGCTCTGTTTCAAAATCTTGTGGAAATTAGTTTTATTTTAAATTAAATATTTTATTAGTGTCTAATTTTTTTAAATAGTTTATTTTGACTTTAGGTGGTAATTTTAGCACTCTTGTGGCAATAATAAATATACTAAGAATGATAAAGTGATAAAATTAAAAGATCTGAGTTATTATTATAGATATATGCTTGCAAGTGAAATATTTCATTTAAAAGGAAATGTAAAAAAAGTTTAATGATTCTATTCTACTTTATTTGGAATAAAATTTCTGCTTTTTCACTAGCCATGGACTGTAGTTTTGAAGAGTCTATCAGCATACACACTGTCAGAAAAGAGCAGATGAAGTAATGATAAATTTGTGATTTATTATTATGAAAGATGACAGATATGAAATAGCTCCCCTTTTACAGGTATGAAGATACAATGTATGGATCCAACTCTTTAATGATAATGAGAACTGACTTTGTGACCTTAAATAATCTTTCAACTGTATTTGCCTGGAAGGGTAGGAAATTGCAACTTAACATAGAATGGATTGCATTTCCCACATTTCTTTTATACAAGCTTACAGAATGGATTCAGTTATGCTATTTTGTATTCTTATTTAAATTTTTACATGAGAATGAGGTCCTGCCACTGGAATGTTATATATCCTGTATGAAATTTAGTCATCTCCTCTACCAGCTTGACCTTTTGTATTCTGTATATTTACTAGCTGGACATTTCACCTGTTTCTTTTAGTTTAGTAAAGCTATAAATAGAAAAAGAAGTAGAAAGATTATCCAATCAAAATGCAGAATAGGGATAAAGGTCAGGGTAGTAGGGCATGAGATTCTAATTCCCAGTATATATCAGACAGTAAAAATCTGACACTTCGTACTTATGGCAAAAATTGTAATAACAGAATTGAAAATACTGTGCAAATTATTTTCATACAGGACTGTGGAGTTGAAATAGAGTAATAGTATTTGTCCATTTTCATTAAACTTTAAGAATTCTACGTTAATGCTTAGGGGAAAGAAGCCATACATATAAAATATTAAAAACACATGTTTGAAAGTTACAGATTTTTATACATTTTCTCTTTATTCATCAATGAATTATAATAGGTACAAAAAAGAGACATGTATTATAAACCATAGAGACTTCAATATTGAATATCAAAGCAAATTATAGTATGGCAAAAATTATTTATAATGTAATAAGTTAGATTTTTTTTCATTTAAGTTATAATACCCTTAAGTATATATTGGTATTTGTGATAAGTGATTAGGGATTATAGTAGGTTGAGTACTGACTCTCCAAAAGATATAAACACCCTTAGGCCTGTAATTTGTGTTCATTATCTTATATGATAGAAATTAGATCATTGCAGGTAAAACTGAGTTCAAGAACTTGAGAAGGGGATAGTATACTTGATTATCCAAGTTGACCCTAAATGCAATCACATATTCTTATAAAAGGGAAATAGAAGTAGATTTTACAAATAAACATACAAGGAGAAGATGACATGACCATAGACAGAGTGACATAGCCACACGCTAAGGAATGCCAGCAGCCATTTGAAAAAGAAAGATCACTGATGAAGCTATGGCAATGGCTACACCTTGCTGTCAGCCTAGTAAAAGTGATTTAAGATTTATGGCCTCAAGAGGTATAAGGCCATAAATATCAATTATTTTAAGCCACCAAGGTTGAAAATTTGTTACTGTTATAAGCAATCATTAAAACTTAGAAAGTAGAAAACAGCAGAGTGCTTAGCATATTTTTGGTGAAAGCAATAAAACTTTTAAAGGATTGAACAGGTAGAATCATGAGTCTATACATGCAGTGTACTGTTGATATCTTGAGTCTAGATTGCCACCCAGAGTCCATCTCTCAACCTTTCACATTAATGGAAATCAAAACAATGAGTCACTTCTTGCAGTTGGTAATATTCAGTTTAATCACCAGTAATAATGCAGACAAATTAGTTGAACTCTTATCATTTAGCAATGCATTCATCTACTAGATAAGTATCTACTTCCTAAGAGTGCCATGGCCTAAGGCTCACTCATGATAGTGTAGAGAAATGAGGGCTGACTAGGGAAAGAAATTGCTGGAACTTCATCATAGTTGGCTGATAGAATAAACTTTCTTGCTTCTTAATTTTCCTGAGTATTTAGAGAAACATGCCATATCAAAAAAAAATTTCAGTGATTCAAGATATGTATTTTGGAAGAGAGGAGCAATGAAGAAATATCAAAATCTAGGTAGTATAGAGAAAGATACGTCTGGTGGTATAATTTGGAGAAGATAAATCATATGAATTCTGTGCATCTGGATCATAAAAGTTTACAACAGTAATTATGGAAAATAAGAATGAGATGGGATGGAAAGTTGCCCAAAATATAATTTCACAAACTTAAAAAAATCTACTCTCAGTCTCCCTGCCCATATGTCCTAGATATTATTTTCAACCTAGAAATGAATAAGAACAGAAAAAAAAGCATATTCATAGAGTGGGCACTGGAGAAGCCTAACCTTTGAGGATGGAAAAATGAGGAGATACAGACAACGAGATCAATATGAAGAGACCAAACGAGAGAGAAGAAACCAGTAAATTACAGTGCCCTGGAACTCTAATTAAGAAAACGTCATTAATAGATCAAATAAGATAGAATTCAAAATTGACCAGTTAACTAGGAAGGTGGAAGTCCCTTGTGGCCAGCACAGAATATAGGTCTCGTGGGGTCATCTAATTGGTTAAGTTACTATATTTTTATCATGAAACAAACCTTTTCTGTAGTATTTATACAACTGCATGTGTTTGATAAATTCCCTATGAGATTTGGTAGGATATCATTGATTGCCTTAAGTTTAAGGTTTATCTTTTTTTCCAAACCTTTTCCCCCCAATACCAACACTTAAAACCCTAAGGGACAATAAAAAGAGAGAAAGCATAAGCAATTAGGTTAGGCAGTTTTGTAAGGAAATTTATCATAATGGGAGGAAGAGAAGTGGGAGAGGTCCTGGGGAAAAAAAATTCCAGTGAAGAAATGTTTTATTTTCTTAATGTGGGAGTAATAATAGGATGTTTAAGTGGTAAAAAGAATGGTCTGATAAAATGGAAAGATGATTAATGCTGAAGATGTGCAATGGAGAATTTCTAGAGTGTCTTTGGGGAAAGAAAAAAAGGAGTGGATCAAGAGCTCTGTTGCATAATATTCTCTAGCCCCACACATTTTCCTGCAAAGGACATAATTTTGTTCTTTATAGCTGAGTAAAATTTCATTATGTGTACATATCAGCTTCAAAGTCCATTTATCTGTTGATGAATGGACACCTAGGTTGGTTCTATAATTTGGCTGTTGTGAACTGTGTTGCTTAAACATGATTATGTTTATATCACTTTAATATCTTGTTCCAATTCCCTAAATGGAACTGGAGATCATTATGCTTAGTAAAATTCAGTCTCAGTAAATGAAGGTTTATATGGTTTTTTTTTCTCTTATATAAAAGTTAGAGAGAAATTGAGAAACAAAAGAGACTACAGATAAAAAATGAGAAACTCCAGTGGAGCAGAGGTAATCTAGGGACAAGAGATGGTGATGGTGTATGTAAAAAACACGATGATGGAAACAGTTAAAATAATGCTATTTATATATATTAAATTATCAACGTCCATCTCAGTAATGTACAGGGAAGGGGGGAAATCAGGTGGGATCTGGAATGAAATACCAAGCTCTGTGTGTGTGTACATTCTTATCACTCTGAATCTCATCATCATGTCTAATTATAATGCACCAATAAAAGTATATTAAAGTATTTAAACTATTATATCAAAATACTTTGCCAATTGTAATTACTGCATCAAAATCATGCAATAAATCTGAGTAAATATAATTTTTTATTTAGATAAAGTCTTATTAAAAATTTCCTTAGAAAAAGAGAGAGTTAGGGAGAGAAAGAAGAGAGAAGAGGAGGGAGAGAAGAAAGAGAGAGCGCTTAGTGGCAAAGGTGGGAGAAAGCGTCAACCCTTTAACTATAAGAATCATTACTTTACTCCTAGTTTTTGGTAATTAGGGGAAGCATCTGGTTTTTATTTTCTGTAATATTTCTCTGTGCATGCCACATTGCAAGTTCCGATCCCACTTTTGACAGCCCCAGTAGTAGAGGGAGGGGGAAGAAATGGGATGGGGATTGGATGAGGGCTAATTGGATGATGTGTGCTTGTATATCCTCTGAAGTCTTGTATTCCAATGTGATGTATGATTACAATGCACCAATAAAAATACAATAAATAAATAAATAAAACAAAAACAACAATCATCACAAGTTCTGGAAAGGGTATTGTTGGATGAATTTATGGTGATCCTGGAAGCTAAAACATTCCAAAAATAAGATGGAATGACCCAAACATTTGGGATTGCCTATGACATAATATTAAAAGCAGCTATTTTTTTCAGGAAGGAGAGAAGAAGAACAATTTTGAAGTGTCAAATGAATGGACAAAGGAGGATGTTCTAAATGAACAAGGCCATTTAGAAAACAATGTATATCAAGGCAGGAGATATATTTAGGGTGCTGAAAGGGAAATAATTTTTATAGGGAGAGCAATAGGAAAAAGAATTGTCAGCAAGGAGGATGAGGTATTGAGTATTTTGCTAATAATTGCCCATAAGTCCCGGAGTATTCAATAGAAAACTTTCTAAAGGTGGAGAGAGGCAGAATAAAGGGTCCACTAAAATGAATTAAATGTGATGACCTAGTGTTTGTGTGATGCCTAATGAGTCGTATAAGGCATAATGAAATTAATCATATGTTTGTGGTAGTTGGTGGCTGTGAATGATGTGGAGGGAAGAGTTAGGGGACTTTCAAAAGGAGGCTGTGTTCTGGCTCCCATCTGATCATTGCTAGAGAGGTAGAGGCCTCTGTTGATGCTGTCTTGCTGCAAGCTCATATAATTCATAAGATCCTTGTTATTTGTAGCTGATACAGATATAAAGATCAACAAAAGATTCATGTACTTCAGATATCAGGAATCCTATTTGGTTCATACTGATTGAAGAAGGGAGTGATTTCATCATGTATACATAATTAGTGTCATAATGATAACATTTAAATACAAGGCTATTGCAATGATTGCCCTATTGATCCTATATCAGGGCTATAAAAGTACTCAAGATAGCCATAACAATACTTGAGTCACAGAATCAATGTAATTTGGCTGTGTAGTATTTTTGTTCTAGTTCAGCAGAGCTATAGCTAAACCAGACCAGGCACATACTATCCTAAATACTAACCATGAAATATCTATCTTATGACTAAAAACTATTAATACTCAACTAGCAATTTATAGCAATGCAACTTTAACATATAAAGTTGTCCTTAAAAGTGTATATTGAAGCCAGCCTCAGCTACTTAGTGAGGCTCTCCGCAACAGTGAGACCCTGTTTCAAAATAAAATATAAAATAGGTCGGGGGTGTAGCCCAGAGGTAGAGGTCCCTGGGTTCCATCCCCAGGACCACACACACACACAAAAGTTTATATCAAATCTAATTACCAAGTTTTAGAGCCACACTGTCATGGACCACCATCCCATTAATGGTAAAATAAAGGACAAATTTAGTATGCTGTTTTTGAAATGTACTACTTGTATTGAGAAAATTGTTTTGAGAAGTAAGTGATATGCCTATTATTTTACTTAGAGTGAGTCTGTTATTATGATAGACTATCAACCAAATAATTTTAAGTGTTTTTTGATAGTTGACAGATTCCCTCTCTATCATACATACACAGTGGCAACAGAGAACACAAGAAGTAGTCACCCTAAAATAAATACTGTCTCCATTGTGTTCATGCTTCTGTGTTATAGCAACTTGAGTAGATAAGGATGAAGATTTCTCTGTAGCCAATATGTAGTAACATCCATGTCTGAGATGGAAAAGAAATTAAATATCTTCATCATATCACTTCAAAATATTTTAATTACTAAGATAAGTTACCATTTTAGATATTTTTTCAGGTTATAATGCAAAATCAATTTAGGTTGAGAAAGTCATCAGAGTTGTGTAGCTTCATAGTTCTCATTCAGTGTGGTATTATAGTCAACACAGAAGATAGGCTTGAATAGGAAAGCATGCTATCAGCAATACTTTTCAGAGTAAACTATCCTGAAAACATAACAAACATTAATTTTAAAATATATAAGGAATGGCAAAGTAGAAATTTCTCATTGTATTTCATTTAGTAGAAACCATTTAATTATTTTTATTTAAATATTTAAAGGATGGATACTAACATGCTTCTTATTTTAACTAGGGCTATGGTGTTTAAATTTGCAAGAATTGGACATACTTTCTAATTAGTTATATAGATAAAAAATGAAAAGCAAAGTAGAACAACAAAATTAAGAACTATAAATTCACAATTTAGGGACTTAATAACTATAACTAGAAAGAAAAGGGAATAGGAAACCTTCCTTAAAATCAATGTTTGAAAAAGTAAATGATACTAAACACAACTGAGTGATAACTGAATTGCCTTTGCTAAGTTGACAAAATATTGATAATCTGAAAGGAAAAAATTGGTCTTGGTAAGAGACAGGTGGTTCTTTTTATTATACATTTCAGTCAAGCAACAAAGAAAGAAAAATAGGAAATAGGAAGCATCTAATTCTGATGACACTCACTGTAGAATAATGATTGATGAGATCATTAGTAATGCCTTACAAAATTACATAAAAACATTGCTATTCAATTCTCAAAGAAATGAAGAAAGCATAGAGAGAGGAGAGCTCTAAAGTGCCTTCCCTCCCTGCCTGAGTGGCCACACAGCACCCAGGCTGACTTCTTTTTACATTTTCAAAATTAATACCAGAGCAATTTTCCAATACTGGCACAATCCCCCCTCTTTCTTTTAACTTTATGACACCCATCAGGCCAAAGGAACTAGGGATAAAGAAAGTCAATCGAACTGTTTTCATACTGAAAGGTGACAGCATGGGGCCCTGGCCTTGACAGTGCAACAAGGTCCCTTGTGAGGGTTAGCTTAACAATGTTTGAGGTGTTTTGGGCTGTCCAAGGGACTCCAGTAGATGTTCATCTGGGGTATTATCTGGAGCATCATCTGGAGCTTGATGGCTTCAACTCTTTTAAAGATAAACTTAACCACATAATTTAGTAACAATAGGCCAAATATATGTATGAGCAGAATGGCTTCTAGACGTCTCAAAAGAGGTAGACTTAATAGAACTTTACTGCAAATATTTTAACTAATTTTTTATAAAACCTTCTTTATCAATATGTAATTTTTTTTATAAACTTCATTGTTTTACCAATATTCCACAAACCTTCCATGACTTGCCTCAACCCTTTATTTTTATCCTTCTTTATAAAAACTTTTATACCCTTGTACTTTTTATATCTCTCTTGATAAAGCTGAAAAAAGATGAAGAAAACATTATACAGATAATATTTAATATATGTAAATAATATTTTAGAACATATATGACTATGATTATACTTTTTTGTGCACTACTGGAGATTGAACCCAGAGGGATTCTATTTCTGAGCTACACCCCCAGCCCTATTTTTTTTTCTTTATTTTGAAACAGGGTCTCACTGAGTTGCAAAGGACCTCAGTAAGTAGCTGAGGCTGTCTTCGAACCGCAATCTTCTAGTCTCAGCCTCTTGAATGCTGGAATTACAAGCATGCGCCACCACACCTGGATGATACTTTTAATATTTTTACATTTTAATGTAAAAGGCAATATTATTTTAAATACTACTAACATATTCTCATAATTTTAAGTAGGCAGTGTATAAGTAAGTAAGCATACATTTAATTTAATATTTATATTGTAGCTATCAGGAAATTTGTGTAATATATGCCTGAAATATGCTTATCCATGCTTTTACTATTTAATCTCAAATGACAGCAAAATATGTCATAAGAGCATTGACTTTGAAATTTTTCCTTTATTCTTTATATTTTTTCTGTGCTACTGTTAAAGAAGTAAAACATATAGTTTATTTTGTTGTGTGGATATTTTGAGAGTTCTACATATTAGAATTTTTAGTTAATTATGTGATACTCAGAATAATGAGGAATTTGATTATATAAATATTCAAAGCTATGTCTGTGTTGAAATTATTCGTGAGTGTATGACAGAGAAGATAAGTTATTTCTTAATATTATATGTTGCAAGTGTTGGTCAGAGGCTAAGTTTCACATACAAACTGAAATGGAAAGAGCCCAAAACAAGAGTTTTCTGCAGATCTGAGGCAGAGAAGAGAGATAGGTAAAGCAAAAAGGATCCGTTGTAAGAGAGGTTACTATGGACAAAGGTCAAAAAACAAGTCAAGTCCTAATTCAGTTCTAGCTCATGTGCCTTTTGCTGAAGATATTTTGTGCTTGTCATTCAGGTGAGGTCTTGCAACTAAAAAGACCAAGCAGAGGTAGGAAGCTAATGTAAAATTGTTAATAAGATAGAAGAATCAGCTTCTGTACCTGATTGTTTACATGACCCTTGAAAGGGAGGAAATATAAGGGGAAAAAGCAACATATGCACAGGTGCATTTAACTCTTAATACATTTTAATGCCTTAGAAGGAAAATTTATTTTCCTCTATGTTTCTGTGAAGTCACAAATCTCCTTGAACTTTTTTTTTGCTCAGAACTATACACATCCCTTAATGATTGCTCTACAACATATTTTAATGCCGAATATGGCAGAAATTGAAACAGGGAATGGATGTTGTTATGCTAATGGTTCTGTCTTCTAAGCATTATCAAGTGGACAAGTAGCTCAACTAGAAAGAACAAAAATCAATTTTATAGTTACTGCAGTAATAGAACCCACTGCCATCTATTTGCGTTTTTTAAGTACATCCTGTCTTTCCCTGATAGAAATAAAGGGTTAAAACATGTTCGAAGTGAAGGATGTACTTATTTTGACATGTAAATAAACATTTTAATCTAGGAAACATTTTAAACTTAGAAAAAAACCTCATTGAACATAGAGTAACATGCTTACCAGGTACAAACAGTTAACAGGGGCCAATAGATGAGCATTTGTTTAGACACCATTTATTGATGCCTACTTTGTTTTGGTACAGGTGATAAATGCTAAGTCTAAAATTTTTATTATTCATAAATTTGACATCTTTCTAAAATGTTTTCAATAAGAAATAGGTCAAAATAGTATCTCCAAGCATTATTCTGTAAAAGTATTGTCTTAAGTAATTAGTGTGAACACACTAACAAATATAGTCTAGCAGAACAATATAGCCTTACCCTATATAATTAACTAAACTTCTATTCACAAGTTTCTGCAAATACTTGCAAATAGAATGTTTATTACAAATATAACATTCTATATGCAAAGGTACCTCCCTCTGAATATTTTTTCTGATAACTTCTAGGAGAAAGTTTTATTTAAATTTTGGTTTGTTGATGCTCTTTAACACATTTCTTTAATACGTGAAGTCTTTATCTTGGCAACACTAAGTAAGATGCCCTCTGTAAGGGCAGCATCTTATGAAAGCAACAGCAGTAGTCCCCTCTATAGATGGAGGAAGGAGGTAAAGAACTAACCCAAGGAATCAGTCCTACAGTGATTGTATGTGTGGGGATGGCTGGAGGTAGTGTGGCTTCCTAGAGCCTTGTTCTAATTTGACTCCTAGTACTTTATATGCTTTTTTTATGACTCTACCTGCATCTAATACCAGCTATTGCACTCATGGAAAAAAGTATCAAACTCAATAACTCATAGTTTCATTTTGCTTTGCCTATTCAATATCATATTTCCAACTACCAATATTATCTGAAGTTTTTTTAAAAAACAGATCTACTCTGAAGTTCAATGTTTAGACACTTTGGTACTCTTCAAAAGCCTCATATATTATTACATCCTTTAGACTAAATCTTGGCATCCAAACCAGAAAGGCACAAGGAACAGACATTACATGTAAAGTATAAAGCAATACATTCTATATACATATAATTGCCAAATTTTACAAAACAAAATACATATCTATGTGACATAGTGATAATGAAAATGTATTCATTGTTTTTTCTTTAGTTTAAATTTCACTGGACATCCTGAACTTCATCTGGAAACCCGAAGTATAGACCTAAATGAAATACAAAATTAGGATAAGAATGCCATGAGTTCATTCTGAGCATACAAATAAATACTAAAAAGGAAGTTATTAATTCAATAAAATGAGCATATTTTATGTATTAAATTATTCCTCCAACTCAAAGAATTATGATACATCAAAAATTAATTTGTTGAATAGTTACAGCATGATGTTAACTTAAATTGCTTTCAGTGAGAGAAAGGGGGCCAGACTTGTTCCCAGTAAGCTATCCATATTTAAGTAGAAAATTATGTTATCTGCCATGCTTTAAGTAAATAATGTTTAGCCTACAATTTGAAAAATGTATTTCTATTATTAGAAAATTAACTGTTAGGAAAAAAAAACCTGGAATGGTAATCAGAGAAGTAGAGCCAATTTTAATTTTTTGTCTCATCCTTCATCTTCTAATTTTCCTACCTAAAAATTCTTTGAAATTCTTTTCCTCTTCTATTTTTTCTCTAGCTTTCACATATGAGGGAAAACTGACCCTTGACTTTCTGAGACTGGTTTATTCTACTTAGCATAATGGTCTCTAGTTCCATCCATTTTCTTGCAAATAACATAATTTTGTTATTTTTTATGGCTGAATAAAACTTTATTTTGCATTATACTACAGTTTATTTTTCCATTCATCTGTTGACAGACATCAAGATTGGTTCTACAATTTGGCTATTGTGAGTTGTGCTGCTATAAACGTGTGTGTGTGTGTGTGTGTGTGTGTGTGTGTGTGTCACTGTAGTATTTTGCTTTTAATTCTTTTGAAAAGATAATAAGAAATGAGATAAGAAGAGTAGAATGGGATATAAGGAAGGAAAAGAGAAAGAAGAAAGAAGGCTTGAAGAGGAAACAGAACAAATAATATTATGTCCATACAAGAAGGTATCACTAACAACCTTACTAGTATGTACAATGAGGAGAAGGGGGTAGTGGGGTGTATTAGGAGGGAGCCATACCAGGAGATATGTGCAAATATGAAATATATCACTTTGGTTTTTAAATTTTTTATTGGTGCATTGTAGTCATACATCTTGATGGAATATAAGATGGTAGAGACATGCATGAACACATCACTCAATTAGCCCTTCCCCAATTCCCACCCTATTTCCTTCCCCTCCCTCCTTCTCATATTTGGCTTATTGATTGACTTTGATATATTTGAATGTGCATTATGTACATTAGGGAATTGCCCTCTTCCCCTGTCCCATCATCCCCGGCTAGGCCTCCTAATTTGCTCAGTTATAGTTTTTCCTCCTTTGTCTACAGTTCCTCTTATGACCCTTTTTCTTCCTAGCTTCTGCATATTAGGGAGTGCATCCGATTTCTTATGTTCTGTGACTAACTAATCTCACTTAGCATAGTGTTCTCCAGTTCCATCCATTTCCATGTAAATAAAATAATTTTATTGGTTTTTATGACTGAGTAAAATTCAATAGTGTACATATCCCATAGTTTTGTAACCTATTCATCTGTTGATGGACATTTTAGCTGGTTCCATAGTTTAGCAATTGTGAATTATGCAGCTATGAACATAAATATGCATGCATTAGTTTAGTAGTTTGGTTTCCATTCTTTTGGGTAGATACCCAAGAAGTAGTATTGATGGATCATATGGTAGTTTTGTTTCCATTATTCTGAGGAATTTCCATAGTTTACCCAAAGTGGTTGTACTAATTTGCAATTGCACCAACAGTGTAGTAGAGTTCCTGCTTCTCCACATTCTCACCAGCATTTGTTGTTGTTTGTGTTTTGAATGAGTGCCATTCTTGTTGGAATTAGGTAAAATCTCAGAGTAGTTTTGATTTGCATATCTCTGATTGCTAATAGTGTTAATCATTTCTTTCCATACATTTATTGGCCATTTGTATTTCTTCTTTTGTGAAGTGTTTATTTGGTTCACTTGACCAATTTTTTTATTGGGTTATTTGTTTTCTTAGTGCTGAAGTTTATTCATTCTCTGTATATTCTAGATATTAGTCCTCTATCAGAGAATAGTTGGCAAAATTTTTCTCCCATTCTGTTGGCTCTCTGTTGAGGTTCTTGGTAGTCTCTTTTGCTGTACAGAAGCTCTTCAGTTTAATGCAATCCCAGCATTAAACTGGGTATTATTCCACCTTTTAGTTTTCTGTGCCTTTTTGAGAAAGTTTTTACCTGTGCCTATGTGTTGAAATGTATCACTTTGAATATTGATATTATGTGTAATCATATTATACCAATAAAATTCTTAAAAATAAAACAAAAATATTTTGAAAATCTAAATAATTTTCAAAACCAATATTTATTTACAAAGATAAAGGAAGTTACATGCAATCTGTCTTAGTTCAGCCTGCCATAGCAAAAGACCATGGCCTGGGTGACTGAAACAATAGACACTTATTTGTAGTCCATGGAGTCCTTGATGCTTCTGCTTTAAGTGAAATCCCTCTGGTTGGCTTTAGACAACTGCCCTCTTGTTATGTTCTCATATGGCAGAAGGTGAGGAAGGAAACTCTGATGTCTTGCTCTTCTGAAAAAGGCATTTATGACCTCAACTAAGCCTAACGTCCTCCTAAAGCCCTTGCCCTCTGCAAACATAACATTAGAGTCAAGGAGCTTTAAATATGGAGGGACATAAAATTCAGTTCATAACACAAACCAGTCATTTTGGCTGAATTTATTTGTAGTGAATTTTGTTATACATACAGCATGTGACTGGGAACATCATTCTCCAAAAAAGCCCAGGATACATCAGGCTCTTCATAGTATCTGTACATTCTTTCTCTGCAATCACTCTTTATCTCCAGGGCTTTGGATTTTTTTTTTTTACCTTCCCCATCCATTTATTTTATTTTCACAAATACATGTGTAATATAAAAAGAATTCTAGGAAAGTAGAAATAGCCAGTTTTCATTATGACTGGATCTGCTCCACTAGTGAGTCTCTTTCTACTATCTCAATACTGCCTTGATGAGAGCAAAAAATTGATATTAATATGCAATATAATAGTGTGTGAGTTGTCTTCATAAAATATTTAAAAAATTCTTGATCAGATTTAAACTTTATGGAGAAATATGTTTACCAGTTGTCCCAGATGCATTTAATGTCTATTATTTATCTGAACACATACATGTATTTTTCTTGGTAGAAACAGGAATTAAAATTTTATTTGGTAGCTATGTGGGGAAATGAGTTTAATTTAAAATGAAAGTATTTGATAAGATTAGTTATTAGTTTACTCACATTAAAGGAAATCTAACAAAATATGATTTATCTATTTATTTTGTGGTATTTGGGATTGAACTCTAGGAACATTCTATATCAAAGCTGCATCTCCAACCTTATTTTTATCTTTTAGTTGAAACAGGGTCTCACTAAGCTGCTGAGACTGGCTGCAAACCTATGATCCTCCTGTCTCAGCCTCCCAAGTACTGGAATTATAATCATTTAAAATATGATTTATCATTAAATATATTAATGTGAAAACAAAAATATTTGTCACTTTTATAGTTTATTTAACTAATATAATAGTAGAATAGGAAGATTAATTTAAGTAGAA
Organism: Muscardinus avellanarius; assembly: GCF_963383645.1. Taxonomy (NCBI): domain Eukaryota; kingdom Metazoa; phylum Chordata; class Mammalia; order Rodentia; family Gliridae; genus Muscardinus; species Muscardinus avellanarius. Next base: position 31,905,591 of record NC_137800.1, read on the forward strand.
TAAAAAGAGAAAATTAAAGTAGTATACTTTTATTAATAGTATGTTTTATCACATAAATTGAGTATATTATTTATTTTTAAATAAAATGATATCTATTTCTAAATAGTGTTTTTCTGAATGATCTCTATAAAATATGCTTTAAGAAATTTATGAATATATTTTTATAGGATTACGTAATTGAACTTTATATTTAAAATTACATTAGTGAGTTTCAGTGTATAATGGAATAAAAAAACTATTAGTTTTGGAGAAAACTACTTTTTGGTTTGATATATTATATTTTTGAAACTATCCTTTAAAGTAAAATATTTAAAAACTGAAAGAATTTGCAATAAGAGTAAATATTCAGTCAGAATGTAATTAGATTGAATTTTCCCCTTCATTAAGCATATGGACAAGTCAGATGTGCATTTTCATTTCAGAAGTTTATTATAGGGAAAACACATAAATGTAATTATAAGCATTCTCATTAATTTATCTTTGATTTCTTGCCACTCTGCATATATGTCCAATTTCACATCTATGCAGACCATTATCTGGAGGGAGTTTTTGCTTTAGGGAATATGGATCATCATTATTTTGGGGAGGCTTTCTGTCACTTACAGCCAGAAGTCCATAAAAATAACATTTATGTGTAGTCACCCAAATGTTTGAAAACAAAAGCAGGTAATGAAGTGAGCAACTATGTAGGCATCCTTTTGAAGTTACTGATTGAGATTTATAATTTATCATTATGAATCAGCTTTTAAATAGCTGCTGGAGGCTTCTGCATAGAGCTAGGTTACAACCATTTTAATAGATAATGAGGGTGTTACTTTTAAAATGAAGTTTGCCAAATATGTTGATTTCAAAAAAGACTACCTAATTGCTCTTGTAAAATACAGTTTTCCAGAAGGCAAGGTATATTTATTTTATTTTTACCTTAGGATAATTCAACAAAATGTCAGGGCACAAAGTGGATTATTAATAGAGACTTCTTGAAAAATTTGTCAAAGACTTAAAAAACAACAACATTATATTACCAAACTCTGCCACTGTGCTAATTTTATCTGATTATAAGTTCAAATGATTCATATCTTATGAGTTCAAAGACCCCTTTTCTTTCCCAACAACACAGACTTTAATTGAAATACTTTCAACAAATAGTAATTGATGAGCAAAATAAATATGGACACTGCCTTTAAAAAATATACTCTGTTCACATTAACCAAATAAATACTCAAACAAGTACATGTACATAATTACAAAAGATTGAATATGTTTTTAAGGAAAATAACAAATTATGTAAGAAGGTATAACAATACATATGTCCTTGTTTCATTTATATAAAAAAATCAAAAGCAACCCTCAAAAATAGTATCTATTATTCATGGATCCCACATTTGTCTAAAAGATGGAAGGGAGGAAGGAAAGCAGAGGTTTACCTTCTGTGTGTGTATGCATTAGTCTCTTTTCTGTTAGCAATAACACAATACTGCAGCTTGGGTAAATTATAAAGGAGAGAAGTTTATTTTGTTTCAAGGTGTGGTCCAAAGTTGAGGGCCCACATCTGGTGATAGCCCTCCTACTGACAGAATCCTACAGTGGTACAATACATCACATGGCAAGATACAGGGAGTGTGTGCATATGTGTGTGTGTGTGTGTGTGTGTGTGTGTGTGTGTGTGTGTGTGTGTGTATCTGAATGGCTGAATCTATATGTGTCTAAAATATAAAGCCACAAGTATTCAATCATTAGGGAAGGTCCCAGAGTCTCACCCTGGTAACTATATCTAATCCTAATTGCTCCCAACAGCCTAACATTTCAGCACAGTTCCTGAATTAAGTATCTATGGTCTTAATACCTCGAAGTAGGGATTAAATTTTCTCACAGTAAACCTAGAGGCACACATTCAAATCATAACCAAGCCAGAGCACTACATTTTCAAATTTTAATAAAAAAAAGAAATGAACAAACATCACCATTTGTTAGATTATCTCAAATCTAGATAGTTTCCATTGTATGATGCATTTTTGAAATATTTTGGAACATGCAAATCCCTATTTTGCAAAGACATTTTATTTGGGCTGAAATATGAAGTAAAGGTATATAGAATCTGGATAAAGAAAAGCTTATAGGGAGGATCAAGGGAAATATTACAGGACATGGAAAATAGGGGTTAATCTATTAGAAATATGTCACAACATATATATTTAGAAGTGTGTATGTATGTAAGTTTGAGTGAACAGATATATTTATATATCATTTATAATATGTATATATAACTTAATTTGTAAGTGTTTTTGATAAGCAGTTTAAATTATCACAGAAATCTTCCCTAGAATGTTTTACTGGCATAATAAATCTGTATCATTAATTATAAGCAATCTAAATTACGAGTTAATCAGTTTAAGAGCTTAAATTTAATAAGACAAGCATTATGTTAGAGAAATACCAACTTTGTGCTTTTATAAATTGAAGTATGAAAATCAAAACATTATTAAAGTTGTTCTTTGTGGTTTATAATAATTTATGTTGATGAAGTTTCCTTTGTTCTATAATTTTCTGCTTTGATGTGGAATTAATTTATTTTCTATATTTATTGTTAATGTAAAATGGTCATGGTTAGAAGTGTCTTGGAATCAATCACTTTCATTCAACCATTTAGCCTTTAACTGAAATTTCCTTCAACAGGAATATAGGATTTGTCATTGCTTAAAATTCAAGTTTCCACAACCACAATTTTTTATTTGGATAATTTATCTCAAATTGGGAATAAAACTTACCTACTGTGGAGAAAATGAGCTTCCAACAGTATGTATAACTGCATTCTCACATATGATTTCCTCTAAAAACATTATTAATTAATAAATTTTAAGTAACCTATAGATGTCACCCAGATTGCAAGTGGTTCTGTCTTGGAGATAAATTTATTAAGGTTGTTATAAACTTTAATGCACACATTTAAAAAGATAATTGGTTGACATTTCACCAACACACTGTTAATTATTTCTAAAGAAAAAGAGTAGTGCTTACTTACCCTATTAACTCCTAATTAGTTAATTAGTTAAGTGTAACTACAGATCTGAACTCTACTCATCTGGCTAGTCACCTGAGATTCCAAATAAAATCCCTAATATTCACACTTTAAAAATGTGATGAAAATTGATAAGAAATACATAAAATATGATTTAAAATGTTTTAAAAACATAACACATAGTGTTTAGAAAAATACTTTTCTTAGCAATGTAAAGTGTTTACCCTTAAGTACATCATTAGTAGGCTTCATCATCAATAGGCTTCTGTATGCTATTGCTGTATCTTGGACTTATGAAGATAATAGAATAGTTAATGCCTTAGTCCATTTGTTCTGCTCTAACAAAATTTCTGAGACTGGGTACTTTATAAGAAAGAACTGTACTTTTTTTTCATAGTGCTAGAGTCTGGGAAATCCAAGATCAAAGCAATGCCAGGTTGGTGAGAGACACTCTCTTTGCTTCCAAGACTTCTTTTTTAATTTTTAAAATTTTTTTTTATAAGTGGAACATATTGAAAGTGGTATACATTTAGATTGTTCTTCATGCCCTTCCCCCTCCATTTCCCTTCCCCTCTCCAAATAGAGAGTGTCCAGGTTAGCCATGTTATAGTTATACTATTACACATATTCGTATGTAGCTCCTCCATTGAACAACCTCAGCTTTCTTCCTCTCCTATCTTTCCATTCAAGCTTTGTTGAGATTTTCTTCCAAAACTTCTTGATGAGCTGTCCTCACATGGTAGAAAGCAGAAGGACGAGCAAGCCAAATGCTATGCAAAGTCTTTCTTATGCAGGCCCTAATCCCTTTCACAGGGAGAGATTCATGGCCTACCCATCTCTTAAATAACCCATCTCTTACTTCTATTACATTGGCTTTTAATTTTCAACAAGTAAACTTAGAAGTAGACACATTGAAAAACATAGAGTTTAGGAAAAATGTACCTTATCATCCAAATGACAGACATCAAAAATATAAAATTATGTTATGATCATTTTAAGATACTGTGTAAACAACTTTTAAATATTTCAATACATGTTGCATATCACTTGAATAAATATAGCTCTACATTCAGTCCACCAGTTTCTGATGTTTCATGGATGGGAAAGTAACAGTCAATGAATCACCTGCATTATTGCCATTGGGATTCGCCCACACCTGTAATCCCAGTACATGACACGTTTACAGGAGTGTGCCATTAAGACCAGCTTATAGGGATTTGTAAGTAAAGAGCTCATAAGTACTTATGGACTTCTGACGATGACACAGACATGGAAGATATTTTTTAAAAAACGATTCTAAGTTCTAATTATGTGTTATTTTTATGGTTTTCAGTACATTAATCCAGTAAAAATAATTAAATATTTTTTCAGCTATAAAACTTTGGAAGTTCTGTCCAGTCGTGGTGTTCTCTGAAGTTCTCTGCAACTTATTGTTGGTTCCAACTTACACTTAGCATGAGCTATAAGCGTAACAGTTCATCATTCTTCTATGATAACTCTTGAATAGTTAGGGCTGTGTGGTTATATTTTTAAAAGAATTTTTTTCAATACTTCCTTTCTCCTTAAGATAGAGTTCACTACTATTTTCATTTTCATATTCAATATGGAGCTTTGTAAATTCAGTGGAAACCACTGAATCAAATATTTGACTAGTTTATCGGAATTAAAATCTTCCAGCTGGGTGAGGGAGCTAGGAAAGAGAAGAAGAGTCTAAAGCTGGGGATCCTGACAGGGCTGGTGCAGCCATAGTAAAGAAAGGTGAAGTTCACTGAGTCTGAGAGACGTCTACTTTGTCTCTTCATTTCTCTCTTGGGTCTTTGTAAAACAGCTTAGGATGCTGTGCATCTAATGTTTGTACATGATGAATAAAGTGGTAAATACAGGTTACTAGAATTATAAGCTATTAACTTCTGCTCTAATACTTTATTAAGTAGTGTATTTTAATTTTAAAAGCTCTTTAGTGCCAAAAAAAAAAATACTGATACCACATCCAGTATTACCTGATTTTGGATGGTAAAAGTAATTCTTTGACTCTAGGTATGTTACTTGGGGCACATTATAGATCTCTTTTGGTCTCATGTCAGAGTTTAAGAAGAGCATTGTTTTTAAAATGTTATTGGTTGTGAATGCCTTAATTAAGGAGAAGCATATTGGGAGGACTGGTAGACAAACATAGAACTGTATCATTTTTTGCTTGAATAAGTAATTGACCTAACTTCTTTCACCTTCTTTTTCCACTCTTTACCCCCTCCATCTTTCCCTCCGTTTTTATACTCTACTAATCATCCCAGCCTTAAAATGCATTTAAAAAATTAATCCTTAAGCTGGGCACGGTGGCACAAAACCTGTAATCCCAGTACTCGGGAAGCTGAGCCAGAAGGATCACAGGTTTGCAGCCAGCCTCAGCAACTTAGAGAGACCCTGTTTCAAAATAAAAACTGTATGGTGCTAACAAAATAGCTCAGAGTTAGAATGTCCTTGGGTCCAATCTCTACTATATAATAATAATAATAATAATAATAATAATAATAATAATATTTTTTAAATGAGACATATTTTTGAAACTCTTGTACTAAAGACATTTTAAGGAACCATTGAGTTCTAAAATGTAACAATATGTAATTGCTGGTGGGCTAAAGTTATAAATGGGCAAATTATAAATGCCTAAATTCAGCTGAGCATAGTAGCTCACATTTGTAATCCCAGCATTGGCAGGCGGAGGCGGGAGAATCACAGTTTGCCTCAGCTACTTAGTGAGGCCCTTCACAACTCAGTGAGACCCTTTCAAAAATAAAAAGACTAAAAAATTGGGCTGGGAGTGTAGCTCAAAGGTATAATGCCCTTGGGCTCTATCCCTAGTACCGGGGGGAAAAAAAAGCCTAAATTCATGAATATTTGAAATAACATTTAAAATCCTATTTTGTGATGCAGGTATCACTAAATATCCAGTGGAAAATATCATCTTTCAAATTTAGAGTTCAAACCATATTCAAGTTCTTTATTCTTGGAATTTTTTACCCAGGCAACTGTGCCCAAGTTCTACTATAGCACTAGAAAGCATTAGGCTATATGCCTTCTCTCAGTAACATTTATAACATTTATTGACCGGACTCTATTAGAGGAGAATAAAGAATTATAAAAATGAAATGTCTGGATGGTTTAATAGAGAGGAAATGTCTTGGCCTAGATTGAACAGGAGGAAGATGTAAGTGGCTTTGAGCTGGGCAAGGATGTATTTAACCTAGGTTTGTCCCTAAGCTGTTCTTTCTCTTACTTAGAATTTTGCATACTAAAGCATTTGATTCAATTATCCTGAACACAGCAAAGTTATTCACTTTTATATTTATGAAAAAAGGTTAAGCCCTGTTAACTATATAATACTCCAACAAGCACCCTGGTTCTCCCTGAAGACCCCAGATAGGCTTGTTGCTTACATGCACTTAAATCTGTTTCTCTAAAAAAATTTATAATATACATCTTCACTTTGAATACAGAGATGTGCTATAATTTTCTCTTTGGTAATACAAAAAGAATCTGTCAAATGTGAAAATGTTAAGAATATGAACATGGCAACATCCTCGTTTAACTGATGGGCTTAAAGTAAATGCAACATTCACAGAAACAAATATCTGAACAAGGGGAAATATGCCACTCGGTTCAGTCTTGTAATTTGTGCTTATGCAGTGATAACAAACTTACCGGGCTAATATCTGTGCAGGAATGCTTCAACACAACATGATATAATCAAATCTGTTGTTATTTTAAGTGTATGAATCTGTTGAACCATAGTTATGAATTGGATGCAAATTTCTTGCTGAGAAGTATTCACAGAACAAATGCTCAGCTTTGTGTTTATTTAGACTATTTTTCTAACAGTTTGAACACTTACAGTAATCTCTCTTTATTAAACTTCCTGTATTCATCTTCAGTTAACTATTCTTTTTAAAAAAGATAGATGCCTTATAAATCTATTGTATTGTACCTGGTATATTTAAACAGTGTTTTATTTTAAATAAACTTCTTCTTTTTTTTTTTTTTTTTTTTGGTGGTACTGGGGTACCTGGAAGCCCTTCTACCTCCGGGCTACACTCCCAGACCTATTTTATATTTTTATTTGGAATCAGGTTCTCTTAAGCCAGCGCCACTGGCTTTGAACCTGTGTGATCCTCCTGTCTCCGCCTCCCAAGTGTGGGGATTACAAGCGTGCGCCACCACGCCCGGCTTTTAAACAGTTGAATAATAAAATTAAAATAATATTTTGCAGAATATATTTGTCTATTTAGTATTAAATAAAAATGCATTTATTTACTTATTTTAAAAACTCTGATAAAACCTATGTTTAAGACCTTTTTAAATATACTTTTATTAGAGCATTGTAGTTTCACATCATAATGTAGTTCAGAATGATAGGAACCTACCTGCACCTAGCACTTGGAGAGCTTCCCTGGCTTCCTTCTCACCCATCTACTTCCCCATACATGACACTGAGATTGGCATTGTTAATTTAACCTTCTGAGAAAAAGATACAAATGCATGAAAACTCCAAATTTTTATATATAACCTCAGCATGCTTATAGATTCCAGTTTAAAAACCAGTTACACTTAATTTTTTGTATATTTCAATATTTTGTTCTTGATTATTTACATTCCATTGCAAATAAGGAGAATGTTACAGTCTGTATAACTCTTATGTAGCTGTTACAAATAATTTTGTTTTAGAATGGACATACATTAATTACTTTTATATCTACATAATATACCTTCTGTCCTATGTCTGTCCCTTGTTGTAAACAACTTCAGAAAAAATATATAATAATATTACATGATATAAATTAGTCCTACAGTTTTACTTTTCTAGAGTATGCATAATTATGATACCACAGCATAAATAATAACTACTTTTCTGTTACATCAGATCACTTAGATCAGAAATGTTATAAATCCAAGCTGGGCGTGGTGGCGCACACTTATAATCCCAATATTCAGGAGGCTGAGACGGGAGGATCACAGTTCTCAGACATCCTCAGCTACTTAGCAAGGCCCTTCGCAACTTAGTGAGACCTCGTTTCAAAAATAAAAAGACTAAAAAATAGGGCTGGGGTGTAGCTTGGAGGTAGAATGCCCCTGGGTTGCATCCCAGGTACCACAAAAAAAAAAAAAGGAAAGAAATGTATATTAGTCCAAAGAAACATGTTGATTCCACTGGTTGTTTTGAATTCATTGTTGTCCATTGCAGGGCTCAAAGAAAGAATTGCATAGCTAATTATTTGCAGATGAAATTAACTATGTGGAAGTACACAGTAGTTTTCCTCATTATGACCTGAGATTCTAAACAATTTAAACAACGAGGCAGCGAGAGCAGATGGTACCTTCGTATTTTAAAGTAATAAACATAAAGTAAAGTACTCCTGAGGAATAGAGTCCCCCAGAAAGCAATCATGTGAATTTTCAGCACTGGGAAGAAGCCCAATCCCCCGTGCATTTTAAAAGTATAAGATTGCTATGAATTGAACCATACTGACACCTTTAATCTATTTGCAATAAATAACTGCAATGCATTTGTCATTTCGAACCCAAATGAATGAACAGATAAAAATACACCATCCCCATTTATTTCTTGGCTAAATAAATTTTCTTAAGAATAATCTACCTAAATGGAATTAGATATAAAAAAGACATACTGTGAAGGTGTTGGGCCCTTTAATGCTCTTTAGAACATACTGATACTATATAAATTAATCACGCAGTCTTTTTCATTTTCTGGACTTTGGTCCCAGATTAGCTTTATTTTTAGTAGGAATAAATGATAGTCCTTCTGTTTTATTATTCTTTTAACCTCAAATGTCAAGCCTCATGGCAAAATCAAAATAAAAAATTAAGTTTGAATACTGTTTCTTTTCCTGCTATCTGCTCTTAATTATTTTGAAATAAAAGTCTGAGAATACAATGAAAAAAAATTTTTAAAAATGGGCATATTTCCCACTAGTGAGAAAGGCAATCATTTTGGAGAACTTTGTATTGTTAGGGTCACTGGAATTTATCTTTAAAAAATCATGGATGAATGAATAAGTCTCCTTTTTGACCATTTATATTAGTGCCAGGTCTTCCTTATAACTGCCTGTTGGCTTAGTTTTATTTTTTCCCTTTTTTGGTCCCTTCCTATTTTATATATTCTTTCTTTTTATTATTTTATAATGACTTTGATGTCTCCATTTTATTTAACCCACAAACCTGGTTTATTTAAATATTCTTGTTAAAGTGTCATAACATTATCTTAACACCAAAATGTACCATGCCTTTGAACAGTTAGAACTCATAGTAATGTTCAGTTTGTGTCTGTTTCCTTTTGACATTTATTTCTTGTCTGTACTTTCTCTGACCATGTAAGCTATTATATACTATGTAAGGCTACTCATAATTTATAAGATCTGGCTGATACTGCTGTCAGGAATGTGAGAGAATCTCAATCACACTTTGAATTTTCTAAGACTTATCTGGGTATATCTGATTCCCCTCAACACTGATGTCAGCTCTTCTGGCCTTGGGCTATGCTAGTTTTGACCTGTGAGTTTTGGATCAAAATCAGGCATCTGGTACACATATAGATGAGTTTAGAATGCCTCTGGTCTCTAAGCATCCCTGCCCTATATTGCTATATGAACCATGTTTCTTACTGCTGTAAACTTTGTGTTTAAACATTCCCTTTACTTGTATATATTGTCCCAGTTCTGCATGCTCTGATAATATGCCTGAGTTACCATGCCTTCACCTTTAACCTATATAATCACCTCTATTCTTGGAAGGACTGCTCCTCCTTGAATCATACCTTTATAAATGAAATCAAGGTCCACACTGCCAGGTGTCTTCTTTATTGGACTTTCCCACTGTCACTCTGAGCCACTATAAACCTGCCCTAAGCTCCCCAGGGCCAGGTACCGAATCATTAGGGAGAGACCCATCGCAAGAGCACACTGATATTATACAAACCAGGCAAACTTGAGGCTTCTTTTCATACCATGCCCATTGTTTTCCACTGAACTGTTACCCTTACAGTACCTTAAATTCTCTGTTAATTCAGTATATTTCAAAAGAATTATATGCAGTTGAAAGGAGACTCTGATAATTGAACATTGGTAGTCTGATGCCTGTCTATCTTCTAGCCTGGAAAATTATGATAAAGAGAAATGTCATGAAACCCTAGAACCAAAGGAATGGTGAATTAACCAGTTTCATGTTACTATAATAAAACACCTTAGGCAGTTAGCTTCATAAAGTTAAATAGCAGGAATGCAATGGAAGCAATGGAAGACTTGTTGAAGGTTTGCCAGGCTTTTTTATTTTTACTTTATTTTATTTGTTGGTATTGAGGATTGAACCTAAAAGCATTCCACCTCCAAGCTACACCCCTAGCCCAATTGTATCTCTTTATTTGGAAAGAGGATCTCATTAGGTTTCTGAGAGCCTGCCTACATTGCTGAGGCTGGCTTTGAATCCGTGATCCTCCTATCTCAGCCTCCCAAGTAGTGGGAATACAAGTATGTAGTACCACATCCCACTTTTTATTATTCTAATATACTTTTATTGGTATATTGAAATTATACTAAGATATAGAGTGATAGGAACATGCATGTACAGAACACTTGGTGAGTTTCCCCGCAGATCCCATTCCACTCTCTCTTCCCCACATTGTCATTAAGATTGGTATTGATAATTATTTATAACTACATTGCACTATTGAACCTGTTCTCTTCATATCTCATTTCCCCCACCTCCCTCCCCTAAAACTTTTCTATCACTCTGTTGGATTATCAATTCCTTTATTGGAGATCTTTTTTTGTTACCCCAAATCTCTCTAGCTTCCACGTATAAAAGAAAACATGTAATGTTAAATCTCACAAAAGGTCTCTCAGGAGCACTGTATTGAACAACTCTCAAGAATACCCTTTATATCATAGTCTCTAGGAGTGTTGTCCCTGAAGTCATGAGCTGTCCAAAATGCACAGCTATATATGTTACCCCTGATACCTACTTTATTTAAGGAAGGGAGAGACCTACTGTAATCAGCAAAATTTCATATGAAAGTATTTGATAAGCTGTGTATCAACAATGTTCATTTATAGGGTACCAGATCTCCTTCTGGGCCATGTTAGAAGACTGGGTCCTGGTTACCAATATAAAAATCCATTATTATAATAAGAAGCCTCATAAATCTTTCTTTATATTTTTAAGATATAAAAATGTAAATGTTATCCTACAATATGTCTTTTAAAGTTTAAATTTTCACTCTCTATGAATGGGAATATTTTGGAAACAAGCATATTAAATTGCTATTTATTTCTTATAGCTGAAAACATTGGAAGAACACAGGAGTGGGATGATAAATGCAGTTTTTAAAATAATGCAGCAGCAAATGGAAACATTTTTAACAAGTTGGAAAATTAGGTTGACTACCATAAAACATAGCAGTTGTATAGAAGCTTAAAAATTTTCTAAATGTGCTGTTTTTAAACTTTGCTAATTATGTTCATATGTGCTCATAATTTTTTGACATGTGCATACCCAGAGTTACTGAAATTTAAATTTGTTCAGTGTGCATTTAGAAATGTGTGTTTCTGAGAGCTTATTACGAAAGAGAGCTGGGATATGTGGAAAAGAGTTGAGGAAAAGTTCTTCATGGGATTTTTCAGTCTAGAGCTATGGCCACACTGTAAAATTTGATGCATACATTTATGAAAGAATAATGCTCACATTCAAAGTCTTTTCAAGTAGCTAATGAACAAAACTTATCTCTAAAGAGTGGCTTTTTAAAAAGGAATTTCTACCTTTTAACCCAAATCTGAAGCATTCCATTGAACCTCTGAATATCCTAATATGCAAAGAGAAGAGCCCTTGGATAAATTTGACTACAAAGCCATTAAAACTCACAGCCTCGGTTGGGTAATGAATACATTAAGAAGTTAAAAGTTCTCACATGTGTTCAGTTTTTTATGGTAAAATTGTCAAAGAAAGAAATTTGAAAATACAATAATTACGTTCTTTTCAGTAACAATTCATCAAATATGCAGTGTCTGGTCATGCTTCTGGTATGGACTTGAGAGTCCATCTAACTTGTTAACTTGTCTTGCAGTAGATTCTGGGCCATCATCTCACATAGAATAATGTCTTTTTTGTTTATAATAACCTTCTATGAAGAAGTCAGAATTTTAATATTCATCAAAGTAACATTTTGATTCTAATTATACAAGTAACTAAAACTAATTGCATACAAGTTTGAAAATATACACAAACTAAAATACAAGAAGTTAAATACGAAACATTCATCCATCTATAAGTAGACATAAGTATTTTTTCAATATTTTTCCCAATCTTTATACTCTGAAGTCTTCACATCCATTTATTTCTACTTAAAAATATATTTTAAGTACTTTCATGACTTTAAATATTATTCTAGACAAGTGTGGTGGCACTTGTAATCCCCACGCTTGGGAGGTGGAGACAGGAGAATCATGCAGGTTCGAAGCCAGCCTTGTTGGCTTAAGAAACCCTGTTTCCAAATAAAAATATAAAAAATAGGTGTCTGAGAGTGTAACCCAGAGGTCAAGGGTTTCCAGGAACCCCAGTACACCCCCCCAAAAAAAAGATATATGGCTTCTTCCGTTTATCATTTTTGTTTTTCTATAGCTTTCTTGTAAACCTCAAGTACTGATATTTATTTTGCTCTATATGATTATTTTTCCTAGGAACTAAAGCCAGTTCAAACATATGAAACTTGAGAAATATATTCCACTGCCAATATAAAATATTGCAGTCTCTTCATCAGGTCCTTGAACTTTGAGGTACTACAGCTTGTGAGAAGAGTATTTTTGCTTCCTAATCCATTGTGAAAAAATCTTATTTATAATTTCCATCAACAATGATCTTCTAGTTCTATTTCCTTTTCACTTCAAAAATAAATATTTCTCAAAGCATTACCTATCACTGAGTTGAGTCCCCTTTGGCGACCATCAAGAATCATGTTGCCATATCTATTATACGTGATCTAGCATGACCTTCCTACATTAACACTTGGCCTCATTAAAAACACTAAGCGTTTTGTTTCCTCTTCAATTCTCAGTGGGGCACAAATATATTAACCCATGACATTTTTCCTAATAGAGATCAGAGAATGAAAGTAATACATTGAACCTGACATTAGCATTCAGTGTTTTTTTGTTGTTGTTGTTTCGAAAAGACCAGTAATTATTTTGGATTAGTTTGTTTCTGTTCTTTTGTAAGTTTTCCTTAGAAAATAGAGCTAGAGAAATAAATTTCTAAGTCTGAGACAGTTATTACTTGTACAATTTGGACACTGGTCACTGCTTTCACATTAATTGTCCAGCACTGGTTTGGGCTATGGGGATAGTTTTCTTTGAGAAAGCACAGTGAATTCAGTTTATGCTGATGTGAGGTCACCCAGAAACACAGTCTAAGCAAGCCCAGCTCAGATGAGTGAGTTCATGGATAAGGAAGAAAATTCATAGAAGAGCATAAACACTTGTATACAGAACAATTTAGGAGCACAGAAGTATAATATCTACTATCACGTTTATAGGTCTTGGCTTTGAATTATGGTCCAGTTTCTTTCTCCATCTCAGTCACTAGCTGAGCTACCAGGAGGAAAGTAATACTTATCTCTCTGAGGCCTTTGGGGCTTATTCATTCTTTTAAAAGTGGGAGCTTTGGAGGAAAATCATTAGTCATTGCCTGGCTACTAAAGAGAAGAAAAGTCATCCAAAAAACAATGACCATTTTGCCATTTGCAATGAACCATTCGACTGGGGAATTTTTGTTGTTGTTTCTTCATGCTGAATGGGGTTATTCATCACTTTATCTCCCCCCAGGGCTAGTTACTTTGGAGCTTACTGAATGAAAAAAAAAAAAAAGAAGAAGAAGTAAAAGGGAGGGGGAGGGGGAGAATGCTATATTTTCACTAGCCTTCTAATTATGATTTGTGAGTTACTGAGCACAAGTAGTATCAGATATATATTCTGAATAAATCACTGTATTAGTTTTGAGATATAGTGGATTCCTGTGTAGATGACCTTTGGTCTTCACAGTGGTAACTGTGCACCAGTGACTTTCAGTTCAACTTAAAATGCTCTTATTCACAATGACAATTGGGCTATATAAAACCTAGCTCCTCACACATTTCTCTGGACATTTCAGTTATACCACTTTTTTGTCTGTGAAACATACCAATCTATGACCACGGAAGTCTTCTTCTAGAAAAATTCTTTTCTCTGTAAATTGAATGTCTGGTGAGCTTTTCCCTATACACCAAATGCTGTGTATATGTATGTCTCTATCACTATGAACAACATTATGATGTGAAATTATAATGCATCTATAAATATATAAATATTTGAAAAGAAATTGTATGTCTGGATCAATTTTATCATTCAGATAAAACATTAGCATTCAGTTAGGGGGGATAGGCCTTCCCTGAAAATTCTAAATAAAATACATTTTTCCAAGATACTTTATCACAATGTCCTGTGTTAGTTTCTTCCTAGCAGCATGATCAGGTTCTCTTATATGTCTACCGGTTGTTGTCTGTCTCCCTAACTACTATGTAAGCTCAGAGAGCAGGGACCTTATCTGTCTTGTTCCTGAAGCTCCTTTCTAGCACCTGGAAGAGTGCTTGGCATGTAATTGGTCCTCAACACAGACTTGCTGAATGAGGGAATGCTTGTACAGTCTGTTCAACGGCACAATTTTATTATCCAGACATCAACTATTTCAAGACTGCTGCTGACAAATTCAAGAGAAGACAGACAAATAAATCTTATTTCTGTAACTGTATCAAAATGTCCAAGCCAAGATGAAGGTGACATCCTGAGTTTCAGCACTGAATTCCATCCTCCTTCCAACAATTTGTGTTGTATTGGATAAGTTATTCTGGGCTATGTGGCCCAGTGATGAACACGGTAGACATGTTCTTTGAGTTCTGAATGAGTACAGTCCCATATTAATAGCAAAGAAATAATGAAGCAAGAAAATATGAAATGCAAGCAAATATATAACATTCAACTATAAAGAAAATAGCATGCAGCCATAGCCAGAGTACCTAATATATTTCAGGGAGATTTGTAAATATCTTTTGGAGAAAGTCTCTCAAATCAAATACTTAGAATCGACAAACAGTAAGTCAGAAAAGATTAAGCTAAAGATTTTAAAAAGTCAGAAACCCTTACATTTTTTAGATTTATCTAAGGAAGTGAAAATCACTCAAATTTTTAGGATTTTAGAGATAGTTCTCAACTGCATCATTAAAACAAATTACCACAGACTAGTTAACCATTTTCCTGGTTAACCACATTGAAGGATGCTTAGTTGTTGCCAGTTTAGGGCAGCTATTCTGAATAATGCCACAAGTACACACAGACACACACATGCACGCATGCACGCACGCACGCGCACACACACACATATGCCATGTAACTGAAGTAGGGAGATAGGGAGATAACAATTTTCACTGTTGATCAGAAGGGGCTCTGTCAATCTAGGTAGGATGTGAGGGGCTTTGATCTTGAAAGTAGAAGTGGAAAGACATAAATTACTCTTACAGATGTATGAGGCCTTTAAAATTACTTGATGGAGACATTTAAAGAGAGAATGGAACATAAAACAAATGAATGGTATTATCATCCATTCTTTGGTTACAAAAATAGTTATGCTGTGACCTCTATAGGTACTGGGAATTTCAAACAATGTGCACATTCCTTAAAGTAAGAAAATAAATGATTACATACATATAATGACACACAGCAACATGTGCTCTGCAAGAAAGTCTAACTCAATAAGGAGTTAAAGAGATCATTACCAAGAGGTCATCACAAACAAATGTCATTTGAATTGAAACCAGAAAGTAAATGAAGGACAAGATCCTAGGGATGGGGATATATGCAGAAGGACAAGAAGAGCAAAGACCCTGAGGCTCAGTATGCTTGGGGAATAGAAGAAAGACTGGCATGGCATAAAAGAGTAAATCAGGAGAGTAAGCAGTAGAAAAAAGTTACAGCCTAATCTCCATGAGGTGTTCCATCATCTAGCATTCGCCAGAAAAGGCATGCGACTGTATATTAGCATTCCCATGCAAGAGATATTGCAGACATAGTACAGATTCCTGGAATCAATGGCCTTAAGTCCATTCTACAAGCTCTGAGATTCTATGGTTCTAAATCAAACCTAGTCTTTATGATCCTCTGTGTCATGGTCACATATGGGAGGAAGGGATACTAGACATTTGTTGCTCCCAAGTAGAAGCAGCTTTCTCTCTGAGACCCAGCCATCCTCTGCATGTGATGAGAACTCTATTAATTGGATAATTTGTCAGAATCCCAGATGCATATCAAAATGGTTTTAAAGATCTATTTGATATTAATATTTTAAAGTAATAATTATGTCAACTTTCTTGCTTAAAGAAAGTCTTAACAATAAAAAATAATATACAAGTATGCAAGGGCTAGCCTTAGTAGGAAGAAATTACTGGGATCTCTTCTTTCCTTTCAATACACTCTTTTGTTCCATTTTATGTACTTCAATATGGTATTGAAGGCTGCTTCTGCTCATGTCTACCACCACAGCCCAAATCAACTACCTGTTTAATTCTCTCAGGCTGCTGATTGATACTTTTTATCTTGAAAGCTAGTTAATCTGATAAATTGATCTGTACAATTTTGCCAATGGAAAAAGGCCAGCTCACCATCTCCCTTCCCTTCCTGTGCAAGATATAAAATTCCCTTGTTACTTCTTTCAGACAATTTTTCCTGTGTTTATTTTTTAGACTGACATTTGAAAGTTCAAGTGTCATGTAAAACCAGCAGAGGAGACATGTGGAGCAGGTGGGAATCTATGAAGCCCGAAGAATAAAGGAACGAGCTTCCCACTCACTCTGTCTCCTAACAGATCTGTTCCTTTCTGCAGATGCCACATATTTTCTGTCTGTTAGAAGAATCCACAATGAACTCAATGTCAGATAGCAGACAGAGGAGAAAGAATTTTATGCTCCTGCAAACAAAATAGTTAGATGGTCAGAATCTGACCTCTGTACAAAGCTCAAAAAGACTTTGTTGGGCATCAGAAAAGCTCTATATTAGCTTCTGTTGAATTTTGGCTAATAGCTGCCTTATTACTTAAAGTTCTTAGCCCTCTTCAACTGACATTAAAACCAAACTAAATCATTAGATCAGTCTCAACTGAGACCAGATAGTGAACAAAGTATCCCAATTACATTATGTATAAAAACACCAGGCGTGGTGGCACACACTTGTAATCCCTGCCCTTGGGAGGCGGAGACAGGAGGATCATGCAGGTTCGAACCCAGCCACGTTGGCTTAAGAAACCCTTTTTTGCCCAGAGTGGTGGCGCACGCTTGTAATCCCTGTGCTTGGGAGGCAGAGACAGGAGGATCGCGCTGGTTTGAAGCCAACTGCGCTGGTTTAAGAGACCCTGTTTCCAAATAAAAATGTATAAAAATAGACCTGGGAATATAGCCTGGAGGTAGAAGGGCTTCCAGGAATCCCAGTACTACCAAAAAAAAAATTACATATAAAACAAAAAAAATACCTCTTTTGTACAGTATTGTTTCAACCTGTTATTCTTTTTAACAAGGATAAGTACATGGCTGTTCATGTATTTAATTCATCTTCTTTTTTTCTATTTGTGTTCTTATATATCTTCCCAAAGGCCTTAGGCAATGAAGGCATTTTTAATAAATTGCATTTGAAGTAAATAAATAATAATGGTTCATTACACTGGAACTGACTTTTATCTTGGTAGAATTACAATGAATGAATATTTAACACTGTTATTTTAATCATCCAAACATGAATTTTGTGGACTTTTTTACCCATAAAAATAATAACACTATGCAATGCTCCTCTTAAGGAATAATTTTACAATATTCAATTGGGAATAACATTTAAATACAGAAATATTTTATGGGTACGTGTTCTTTTTCAAATGATTTGTTTCATAACAATTTGGGTTATTTATGTTTGGGTGCCTATTGTAGGGTATTTCAATAAAAAAAAAATTTGTCATTTTTCTGTTTTGTCCAAAAAAAAAATGTACTTGAAATGCCAATCTTGACAACAAATTGTAATATTAATGAGATTAAAGACATGTTTGAATTGTTAGTCATTAAGAACTTAACCTCAGTTTTCACGAAAGTATTCTAGTACCTCAACAAAAGGTTTAACTCTTTCAAGAAAATATTCATGCCTCTTTTTTTCTTTTGAAAAAATATAATTTGACATATTTCGTGGAATGAGAATGAAGTAGGTAAAATGCACAATCTAAAACATCAGTGGGACAAACATTCCACAAATGGACACAAATGGATTCAGCCCCTGAATACCAAAGATACTTTAAATGCTTATTAACATTTTAAACTGTCTGAAAGTGCATTGTAGAGATAATCTTAAAATCATCTTTTAAAACAGCAGAAAAATACTTTAACTGTCCACTTTAGATAATTTAAAAAGCATTAGACGTAAATTTTAAGTAGACACACATTTTGAATTATTTTGATTTATATAAATCCATATAACACATTTTTAATATACTTACACACATTTTACACATATATAAAATCAATATTTTGCTATAAAATATGAGTGAATTAAATGAATTGCTTTCCTACTTCTTGACACATCGAGTTAGATATTGCAGATACATCTGCCCATACGGGGTTAATTTGCAGTACTTTGTGGTACAAAGAAGAAAACAATGCACTTCTCATCATATGACACATATGCCATAGCACCACGATGCTCGTGACGTTAGGCCTTGTTCTCAAACTTCTCATCTAGTGTCCTATGCTTTTTACCAAATGCTCAACTGTTTTCGAATTTCAGTTCATTAAAGCAGCCTTTTTTCAGAACAATACATAGAAGCTACCGGAGTTCACAGTCCTCAAGGCTTTGTGAGAAGAAACACAATTTCGTCTCCCATAATTTTTGATCCAAGTGAATTGACATAAGATAGAGGAAGACTTTTGCTGGCCTGTTAGGGAGCTGCACCATTCCCAGATGTGCATATCTGTGAATCACAGGACAATTCTTTGCCTTTGAGAATGTTCTGTTTTGTATGGTGAGTCCAGACACAGGCTGTGCAAGGCAAGTCCATTGTGTATGTACATTTGGTTCTACCGTGAGCTTTGTAAAGAAGGAAAGCTGAGGGATGATACAAAGTGTAGAGAGGAAAGGCCATGGAATCGGACAGCACTGGTGTGATTCCTGGTCACAAAAACTTTCTGTTTTAAATCCTGAAAATTTTATTTTATTCCATTATATTTCAGTTCCTTATGACATTAAATTAAATTTATTCCATAGGGTGAATATAAATGTTAAAAACCAATATGTATAATAGGTGTTCAGTGACTAGTAGTTTCTTTTCTTGATGCTCCCAAATGTTAGTGATGAATATAAACACTTGCTAAATTATCAAATAAAGTGAGAAAAATTTTAACATAGTTGAGAAAAAACAGATTATAAGGCAATGTAAAAAATTTTTGAGGGACTCTGATGTAGATGATTGGTGCGAATTGGGAAAATATAAGAAAGCTGAGCCATTGGTTTTTTTCTTCAGTTATGATGGGGTTATTAAAAGTGCAATCTGAGGTCTTCTTCAAGAAGGATCTTGCCCTGGCCCAGTTTGTTAAAGCTAAGTGTCTGGGGAAGCATTCCAGGGAGGGAGTCTCACTGGGGATAATAACAGTTTCAGGAATTAGATGAAATAGTGCGAACAAAGTACTTAGTGTTGTTGTACCTGTCATATGGTAAACTATACAAATTGTTGTTCTTATTGTTAATTGCCTTGCCAATTATAGTAGAAACCAAAACATAAAAATGTGTAGGCAAGACACCTCTCAAAGCATTTAAAGAGAGTACTTTACTTCCCAAGTACTAGAATTAGAAGTGTGCAACACCAAGCCAGGCTCAACTAAAACTTTCTAGAGAAGGTAACAATATTTAAAAATAAAACTAGTGCCAGTAATGGTAGCAAACATTTGTAATACTAGTACTTTGGAGGCTGAAACAGGAGAGTTTTAGGTTCCAGGACATCCTCAGCAACTTAGTAAGACTCTTAGCAACCTAGCAAGACCTTGTTTGAAAATAAAACCTCAAAAGGACTGAGGATGTTGCTTGGAGGTAGAATGCCCTGAATCAATTCCCAGTACCACAGAACAAACAATAAATAAAATAAAACTAATAAAAATAAGTAAATCAGATGTAGATGCATATTTTGACCCCAGACTTTAGCTTTTAAAGTCTCTTACCTTCCTGAGATTTTTATGATACTTTCGTTTTCTAAGATTCCTTACTTAAGGTGGGAGCTCAGCAAACAGTCTTGGATAAATGGAAGACTGACTGTGTGAATAAAGTTTCTGGAATGAAACAGGTTGGATGTATCTCATCTTTCCTGAGAGTAAGTCAGTCTCTGGTGGAGACAGGAAAGGCAAAAAGGACACCACCTCCATGGCATCCCTGGCTTTCAGGCTGGATACAGGTTTCTGGCTCGTGGGGGCATGAAGCCACTTCTTGTAGAAAGGCTAGGAATGTGAAAAGCCACATGAGCATGCAGGCCAGTTCAGTAGCTTTGGCTCCATGATGGTTATTGTATATTAATTAGTGTCCATAAAGACTAATAACTTTTAAACATGAGGAACCTCCCATGGCCTCAGAAATCTGTTTCCTCATATTGGATTTATTTTTTTTCTCCTGGAAGATAGATTCTGGTGTTCTTATTATCATGAGTTATTTTAACAGCTACATTTCCTTTATAAATTTATTGAGATAGGAGTGTCTCCTTCTATACCATTTATTTTCTACTTTGTAATATCAGAATGGACTCTGGCTGCACCAGAGAAACTGCCTCTGGCTGTATTCCAGTCATCTGATTTTTATTTTATTTTATTTTTTCTGCAGCTGCCGGACTAACCATCGATCTGGTCACCTAAGGTAAGGGAAAAAAACAAGCTCAACAAAAATTGTATTCAAAGCTCCTGTGATCGTTTTTCCCCTTTTTGTGGCAGCAGGAGGACAATGGGGGAGGGGTATCTCTCCCTCTCACTAGGGAAAATGAGAAAATCACAGCCACACACAATTTATGTAGGTCATGCTACTACTGAAAGGAAAATACGTCTCTGTCCGTTTTCTATAAAAAGAAAGCAAAATTGGCCCATTCTACAATGTAGGCCTTTGTCTATTTCAAAAACACTAACTAAAAATCAAGCAGTTTTTTTAATGTCTTATACTGAACAGTAATATTTGCACAAATGAAAATTCTATGGAAAATGGACAAATATTTTATGGTTTTATTGGAAAGTAGTTTAGGCAAATATACATGATTGGCATGGATTGCCTTTAATTTGGAATAAATCCAAAGTTTGACATGATGAGGAAAATAATAGCATTAGATAACTACCTAATGCTATAATTACTAAATGCTTCACTTTGAAGTGAAATTTTATTTGAACCTCTTTTAATTTGTATCAAGAAATAGTTCACCATTCTTTAGCAACAACACATTACTCAGGTGTTAAATCATAATATAGTAATAACAAAAAAAATGAGAAAAGTTATGGCATTTGGAGCTATATTGTGTTAGTATCCTTAGCCTTCCCCACCTCTTTATTTTTCTGTGTAGTAAGCTATTTTGGATAAAACAAGATTATTTTCAAAGTCTTCAAACAGAATCTTCAGCTTTCTCTCAGACAATGGGGTTGAAGGTCACAACAGAAGACAGTGGAGAAATATGGATGTGAGCAGAAAGCACCAGAGGGAAAGCAAAAGGGACAAAGGGCAGGAAATTAGGGTGGTCAGAAGGCGCTAAAGCAGATAGAGAAGGACATAGGATTAAAGCTGATAGCACCAGGGGGCCCAGGAGTGCAGTTGGGAGACAAGGTGGGCCAAAGTGCACCTCAGCGGGGCACAGGGCACTGCCCTGACACTGACCTAGAACTGGAAAAAGGATTACAAATGGAAGCAAAAGAAGAAAGTTGTTTTTCTTCCTTCCTTCCTTCCTTCCTTCCTTCCTTCCTTCCTTCCTTCCTTCCTTCCTTCCTTCCTTTTTTTCTTCCTTCTCAAATTTCTGCTTAGCACACACTCACCCATTATTTTATACAATAGCCCCTGACTTTTCCTACTTTACAGGAAAAATAAAGGCCATCAGGAGTGAAGATTCTTTCATTTTCATGTTCGTCTTTTCCCAAATGCTTAACACACCCACATATTACCAGTTTCTCTGTTTCACTGGTGATATCTCCAACTGTGTTCTTTTTTTATATTTTTATTGGTGCATTAATGTAATAGTGTAGTTCATTGTAGTTCACAGTGATAGTGATGCACATGGGCACAGCACTTGGTAGGCTTTCCACTGGCTTCCTCCCATTTCCCTTCCTTCTCCATAGAGGATATTGAAATTGACATTGCTATTCTCACTTATATGCATAATGTCAATGGAAGTAATTACTTTGTTAATTCTTTCTCCCCATCCCCTTCCCTGGACCACCTCCCTGGATCCACTGGAGTCCCTCTATTATCTGACATCTTTCTGGTATTCCAATTACTCCCTAGCTTCCACATGTGAGAGAAAACATATGACCCTTCACTTTCTCTACCTGGCTAGTCTCACTTAAAATAATGTTCTCCAGGTCCATCCATTTTCCTGCCAATGACTACTTTGTCCTTTATTGCTGAGTTGAATCCCACTGTGTGTATACTCCATAATATGTAATCTATTCATCTGTTGATGAACACCTACACTCCATAATTGGACTATTGTGAATTGTGCTACTATAAAATATGGATATACATACATTACTGTAATATTCTTATTTTAGTCCCTTTGGAGAGATACCTAGGATTGGTATATCTAGATCATATGATGGATCCATTCACATTTTTTCTGAGAAATCTCCGCACTGATCTCCATAGTGGATTCACTAATTTGCAATCCCATCAACAGTGTAGAAGAGTTTCTATTTCCCCATATCCTCACCATCATTAATTGTTGTTTGGCTTCTTGATGATGCCATTCTGATTGGGGTTAGATGGAATCTCAGTGTAGCTTTGATTTCCATTTTCCTTAATCCCTTTCATGACTATATACTTAAATCTCACAAAACAATAGGAGAAAGAAAAAATGCAAAGTACAGCACTGTGCAGTTGGATGTCTATCTGTCCCCTTTAGCTGGAGGCCTATTTTTATTTCCCCTTTCATAACTTAGAATGCATACTCTTTGTTACCTGTCAAAAGTATTTTCACCTCCCCACATACATACCTTTTTTCCCCCTAAAATAATACCAACTTTCTTCAACTATCACTAGAAAAACCTTGGAAGTGGATTTTAATCATACTTGGATTTTTTCCTGGTTATTATTAGTCCAAGATATATATGTAACTAATGTTGGTTAAAAAAAGTAAATGACCTAGCATATAGTTTATGCTACTGGTGGATGCTATGTGTTGATTCATTCTCTCTCTCTCTCTCTCTCTCTCTCTCTCTCTCTCTCTCTCTCATATAAACTAAGAGACTTGTACCTACAATCTCTTCTCAAGCCATAGAGGTGGGGAGAGAAGAGTTTTAGGATGACTCCTGATGAATATGACAAAGCTCAAATAGAACTGTCCTGGTTATATCAAAAGGTTAATTTAAATAACTCTGGGCCAGGCGTGGTGGCGCATGCTTGTAATCCCCACGCTTGGGAGGTGAAGAAAGGAGGATCTCACAGTTTTGAAGCTGGCCTCCCTGGCTTAAAATACCCTGTTTCCAAATAAATATATAAAAAAATAGGTGTCTGGGAGTGTAGCCCAGAGATAGAAGGGTTTCCAGAAACCCCAAATACTACCAATAAATAAATAAATAAATAAATAAATAACTCTGGAGTTGTATTACTTCCCATCTCTTATTCATAAATCTATTCATGCAAAAACTATTTGAGCTGGATTTCTGTTTCTTTCATTACAAACATCACAATTTTTATGTAGCTCTGTTGGACCCCACTTTTCATTTTTTATTCAACCTCCTTCTTCAATCTAAATGTCTACCTCATATTTCTCAAATTTGTAGCTCTGCTTAAAGACACAAGTGAATTTTTATGAAGTATCAGATAAGAATTTTAAAAATTTTTGGTTGACTCTTTAACACTCTTTTCTGCTGAATATATTATTTTCCAATGGAATTCTTGGCGATATACTTTCTAGCTCTTTCCTTAGTCTTAGAACTGTTACTTTTTCTAATCAATTAAGGAACATGACATACTTATCATGTTCAGACTGAAAATTCATTTATCTCTCCTTGAATATTTTTAAATATCTTAAAGTAGTCATATAAAAAATTGGATTTATTATACTTCTCCTTTCCCTGGACCTCAGAAGACCTTACTCTTCTGCTTTATTCTCTTCCCTGGTTAAATATTCTCCCAACCACTCAGTTACTCATTACAGAAACTTATTCTACATTCTTCTCTCTTTCTTATTTCCAGTGTCCAATAGGTACCTACGTTAAATAGTTCTCAAGCCAGTCTATTTTTCTTCATTTCCACTATTACAGCCCAAATCTAAATTCTATATATCTCTCTCCTAAATTTTTAATAACCTTTAACAATTTCTATCTTTCAAAATGTTGCCAATTAAAACAAATATTATGAATCAAAATATAATACACTACTCTCTCTTTCTAGAAAACATATTCCATTTACATGCCATTTTCTACAGGGGTTAGTAAGTACTCTCTGGTGGCACACAAGGTTGACCATTGTTTCTGACTAGGCTTCAGTTTTTATTCCCATATACTTTGTCATCTCTACGCTAGTCATTCCAAATTATATAACCTGCTGTTTTACACTTACGCATTTTCTATGTTTGAAATACCCACTTCCTTCAATCCAACTAATGAACTATTTCTCATCCCTAATTTTAATTCTATAAAGTCTTCTTCAAAAGATATTTGATCTCTTGCTTTTTTTGATCATCTCTGCCAATTAAAAAATCTATGTTATAGCATTTAACACACTCCATCATATGGCATTATTTACATGTCTTTTTCCATATTTCTCTTCAAGTTCTTTCAAGAGAGCTGAATAGCTGAGTTATTATTCATGTTTGAATTTCCCTATTTCCTTTCAGAAGTGAAAGGTTAAAAGGTTCTGTGTTAGCTTTCCATGGCTATGACAAATATCAGAGAAAAACAAATTTAAAGGAAGAAAGGAATTTTAGTCTATGGTCACTTGGCTCCATTGCTTTTAGGCCTGTAGCAAGGTAATATATCAGATAAACATGTCGGAGAGTATAGCTGCTTACTTTAGGACAGCTGGCAAGCTAATAAAGAGAAAGAAAGAGAGAGAGACCCAAGTCTTCAATATTCCCTTTTAGGTTATACCCCCAATACATAACTTTCTCCCCACTAGGTCCCACCTCCTGTAAGTCCTACCACCTCCCACTAACACCACAGGCTGGCAATTGAGACTTTAACACATGGGCCTTTGGGGTCACTTAAGATCAAAACCAAAATAGGTTCAGTTTTTCAGTACCATTTTTATTAAGCTCAGTAATTCTAAAGTTGTTCCGTACTGTCTCCTAAAAAGAAGAGGAAGCATTTTTTTGTCTCACAGACTAATTTTTAATCAATATATATTAGTTGCATGGAACTCTCTGTTGAGAAGAATTTTGAAGGTACCTCCAAGTTCAGCTGAAGGGCATTATGGTCAGTTAGCATGGTATGGGGATTTTCTTTTTGTGCTTTAATGATTTATTAATATAGCTAATATGTTAGCCTGCTAAATATCCAACAATGTTAGAATTAAAGAACTATTCTAAATATTAGAACCAATAGGGCTATATAATATTGAATGCAGAGTTAGAGTGACTTTAGAGATAATTTTTGTTTTACACATAAAAAAAAATCTCAGACTAAACATGGCAAAAATATTTCCCAGTAATGATGCAGACAGATTAGAACTCAGGTGTTCTTCAGGTGTTCTTTTTTTCTTTTCTTTCTTTTTTTTTTTCTTTTCGGTACTGGGGATGGAATCCAGGAACATTCTACCTCCAAGCTATATCCTCAACCATATTTTTTATTCATTATTTTGAAACAGGGTCTCACTGAGTTGCTAAGGTCCTCAGTAAGTAGTAGCTGAGGCTGACCGTGAACTGCGATCCTCCTGTCTCAGCCTCCCAGATGCTGGGATTTACAAGCGTGTACCACCATGCCCGGCATAATTCAGGTTTTCTAATGTCTAATCTAATATTACAATTGTAAATTTTAAAAGTCTAAAAGAAATATTGTATTAGAATTCTGGAAACCTTGAATATGTATCATATGATTGAAAAACCATGTAGGTACATTTGAATAAAAACTATTATATGCTTCTACTCCTTATTAGAGTTCTAATTCTTCCATCTTCTAGTGTACTGTCTCTGGATTATGTTAGTCACTGATGACTACACCATTAGTTTCTATGGCAGATGAAAACAATATACAGTCTATTAAATATAATTGATAATGGTTGTGACAACAGTTAATTTTACCAATGAAAACTTATTTGACCTCCAGATAGTCATCTATTTCTTCTTGCTTCAATTTTTAACCTGTGTCCATAAAGGAAAATATCTTTTTTTTTTCTTTTTTGGTACTTAGGATTGAACTCAGGAGCATTTTACTTTTTGAGAAAAATCCCCAAACTTTTTTATTTATTTTACTTTATTTTGAAGTAGAGTCTTGCTAAATTGCTGGCACTGGCCTCAAATCTGCCATTCTGCTGGCTCAGTCTCCCAATTACTGGGATTACAAGCATGCGCAGCCAAGCCTTCCTAAGAGAAGTACTTTTTTTATACTTTTACTGGTACATTATAGGCTCACATCTTAATGTAGTTTGTAGTGATAGTGGCATACATGCACATGGCCTTGGTGAGTTTTCCCCTGGCTCCCTCCCTGCCTTCTCCCTTCCTCATACGTGATATTGAAATTGACATTGGCATTCTTGCATATGTATATATGTCAATGAAAGTGTTTCCTTCATCAATTCTCTCTTTCTCCCACCTCTCTCCTAGACCACTTCTCTCTCTCCAATGGTTTTCTCCTCCATTATCCAAAGTCCCTCTTATATCCCTATTATTTCCTAGCTTCACACATGAAAACGAAACATATGATCTTTCACTTCCTGTGACTCATTAATCTCAAATAACATAATGTTCTCCAGGTCTAGGCATTTTCCTGTAAATGACATATTTTTTTTTCTTTTTTGACAAATAGCTTTTAAAGATGGGAAACCATAGTGACTTCATAGGCTTGTTCATATTGCATTAACATGTAAAATATTTAAGGAAACTTTAGTTATAAATGTTAGCAATTACTTTGAATTTGAGAGATTATTCTTTATGGTCTTATTGTTTCTGCATGCCCCATGAGCAGAAAAATCAACTGATTTAAAAATCATTAATACAATGCAATTATACATCATATTGACCTTTCATGTATTGAAAACGTGCATGCACAGAGCTCTTTGTGTATTTCTATCCACATCCCACCCTGCTTCTCTTTAACCCAAATGAGTTAGCAAGATTGGTAATAATACATTCACATATTGCCATAGTATTTATTTGAACTGTTTTCTTCCTCAATTTTTTCTTCTCCTTTCTACTTTTCTGATCTATCATTGCATTATTTAAAATATCTTATGTTTCCTATTTTCTGTCTAGCTTCCACAAACAAAATATATCACCTTTGCCTTTTGAGACTGACTAATTTCACATAGCATAATATTCTTCAGTTCCATCTATTTTATTGCAAATCACATGATTTTGTTGTTCTTTTCTATATTATCTTTTCAAGGATTTTGTATGGTAAACAGCTCTGAAAGTAGAGCTAATGCTTCTACCTAGGGCAAAAGGTAGGTTTCCTAATTTCCCATTACAGAACATTCAAGTCCCGTAAGTTCAGAGTTCATCTCCAGTAATATAATCCAGTGCATTACCAAGTGACACCTGGAGCTTTTTGCTTCAACCTATAAGAATTAGGATTCAGGGCACCAACCACATGTTTAAAAACTAGCTACTACTATTCATATGAGTAATAAACTGTCCTCTTTATCTGACCCGAAAGCTGTCTCTTAACAGTACTCACTAAACCATGGCAGGCTAACTTGTTAGCATGAAAGTATGGTAATTCCTCAGGATTCCTAGTTCTTGACATCTAAACACTGTTTATGTTACAGTTTGAAATCGTAGGGTTCTTTTTCTTATTCAACTAAGGTTGGTTGAATAGAAAAATTAATGGACAGCTCAGTCAGTGCAGCTTTAACAAATCTTTATTACAAAATTAGTAGGAAATAGAGAGGAGAAAAAGCAGCATGCTGACCGGCATGCTGGGGAGCCCAAAAATGGAACTCCGGCCCCTTTTGGAGTCCCCTCTTTAAATAGGTTTTGTATTGGTATCTTTCTCATCAGTGTTACCAAGGCAATGGGCTAGTTACTTATTCCTTAGCCAGGTGGTGCCTCTTTGTCTCCGGACAGTGCACTTCCTAAGTGCAAGGGTCAAGAATCTACCTGGCCCTCGGCTCTATTGTACTGGGCAGTATTAGTTGCTCATCAGCTAGGGTGCTTTGAAGCCGCACACAAAGTTTACCTTTCCTATGCCCAAATTGGATCACAAAGGAGAGGAGGTAAACAGAGGTACTGGTTGCCTCTATTGTAGTTTTAGGGCTAATGGCTTCAGTTGACTCTAAGGCTTTTACTATAGGTTAATGATTAGAATGAAGGGCAAAGACAGAGAGGAACTTTGCATTGTAATCGCTGTAGCCCCCTCCCTGCCTAAATGCTCACACAGTACCTAAGCTCTGACTATATTTTACATTTTGGAAATTATCAAAGCAATTTTACAATAACAGCACATTAATACATTTTGATGCCTCTTCCCAATACTGGTACAGTTTATGGTTGGTTTCTTTTTTTTTTTTTTCTTTTTTTTTTTGTGTGTGTGTGTGTATGTGTGGCACAGGGGATTGAACTCAAGGGCATTCTACCTTCAAGCTAAACCCCCAACATTATTTTATTTCTTATTTGGAAACAGAGTCTCACTAAGTTTCAGAGGGCCTTGCTAAGTTGTTGAGGCTGTCTTAGAGCGTGTGATCCTCCTGTCTTAGCCTCCCAAGCACTGTGATTACAAGCGTGTACCACCAGGCCCTGCTTATTGTTTGTTTCTAAGGCTAGCTCTAATAGTTTGTTAATTTCAATGAGTTCTTTTCCTCAGTTGAATGAATAGTTTCTTCTGCTAAAGTGATTGTTGACTTGGCTTTTCAAATTATGAAACTTAATAGCAAGACCCAGGATAAGTCAAAGCTCTCATGGACTTCGAAAATCAAATACTTAGTTCTTCAGCAATTTGGGATTTTCATTTCTATGGTAGATGTTAAACACTGTGGTAGATATTTTAATCAAAGGTTCTATTATGTGAAATGTCAGTTTCAAACTATTGTCATAAGTACTGCTTTCAACCTCAATTCCGCAGACTTGGAATCCTTTCCAGATGCATGGTGAACATGCCATTCTCCGACCTTTTATCTAATAGTCTAAGTCACTAATGAAGAATTTGCCCTATACTCGTATGTATTTTCTTTGTCTTTCTTCAGTTGACCATAGACTCCTGAATGGTAAAAAACATTTTTGAAAAAAATAAAAATTGTATTTATAATGACGACACATTCGAAGCAATCAAAGATATTCAGTAGCTATTATGAAAATATTCATTTTAAATGCTATGAAATTACTTATTATTACATACTTCCCTTTATAAAATCAACTGAAAATTAATAAGATACAGACAAACCATTTGTTTGTTTGTTTGTTTGTTTTTGTTTTTTGGTACTGGGGATGTAACCATGGGGTATTCTAACTCTGAGCTACACTCCCAGCCCTACTTTTTATTTTTTATTTTGAAACATTCTCTCGTTGAGTTGTAAAGGGCCTCACTAAATAGCTGAGGCTGTACCCCTATCCTGGAACCTTGATCCTCCTGTCTCACCCTCCCAAATGCTGAGATTACAGGTGTGCACCACCACACCTAGCTCTTAGACAAAACTCTTATAAAATCCTAGTTGTGCTTAAGGTTGTCATCCCAAATTTATTCTGTGAGACAATGAATGAAGAAAGAATTAAAAATAACATGCTAAGTTTTTTATTTAACTACCTTTGACTACTTATTTATCCTATGTGGGAATCACAATGTTACTATTCTGTAAAATCAGAAGGAAATATCTTCTTCTAAACTAAGTTGTACTCTGAGATTTACTGTGAATGAAATAACTGCATGCATACCAGATCCAAGCTGAGACCCTGGGGCACTGAGGACTCTGGAGAGAGCTTGGAGGAAACTCGATGAAACTAGAGTATTGCTAACTTAAAAAGTAGACCATGACACTTAGCCCTGAGCTACTTCCCTGAGGCTGCTCCTTTGGCTATGTTGCAAATATAGCACCTTCATATCTAAAACCAAGACCTGGGAGGCTCTTATCCATGTTGCTTACAACAATTCTCACTGGAAGGTAAACATAACCCTAGGCCTTGCTTCATAATGAGTATGTCATGGGATGAGAAACAAATAACATCCCCTGCTCCTGTGTCTATTGAACGATATTCTCACACTTCAATTCTAGCGAGGAAACCATAATCACTAAGCCATCTCTAAATGGGAATCTTTAAGGTTGCAAGCATACTTTCCCTAAGTTTTTTAAATATCTTAGCAAATGTCCTCACAGTTCTTAAGGGATTGTATGCAGAAAAGATTCTGAAAAGTTCATAATCTCACTTTACCTAGTTTTCTTAACTCACCAATAAATTTCCTCCACTGTAAAGAGCCTTTACAGTGTAATATGACATGTGGATAATCTCCTCTGTAGCAAGATGAGTGTCATAATCAATCTAATACACTGGGATGAACATTTCAGGCTGCAGCTCAAGCCTTGAGAAGGGAAAATGTGGCCAAAGTCATTCCATAAAATGGAGGCTAAAATACATATTATCTTTAAATATTGATATAAAAGAAAACTATGTAAGAGTGTTTTGCAAACTGTCAAGTACTAAGGCATACTCAAAATGCATATTTGAAAATTTATTTTTCTAAATTATTTTCTCCATATTAATATTGACAGAAATAGTACTAGAAAAAAAGTCATTAAAAATCAACAGAAATTTGAAAACGGGCTTCTCTTATCTACTCATGCAGCCAGAATGGAGTTGCCTTATGGGTAATTGACAGCAGATGATGGTAAACAACACCACGAGATTTACCAAGTTAGGCCGGGCGTGGTGGCGCACCTTGTAATCCCCGCGCCTGGGAGGCAGAGACAGGAGGATCGTGCAGGTTCTAGCCAGCCACGCTGGTTTAAGAGACCCTGTTTCAAAAATATAAAATAGGTCTGGGAGTGTAGCCCGGAGGTAGAAGGGCTTCCAGGAACCCCAGTACCACCAAAAAAAAAAAAAAAAAAGATTTACCAAGTTGGAAAAAATGCCAAGTTAATAAACATTAGCAGGCAAACTTGACTCAATGAGCAGTGACTAATCTCTGAGGCAAAAATGGTCCACTTCCCCATTATTGATTTTCACTGTCCATAATTTCCTAATTTGTTTTCTGTTGCATTTCTCTGGTTTGGTTAGGTCTCCTCATCTAGGAGATTCCATGTTGACCTCAATTATTCTGAAATTATGGAGAAATACTTAGAGATAATCTTGAATTCTGTAAGGTATATATCAAGTACATACATAGATTCCAGTTTACTCTGGGGGAAGTTACCTTGGAGCAGTCTTGTGAGGTTGTATTGACGTAAAGACTGTTTTGTTTGCTTATATGTCATGATCACAGTGAACTGATTTAAAGTGTGGTGAAAATCATAAATCTATACATGCAACTGGATGAGAATTGCAATATAAAGGCCTTTAAAAATATTTTTTGAGCCAAGTGTGGTGGCACACGCTAATAATCCCAGCATTTGGGAGGCTAAGGTGGAAGGATCACAGGTTTGTGGATAGTCTCAGCTACCTAGTGAGGCCCTTTGCAACTCAGGGAGACCCTGTTTCAAAATAAAGAATAAAAAATAGGGCTGGGCACAGAATGCTCTTGGGTTCTACCCCCAGTACCACAAAAAAAGTAAAAAAATATTATTTGCAGAAAGTGAGACAAACAAAAACAGCCGAATTGTTGATATTGTACTCTGTTATATAAGTTAACACGTGTTTATTCAATGCTGATTTTTATTGTCAGAACTATGAGAAAAACACACAAATTCATTTATGAAATACATTCGCACATGTGCCAGCGACACTGATTTATTTTCATAGCTTTACGTTTTATAAGAACTTTTACTTAAATTATCTCATTGAGAGATAGAAACTTATTTATGTCTTAACATTTCTTTACTGTCCCAAACAGGTGAAGAGCTAATCAAAATCATTTTTACTGAATATATCAGAATACCCCATAAAATTTAGATATGAAAATGCTTAAGCCATTTTGTTGTATATAGATGTTCACCTTAAATCATATTAATAGAAATTGTTCTACTCACAGTGGAGACAACTGGAAGGTTTTGATCAATAGAGAACTCTACCCTTTGCTTTCTTATGTTAATTAATGCTACTTACCTAATTTTTATCAATGTACTAAAAAAGGCAATGTGAATGGAACCTTATAGTCAACAATATGGATTGGTAGAATGACTCAACAATAGTTCAATTAAGGAAAAAGGGGAGAGTATAGTTAGCTTAGATTTATCTGGGCATGGTGGCACATGCTTGTAATCCTAGCATTTGGGAAGCTGATTCAGGAGAATCATAGCTCATGGACACACTCAGCTACTTCATGAGGCCCTCTGCAAAGTAGTGAGACCCTGTTTCAAAATGAAGAATAAAAAATAGGGCTAAGCCAGACATGGTGGCGCATACTTGTAATCCAAACATTTGGGAGGGTGAGATACAAAGATCGCAGTTTTCGATAGCCTCAACTACTTAGTGAAACCCTCAGCAACTCAGTGAGACCCTGTTTCAAAATAAAGAAAAAAATTAGGACTGGGAGTGGAGCTAGGAAGTAAAAGTCCCCTAGGTTCCATCCACAGTACTGCAAAAATAAATAAATAAATAAATAAATAAATAAATAAATAAATAAATAAATAAATAAAAATAGGGCTGGTGGTATAGCTTAGAGGTAGAAGTTCACTGGGTTCCATCCCCAGTACTGCAAAAAGAAAAAAAAAAAAAGAAAAAGAAAAACTTATCTTACATATATCTGAATGCTAGAAAATAAACTAAAGAAATAATATATACTATTGAAATTAGTGTTCAGATAGGGGAAAAGTCTTTCTGAATTCTCTGTTAATAAGATTTTCATCTGAAATCATTTAAATGGACTTAATATATAATGGATTCTCACCCAGGAGATCTTTGGCAGTATTTAAGGGGTGCTATTGGCAGCTGAAGAATAAAAGCAAAGATGTTGCTAATATGCATAGAACTTGGCAGAACAGTAGGCTTGTGCTGAAAATTCAAAACCTAGAAAAGGGGAATCTAGAATACAGATTAGCAAAGGAAAGCTCTGGGCCAAATCTGTTGGTAAGACTTGTGAACTAAAAATGTTTTTATAATGTTTTTGTAGCACTGGGGATGGAGCCCAGGGGGATTCTATCTCCAAGTTACACTCCCAGCCCTGTTTTTTTTTTTTTCTTTTCTTTTTGAAACAGGGTCTCACTGAGTTGCAAAGGGCCTCACTAAGTAGTAGCTGAGTCTGTCTGTGAACTGAGACCATCCTGTCTCAGCCTCCCAAATGCTGTGATTATAAGCGTGTGCCACCACACCTGATTCATGTTTTTATAATGTTAAATGGTAAAAATACCATTTTATATTATAAAAAGCATATAAATACAGCTTTCAATGTCGACAGTAAAGTTGAACCTGGATATAGCCAAATAGATTTTCTATGGACACTTTCTGGCCCAACAGCAGAGGTGAGAAGTTTTTACAGAGAGTGTTTGGCTCACACTTAAAAGGCCTAAAATATTTACTATTGGGCCTTTTGCAGAAAAAGTTCACCAACCACTCTTCTAAAAAATAAAAGGACTCATAAAAAGTGTATTTATTTGGAGTATGTAGTCAGCCAAAAACTCTGAGATAGCAGACAGCCAAGCAAGGTGGCACAAGTTTGTAATTCCAGTACTTACAGTGATGAGTCAGTAGGATCACAGATTCGTGGACAGCCTCAGCTACTTTGTGAGGCTCTCTGCAACTTAGTGAGATCCTGTTTCAAAAATAAGGAATGAAAAATTGGGCTGGGGGTGAACCTAAGATGTAGATTGCCTCCGGGTTCCATCCCCAGTACTGTAAACAACAACAACAACAAGAACAAGAACAACAACAAATATTCTGAGATAATAAAATTTTAAATTACTTTAATTTATCAGCATTTTTACTGCTAAAAATGAAACATACTTTTCCACATCTGTATTTTATATAGTTCTTTGGTCTTATTTTTAGAATAAATTGGATGAATGCTCACACCTACTCTTGAGGTAGTTGTTTTGATTTCATGACTGTTTTTCAAGCATAGTTGAAGTGCTGTTTACTATTTTTTCTTTCTTTCTTTGAGAAAATCCAATAGCTGTTCCCACTCCTTTTATTTGACTGTAATATTATTATATCTCATTTTCCAACCTCACATATGGCTTCATGATCTTCTATTACTGAAATACTATGGTGAATTCTGATGTTACCCTGGTTTTCCTCCACCTTCTACCGGCTCCTTTGAGGGTGATCTGTTTTCTTTGTAGAAATGCCAACAATTTATGTTGGCATTTGACTTAAAGTCAAGTAACTTCTTTGGTAGGTTTCTTGATACTTACTTATCTATTAAAATTCACATTTTCCCCATAATGTGTAATTATGTGCAGATTTGATGTACGGATTCACTTCTTAATTTCATGAAAATGTTCATTTATAATAGTTTTGAGTACTGCTTTCTTCTATCTTTTATTTTCTCTACTTCAAGGAAAATAGTTTGATGTTAGAGCTTCTTTATCCTTTTTGTATATATATCATGTGCTTCTGGTTGTTCTAGTGTCTTTTTCTTCTTTATTTACTATTTGAGCTTGAAGCTATTCCTCTCTCCACAATTTGAGTTTCCGTGCATGTCCACCGTATGCTGTGGCTCTCTAATTCAATGATTCTCAGTGCCAGCTATACATCAGCATCACCTGTAGACATTAAAATATCTCAAAACCCAGGCTGCACCTCAGCACTATTAAATCAGTAAATCCCTATATAAAAATACACAAATATTTTATAGCTCCTGAGATATAGGTCCAGTTAGAACTATCATATTCATCACTATATATGTGTGCACACATACAGAAGGTATGTATGTATAAATATATGTACATATGTACATACATAAAGGTTTTAGGTTGGATTTTATCTGGGCCTTGCAATCTCTCATTTCATCTTCTGTTGATTTGTCTTCTCATCTTTTAACTGTTTTATTAACTATATATTCCTATTAAACCCTTCCAGAACTTGAAGCTCAACCTTAGTATTTAATATTTCAGAATGCTTTATTTTTTTGTACTTTTTGTTACTTTCTTCCTGCTTCTGCTTTTTCTTCTAACCCTGCCATTTTTTATTCATACTGTGTTTTGTTACATTCTTTATGACATAGCTTACTTATGTTTAACAAAACAATTTATTCAGACTTTCAACTTAATATATAGTATGTACATTCTAATAATATATAATATACATTACATCATATACAACAACATACATTATAATATATATATATATATATATAGCAATAAATAAAATAATAAGTATGTTTCACCAATACTTATCTTGAACTTACAGTGTGCTTCCCAGTTGTTTTCCTGTTTGAAATCTGGATATTGTTTTTTTAACCATATTTCCAGCCTGTGGGCATATAAATTTGGTGTAGAAGATCCAGGCTGGGACTAAATGTGGCCTCTGCTGGCCTATACTTGAGCTCTTCTCTGTCATCCAGGGGCTATCAATGACCTCATGTTGGGTCAGTCCACTCACTCAGTAGTGTGTCCCAGTGTGGTTGGTTTTAACTTCTTCCTTTTCTCTTCCATACATTTATGTAACATAATATTTTGGGGAACTTTGGTAGCATTTTTCTTTTATACTGAGGTCTTGAGGAAGTAGCTAAGGGCTTCCTTTCTCCCAAAGTTTTTTCTCGACTTTCTGAAAACTGCATACTAATACCTCGGTGTGTTTTTCTCCAAATTGGGGAGAAAAGTTTCAATAAAAATTTCAAGATTTTATGAGCTTCTCATTCCATGTTCCTCCACACTCCATTCTGTCATGGGTGTGGAGATAGGAATGAGGAGTTGTTTGGTTCTGTAGCCGCACACAGTCTGAATCCTCTGCTTATGCATTTGCCCTACGCTCATTCCTATGGCTTCACTTAGCTTTGCCTGGAAGTACGTATTGTATGAGCTTCAAATTTTGAGACAGCCCTTCCTGCACAACTTTGCAAATTCTTTAAAATAGAAATGCTTTTTTAGCTTGAAAAAAATGCTAACTGATTGCTTGTGGAAATAGTGGCTTTGAAAGATAAAGCAATATCATCCTGTTGCATCCGTCAGCAAATGTGTACTTAACTTCTTTTCTACTAGTGGCTCTCATGCCTCAGTGTTCTTTGGAAATAATTTGGAGTTCTTACTAAGAACTCTAATTCCTTCTAATTAAAGTAGTCTGGAATTGAGCTTAGTAACCTCAATTGAATAGCACATGGTAGGGTTCTAAAATAAGTGGTTAATGAATTACAGTTTGAGAAAAAAATGCTTATGTGCTTAGCATTCTATTTGGTACTATGAAAAGTATAAAAAAAGTATACTATGTGTTTCTCTTTCTTAGGAAACTTACAAACATATTTATCATATGTCATTCACACGTGGGAAATAACCTTAAGCCAATACAAAACACTATTTCAGAAGCAGTTAAACTGAATCGCTAACAATTCTAGATAAAACAGGTATGGCCTTCATACTCAGAATTAAATAGGGAAATATATTTAATTTTTAACATATGTGCATTTTTAAAGTGCATTAGAAGTACTGATGTGACATGAAAATCTTTATGGGCCCCACCCATACAAGTTGTGCTAAGTGCATGAGACTTCCTGGTATAATTGCCTACTCTCAAAATACATACAACAGGGTTAATAATCCTCCTGTCCCTTTAGGTTCTTTCCTGCACTCATTATTTTTATTCTTTGCTTCTTCCAATCTATGTACTAATTTTATTACATAATAGAGCACAACATCAATAAGAACAAATTCTAGGCCTTAGTTTCCTCTTTGTTTTAATCCCACAATAAAATATGCTCTTTGAATACAGTAGGTGCTCAAAGTTTGTAATAATAAAAATAAAAAACCTCAACCTGAAAATGTATCCATATCATAAGGAGGAAAGAAATACCATATTACATATTCTTTATGAATTAAATTTTCTCAGGACCCAAACTATTTATATTTTCCAGAACTCTCTTTTAGCTTGAAATAGTGGTAAAGATATAATTTATTTTTTACATAATTTAGTGAGCATATATGAACATAAGTATTTTTGAACAGAAATAAGGGTGTTTTGTATTGAAAATCTCTTATGATTGTTGGTAAGCAATGTACATTAACAGAGAAAATGAAAAATGTATAAAACACATTAGAGGTCTATGTGCAGAACAAAGAAAATATTAATATAAAGATAATCTATAAAGGAAAGTTTTCTAAGAGGGCAATTTTTAATCAACATTGAAGAGAAACCATTGGCATACTCTGAAAGTAAAGAAACACAAACATCCCTCCAGGTGATGGAAAAACTATAAAGACTTTGATGAAAACAGCCATTATTAAACAATTTATTGTCAATGACTGTTTGGGGAGAAATTAATAAAATCTGCTGGCTTACCCAACCTGTGTGTATTGAGTACCTGCCATGAGTAAGCCCTCCTCTTGGCACCCAGTGACATTTGGAAATTTAGATAACAGTCTCTGCTCTGTAACAAGTCCAAGATCCAATTTTTTAAAAGGTAGAAGTATACAATGAAGTGCCAAAATTAACTTTATGAATAAAATGAAATGAAAAAGATATATACCAGCAAGAACACAAACTCTGATAACATTCTCTGGAAAAAAAAGAGAAATTTCATAGATCTCTGAAAGATTGTCTATGAAGAAAATTCTATTTTTATGAAGGACATTTTTAGAACATTTTGTTGGGAAGGGATGATAAAACAAGTTGCCATGATGAGCCACTGGAGTCCCATTGCCTCGTTTGCCTATGTGAAAAATGATGCTTTCATAAACTAAGCATCTAAGCATCTTTTGTATAATAGGAGTACCAATTCTAACTGGCAAAATAGTTGTGAAGTTTAAATGAGGTTGTGTTTGTAAAAATCTTGGCAGATAATTCAGCATATAATAAAGATCTAGAAGTGTTGATGAGCATGAAGAGGATGATGCTGATGAAGACGACGATGACTCAGAGAGGAAGAAGAACAAAGGATGAAGCCAAGAAGACAGAACTGAAAGAGAAAGAGAGAAAGAAAACAAAATCCATATTTTTGCCATTTTTTGTTATAATAGATTAGAAGAAGAAAGTAAAAGAGGAAAGGAATAATAACTTGAAATAATCAGGAGGAAATCTAAGGTGATAGATGAAAAACGAGGAGGGGAAAGGGTAAATTTGTCAGAGTTTTCAAAGAGCTATTTGATAGCTTAAATGTCATATTTAAATGATTGTATAATGAAGTAATCAGAGGAAGTAGTGGAATTGGAATGAAGTCAGTTTGGGGACAGAGAAGATAACAGATGGGTACTGTTTCAAAATTGTCATGAAGTGATAGCAGAAAACATGGAAATAACTTGTAAATGTGTAGAAACAAAGAATCGAGGCTTCATCAGATCTAGTGATACAGATTGGAGCCTCATCAGTGTTGCTAGAATTTGAAGCTCAGAAATAATATCAGTTGCAAAGAGAGCATAGAACAGATTGTTCTTTTCTGCTTAGCTCTTCTGTAGTTGAAATGTTTTCATTTCAACCTTGGTACACTCTGCCACTTCAAGACTTAGAGGTATCAGCCTCATCAATAAGAAAGTACTTTATTTACACACATGCATATACATAAAAACACACACCATACTCACACACAGATGATTATTTTTAAGTATATATCTGCTATATTGAAACACTACAGGTAAGAAGAAGGGGAAAATAAATTCGAAGTCTTGTCTCCTGCAATTACTAGCTTTATAAAAGTTAGCAAGACACTTTTTGTGTCCATGTTCATGTCTGGAAAACATCCATATCTATCGTACCCAATAATGATGAAGATGAAGTTATTTATAGAATATGTTTTTCCAAGTCTAAAGGCATAAACATAACATGGTCATATCAATTCCGGTAGCCTAACAGCAGATAATTAATCTACCTTTCACTGTAGGTGGTCCTTTGCTTCCTCCCACCTGTACAAATAAAAGTAATTAATTTAAATCTTGTTCTCTAGTTTCTTTGTCTTTTGTAGTACCAAGAAACTGTACAAAGGCCAATATCTAAGTGATAACAGAAAGCATTCTTATTTCTCAATCTCAAATCCAGACCTCCTCCAAGTGAATAAATGCCTAAAGAATAATAGGTTTATGAAAAATGATTAGAAGATTACTTATAAACTTATGTAAATAGATACAGTAAAATGCATTTTTTCTATGAATGTACTATCAAGAGAAAGATGTATAGTTCTTATTGGATAAAAATTTAAATTGATCAAACATTTTTATTTTTAGAACATTTATAAAATATTTCCTATTATGAGTTTATTTCTTCTCCATTAGCTACTTCCTCTTACATAGAAGTTCTTTTAACTAACTTTGATTCTATGACCTCTACTGTGGATGCCAATATTTCTATCTTTAGGAAATATTTTTTTTGTCAATTTATGTCATTTGCATATTTGCATAATTCATATCTGTTTAGGACCTACTTATGCTTTTCTGCTTGTATTTAAAATATATTATGTATTAACATTACCATTCAAATATCTAAGAATTTTTAAAGTGTTTCCATTAATTTTTCTAGAATAAATGAAATATTTATTGAGTCATTTAATTTCCATGCATTATATTTTGTCTTAGCCATACCACATTATTCCAGGTATGTGGGATTTTAGAATTTTCTGACTTATATCCCATGAGATTTTGTTAAGATTAAAAATTACTTATTAGAAAACAAAGATATTATGCTATTTTCTATCTTTAATAGGCTTAAATTAAGAAAGCAACTCTCAGTTTTGAAGACTGAATTGCCATAACCCCGTGCATTATAAATTTAGTGATTTAACACACTTTGAATAAACTCTGGGATGTTTAAAAGTATAGACATTTATCTTAATAGATTCATGGATCTTTTGGGAGAGGAGAGGGACTAGATATTCTTTGCTTTTATGCTTAACTAAATTATTAAACATACAATTTAACATAAATTGAAGAAGTGCTTAAAATTACATAGGCATGCTAATCATGGACAAAATACCTATCCAGGCAGAAACAATAAAAACAATATTTGAGAATTGCTTTTTAAATTTTTATGTCACATTTCTCATAACAAGTGTTGCAATAAAGTTTTTATTGCTAAACTTAATACAGAATTAGGTCATTCATAAATCTGTTGCAATTAATGTTTTAGGACAAAATAAATATAAAGACCTGTTATTCTTTTAATAAATGCCCATTGCATAAAATACTTTTGTTGTAACTCTGTTCCAAATGGCAAGCTTTCTTATAAATCTTTGAATAACTATCTCAGTAACATTCTGGATTTTTACCAAAAAGCTGTATTTATTCAAGCATCATATTTTTCTATAAAATCTTTGAGAAAACTAAAGTAAAATTTGACACTTCCTTAATAGTGGTGATTTTAGAAAGTTCAATTAAATAAACAATATATTGTTAAATCCTTAATAACAGACAGCATTTCTGTTTTCATATTAATATAATATTAGAGTCATTAGACACTGACCTTATGTCTTGGAATAAATAAACCTTTATAAAATGAACAAGTGAATTAATAAAAATGTGCATCTTTTGTCTATAAGTAAAATATTCTGTATTTGTATGTTTATGAGATATGAATGTTTTACCTGAAAAACTAATCTTCAGGTAGCATATTTATAAAAGAGCATATGCCAGAGCATTATTCAAACTATTCTGATGAGCTAACTATAATTTACAGTTGTATGATAAAATTTCATTTGTATCAACAGAAGAAACTCACCTAAAACATATTATTTTTAAAAAATTTTTAAACTTATTTTTGACATTTATAAAAAGTAATTTTAATACCCACATCACTAAGATCAATAATTTTCTATTCATTAATCAAACCTTGCTGTTAATGTATTTTACATGTCAGATTTTATCCTGTCAAGAATCTGATCTGAACTGTATCATTGCCATGCTTAAGGATTGCCAATATCTATATAATTTGAAAGTCATGTGGGAAACATAGGCTATGGGGTCATATATAAATATAAAAGGCACTGAGTGTAGGCTTCTGGCTTAAATAAAAAACATATACCATGAAGCATTTTATGAACTGTGAATATAATAATGATTCATTAAAAGGCCAAACAAGATTTTAAATGAACATTTTATTTTTATTTTTGTTTTGGTGGTACTGGGGTTTCTGGAAGCTCTTCTACCTCTGGGCTACACTCCCAGACCTATTTTTTATACTTTTTTATTTGGAAACAGGGTCTCTTAAACCAGCACGGCTGGCTTCAAACCAGCGCGATCCTCCTGTCTCTGCCTCCCAAGTGCAGGGATTAAAAGCGTGTGCCACCACGCCCGGCCTAAATGAACATTTTAAATAGAAAGAACCACAAACATTTTTTATTGGAAGTACATCTTTAAAAAATACTCTTAGTTTGCTTTTTTTTTCCTCAGAAGAGTATGGTGAGATATAAAGTTGAGTGCACTTATCTTATTTGAAAAAAAACAAAAAACAAAAAAAAAACTGTGGTCCCAGAACATTCAAAGTCAGGGTTAGGAGATGGAGTGATTCAGTGGAGAAAATGATTGAATTAGGAAGGAAGCTAGCAAATCCCAGCTTTGACACTGTCAAACTAAGGGTGACATTCCAAGTCAAACCTATAATTTTTTAATGAATTTTTATTGATGACTTTTAATTTTTCATCATAATGAAGAATAAAGTGATAGGAACATACATACACACATACATATATACATACATACATATACACACATACATACATACATCTATTGTGCTTCCCTCTGGTTACCACACTCTTCCTCCATTTCCTCTATATGTTACTGAGATTGGTACTAATACTTTTATAGTATGTAGCATTATTTAAACTGTTACCTTCATTATGTCTCCTTTTTCTTCTTACTCACTCAAACCCTCTCCATTGCTGTATTGGACTTTCTATTCCTTTACTGGAGGTCTATTTTGTTACCCAGTTCTTTCTAGCTTCCCCATCCATATGAGCAAAAATATACAAGTATTCACCTTTTTTTTTTTTGGTGGTACTGGGGTTCCTGGAAGCCCTTCTACCTCCGGGCTACACTCCCAGACCTATTTTTTATACTTTTTTTATTTGGAAACAGGGTCTCTTACGCCAGCGCGGCTGGCTTCGAACCTGCGTGATCCTCCTGTCTCCGCCTCCCAAGCGCGGGGATTACAAGCATGCGCCACCACGCCCGGCACAAGTATTCACTTTCTTAAACTGGCTAATCTCAGCACAATATTCTCTAATTTTATCTATTTGCTTGCAAATTACATAATTTTGTTCTTTATGGCTGAATAAAGTTCCACTGTGTGCATATGCCACAGCTTTGTAATTCTTTCATCTGTTGATGGACACCTAGACTGGTTCCATAATTTGGCTATTGTGAATTGTTCTGTTTTAAGCATGGATGTGCATGTATCATTATAATATTCTGACTTTGCTTCTTGGGAAAGATGCTCAGGAGTTGTATAGCTGGGTCATATGGTGGTTCCATTCCCAGGCTTGTAAGAAACCTCCATACTGATATCCCACTGATAATGTATAAGGATTTCTATTTCCCCACATTTTTACCAAAATTAATTATTGTTTGTATGGTTGATTATTGCAGTTCTACTGTAGTAAGGTGAAATCTTAGTACAGTTTTGATTTGCATTTCCCTGAGTACTAATAATGTTGAATTTTTTCATATATTTATTGGCCATTTGTATTTATTCTTTTGAGAAGTGTGTTTAGTTCAGTTGGCCATTTTTTGATCAGGTTATTTGTTTCACTTTCTAATTCTCATTAACTTCAACTGTGAAAGAAGAAATGTGTATTATCTCTAACATTTCACTTAGCTTAAACATGTTACAAAACTACTTTGATATATGGAAAACAATTTTAAGATTATCATCTGAAATCTGTGTCTTGTGCCAAATTCAAAATCATTTAATATATGAAGACTTATTTCTTTTTTAATTGACCCTTTGAGCTAATTCCATTGTATATGGAGCACAATATTCAGACAGGGCTTATAATGTCTTCAGAGAACGCTACTAACTTAACGCTACTTTTAGAATCTCCCTATCTGTTCACAAGAGCTACATTCCATGAAAATTTCACAGCTTATCATGTTTTTAAGAAAAAATTCTTCTTTGTTACATCAAGATTATAATATACACCCAATTTCCTGGTCCAAGCATTTTCGGGTCCTTTCTTTTGATCCTCTATTGCGTTTTGTGTTATGCAAACATCATCTCATTTTTCCCTCACAGCAATACAGTAAGCACTGTATCATTATCCCATTTCACACACAAAGAAATCGAAGCTGTGCGATAATGAAATAAATTGCCTGTAGTCACAGAAATTGGGTCTGCCTACCTCCCTAGGCTCAGGATACGTTGAAGAAAAGGGTAAAAGATGACTCTGATTTTAAGCCTGAGTAACTAGAAAAATGCTTATATAATTAACAATTACAGTTGGCACCAAATTTCAAATAGTATATTTTGGTTTCTGTTAAACATTTTGAACTAGAGCTCCTGATGGGACATGCAAGAAAATACTTTCCCCCCCCTTTTACATCATATTTTATACTTTGCAACTTGGCTAGTTCTGTGAAAACTGACCAATTTGAGCCAAGTATACTGTATGTGTGTATACACATACACCTAAGTTGTATAAGTATACTGTATGTGTGTATACACATACACCTAAGGTGTGTATAGACACCTAAGTTGGTCTCATAATTTGTCTATTGGGAATTGTGTAAGAGAATACTCATCGGAAACTGGCCATAAGGAATTTGATTAGGTCTAGAGAAACAATCAGTTGTAGGTGCGTCAGTCCATCCTCATCTCCAGGGTTAAGTCAACTCTGATACAATTGATAATTTTT
Organism: Muscardinus avellanarius; assembly: GCF_963383645.1. NCBI lineage: Eukaryota > Metazoa > Chordata > Mammalia > Rodentia > Gliridae > Muscardinus > Muscardinus avellanarius. The sequence goes on from NC_137800.1 coordinate 31,950,104, forward strand.
TTACTAGTGACTCCATCTACATATAGCTGCTCAAATAAAATGAAATGCAGCTTTCAGCCTTGGTAAATGCCTGCTAATCAGTTGCCAATTTTAATAAAATTTCATTTCACAAGTGGTCTTTTTCTCAGCTTGAGAGACTGGAAACCTCATGTCCACACAGTGAGATTGGGTCTACTGCTCAAAACAGGACCTTTCTTATGGAAGGCTTATGAGATACTGATATAAAATAGATTAATAAGTTAATGAGTTAGTTATTTTAATTAACCAGGTTAATACCTACCAGACTGCTCCTACCTATGTGAAATATATCTATTTTCCCTGAAGGCAAAATGCCAAATTATATGAAAAAGTTTTTTTTTTTTTTTTTAGTTGTTCAGATCTTGGTTTTATTTTATTCTCTTTTTATGCTGTGCTTTTATTGGTGCAGTATAGTTTCACATCATAATGTAAGTCATGTTGACAGTGACATGTACACACAGCCCTTGGTGCCCCCTAATCTCCTCATTTCCCTTCTTCCCATTACAAAGTACTGAATCTGATGTTGGTATATTTACATATGTATACACATTTAATGGTGGTATTTTAAATAATGATCCTCAGTCTTCTTCCCACCCTTCTCTTAGACCACCTCTCTAGCTCCACTGAAGTTATTATCTGGTGTTCCTCTTGTATCCAAATTACTCCCTAGCTTGCTCATATTAGAAAAAATATATATGACCCTTCACTTTCTGTGACTGGCTAATCTCACAACATAATGTTCTAAAGATCTTTGCATTTTTTTGCAAATGACATAATTTTATTCTTCTTTATTGGTCTGTAGAATTTAATTGTGTGTATTTCACATAATTTTTAATCCATTCATCTGTTGATGGAGACTTAGATTGGTTCCATAATTTGGCTGTTGTGAATTATGCTGCTATGAACATGGGTATGCACATATACTGTAGTTCTCTTAATTTGGCTTCTTTGAAAAGATATCCAGGAGTGGTATAGCCAGATCATATGGTAGATCCATTCTTTGTTTTCTGAAGAATCTCCATAGTGGCTAAACTAGTTTGCAATCCCACTAAAAGTGCAAAGAGTTACTGTTTTCCTACATCCTTGCCCACGGGTTTTTTTTTTTTTTCTTGATTGCCATTGGAATTGAGGTCAAATAGAATTTCAGTGCAGTTTTGATTTGCATCTCACTGTTTGCTAATGATGTTGAACATTTTTTCATGTATCTATTGGACTTTTGTATCTCATTTTTTGTGAAGTGTCTGTTCAATTCAGTTGGTCATTTCGTGATTGAGTTTTTTCTTAGTTATTTTAGGTTCTTTGTATATTCTAGATATTAGTTCTTCTTTCTATTAAGTTTTGTTTTAATTTCCTGAGCTCTGAGTATCTTGTTGATGAAGTTTCTGTGGCTCTATGTTGGAGTGTTGGACTTATGCCATCCTCTAGTAGCTTCAAAGTCTTTAGTGTAACTTCCACATCTTTTATCTATCTCGAGTTGACACCTGGGTAGGGTGAGAGGAATTTACTTCCATTTTTCTATAAATGGATAACCAATTTTCACAATATCATTTGTTTAAAAGTCTGTCTTTTCTCCAACTTATATGTCTGAGACCTTTGTAAAAAACCAACTGTCTATAAGTATGTGAATTTGTTTATGTATTTTCTATTATGTTCTTTGGATGTATGTGTCTGCTTTTGTACCAATACCATGCTGCTTTAATTATTATATCTATGTCATATAATTTGAAGTTAGGAATTGTGATGATTTCTGCATGGTTCTTAGTGCTACAAATTGCTATGACTCTTCTGGATCTTTTATTTCTCCACATCAAGTTTATGACTAATTTTTCTAGTCTATGAAGAATGACATTGATATTTTGATAGGGATTGCATTGACTCTGTGGATCACTTTTGGTAGAATGGCCATTTTGATAATACTTATTCTGCCTTTCTTCAGTTTCTTTCTTTAGTTTTTATGATTTTGTAGAAGTCTTTTACATTCTTGGCTATGTTTTCTCTAAGGTATTTTATTGGTTTTTGAGGTTATTGTGAATGCAATTTTTCTTAATTTCTTTTTCAGTATATGTTCATAGTTGGCATATAGAAAAGGTACTCATTTTTGTAGGTTGATTTTGTATCCTGATACTTTGCTGAATTTGTTAATCAGCTCTGGTAGTCTTTTGGTTGAGGTTTTTGGGGATGTTTCTAGATATAGATCATGTCATCTGCAAATAAAGATAATTTTAATTTTTTTCTATTTAAATTTCTTTGATATCCTTCTCTTGTCTTACTGCTCTGGCAAAAATCTCGAGGACTATATTGAAAAAGAGTAGTGATAGTGGGCATTCTTGTCTTGTTTCTGATTTTAAAGGGAATATCTGTAGATTTTCCCCTATTCAGTACGATGTTGGCTTTATTTATTATATATTGTTTAAATGATATTAAGTTACATTGCCTCTATTTCAATTTTATGCAGTATTTTTAAACATAAATAGGTATTAGATTTTGTCAAATACTTTTTCAGCATCTATTGAAATGATCATGTGATTTTTGTCCTTACTTTTATTTACATGGTGAATAATGTGTATTGATTTATATATGTTGAAAAAGTCTTGCTTTCCTAGGATGAAACCAGCTTGGTCATGTTGTACAATTATCTTGATTTGATTTTGAATGCACATGAATAATATTTTGTTTAAAATTTTTACATCTGTGTTAATCAATAATATAGACCTATAAGTTTCTTGAGATATCTTTATCTGGTTTTGATATTAATGTAATACTGGTCTTATAATAGGAGCTTGAAAAATTATATCTCTTGACTTAATGGATTAACTTGTGAAGTACTGGGTTTAGTTCTTCTGTAAAGGTTTTGTAGAATTCAACTGGAAATCTATCTGGGCCTGGGCTCTTCTTTGGTGGTAGACTTTTTATTGCTGTTCCTCTCTTTGCTTTCTGTTAGTTTAGGTATTCTATATTCTCTTGGTTTAATTTAGGTAGGTTTTATGTGTCTAAAAACCTTTTGATTTCTTCTATGTTTTCTAATTTACTGAAATATAAAATTTCAAAGTAGTTTTTGATGTTCCTCAAAAATTTCCCACTGTCTGTGATGCTGTCTCTTTTATTATTGATGATTTTAATAACTTGGCTTGATTCTCTATTTTAATTAGGTTGGCTAATGGTCAATCTTGTTATTTTTTTCAAAGAACCAGATTTTTCTTTTGTTAATCCTCTATATTTATTACTATTCTCTATTTCATTGATTTTTGCTTTAATTTTAATTATCTACTGCATTTTGCTGGCTTTGGAATCATACTGTTTCTGTTTTTCTAGGTCCTTGATGTGTGTCATTAGGTTGTTTATCTGAAGATTTAATGTTTTTCTTATCTCAGCATTTAATGCTGTAATTTTCCTCTTAATACTGCCTTCAAAGTGTCCCATAGATTTTGATATGCCATGTCTTTATTTTTGTTTAATTCCAGGAATATTTTATTTTTATTTCTGTGCTGATCCATTCTCACTGAAGAATGTATCAGGCTCCATGTATTTATGCAATTTCTTTTGGTCTTCCTGTGGTTGGTTTCTAACTTTATTCCATTGTGATCTTGGAAGATATGTAAAATTATATTACATTTTTAAATTTTCTAATGTTTGCTTTGTGGCCAAGGATATGGTCTATTTTGGAGAAGGTTCCATGGGCAGCTGAGAAGAATATGTATTCAGATGTTGCTGGTTGAAATATTCTGTTAGGTCCACATGGTTTATGGTGTTCTTTTGATCTGAATAGTCTTTGCTCATCTTTTGTCTGAAAAATTGATCTAGTGGTATGAGTGGTGTGTTAAAGTCTCCCAATATTATTGTATTTGGGTCTATTTAAGACCTGATATCCCAAACGTTTTGTTTTGCAAACACGGGTGCACTCACATTTACACATAAATGTTTATTATCATTATATATTATTGTTGGATTGTTTCTTTTATGAGTAAGAAGTGCCCTGCTTTGTCTCTTCAAATATGTTTTAGCTTAAAGTCTGTTGTATAAATATAATTGTTGCTAAACCTTCTTTAATTGGTCTCCATTTGCATGATATATATTTTCCCTCCCTTTCGCCTTTAGCATAGGGATATCTTTGGCTATAAAGTGAGTTTTTACAGGTAGCATATAGTTGGATTATGTATTTTAATACACATCATCAGTTTATCTTTTAATGGAGGAGTTAAGATCTTTGATATTTAGTTATTATTGAGATATAATTTTCGCTTTCTGTGATTTTGAGTTCCATTTTCTGTTTGATTCAGTATTATTTCTTTTTTGCTTAGTTTCCCATCTGGTGGAGTTTGCCTCTTTTTTGATTCTGGAATTTGCTTCTTATTTCTTCTTTGTGTTTTTTTTTTTTCTTTAAATATTGTTTCTAGTGCTAGTTTGATAGTAATGACTTCTTTATGTTTCTACTTGTCTTAACACATTTTTATTTTTCCATCAATTTTGAATGATATTTTGGCTAGATAAAGCATTCTTTGCTGGAAGTTATTTTCTTCCAGGGTCTGAAGTATATTATACCAGTCCCTCTGAGCATTCATGACTTGGGTTGAGATTTCTGGAGTGACTTTTATTGTTTTTCCACTGAATGTCACCCATTATCTTGCTCTCACTGCTTTTAAGATTCATTCCTTGGCCTCTATGCTAGTCATTTTGATTATTATGTGGCATGGGAAGGTCCTTCTTTGATTATGCCGTAACAGTATTCTGTATACCTCCTATAGGTGAATGTCCAAGTCTTTTCTATTTTTGTATAATTCTTTGAAATTATTTTTGTGAAAAGGTTTCTTAGGCCCTTTGTTTTTACTTCTAGACCTTTATGCCTTTTATCTATAAGTTAGGACATCTCATATTGTACCATATTTCTTGGATGTTTAGGTTGTATTGTTGTTATGTCTTTTGAATATTGTTGACTGTGTTTTCAGTTTGAATGAACTGTCTCTAAAAGTGATATCCCGTTTTCCATGTAGTATATTAGAGTTGGTTTCTATTGTGGTCTTTAACTTATTTATTGACTCCTTTGTTTTGCTCAATACTTCTTTCTGCTTCTTTCTTAGACCCTCAATTTCCTCATTAATTTCCTGTATACTTTCTTTGAAGCTTTTCATCATATTAAAGATCAAATTTCAAAATTGTCCTTCTTGAATTTCCTGCTAGTCAGTATCCATATTCTCCATTGTTATTGAGTTGTAGAAGTATATTGTTTCCTCACAGTTCTGCATTCTTATATTTTCAGAGTTCTCAGGTTTGTATTTCTGTTGTTTTGGCATCTTCTTCTTTGTTTGTAAGTCCTGCATCTATTTGTTATCCTTTTATAATAGTGTATGCTGGAGGTATATATTTGTCTCTACCAATTGGATTCATATAATCAAACTTTTGAGTTTTTCCTCAGTTATTTTTAATTAGATATAGTTCTTAGTGCAGGAAGAAAGGAGCTGCTGATTGGTGGCAGGCTGCTATGCTTTCCAGGTCCAAACTCTACAGGGCACTATGATGTTATCTCCTATAGCCTTCTGGTTGGGGTTTAATTATTTACAGACACCAGCCTGCTCTGGTGATTGTGAGCCTGTGATTCTGCTGAGTGATGACCTCCAGCTTCTGTGGCCAGTGGGCTTAGGTTCAGCAAAGGTGGCAATTTTTATGCTCTGAAATTGTGGCCCAGCTCACTGAGCCTGATGGCCTCTAGGACACTGCCCCTGATCTGCTTGTTATTATCATGTGAAGGATGTCAGTTACTAGCATGCAGGCTTAAAACTGCTGGTACAGAGGGTGTTGAATTACCAGTCTGTAGCTGTGATCAAATGAGACTTACCCAGCCCTTGGCCTCCTGGCCTCCTGGCCTCCAGATATGGCCTGGCCAAAATAGTGCCACCACCACTCTTTCCCCAAAGTCCAAATTCTGGCAGGCAGAGATTGTATAGTTCTAAGCCTAAGGCTTGTGTGGTTCTATTTTCTAGCCCCAAGATACCACTGCTGCTCTGGGTAGGTGCAATCACAAGAGCCCTTGTTGACTCAGGCATCAGTGTTTGTAGCAACCAAGCATGACCAGGCACAAGTTCATTGCTTTCCACACCTGCAACTTTGTGGGCTGAGTTACTTCCCCCTAGACACCATAGCTAACAGTCCTGTGATGATCCCTTGACACTACAATGGCCTGGTAAACTGCAAACTGTAGATCCTTTCCACCAGAATGCATTTAGGGGCTATCTGCAAATTTATATTTCACTGTGTATGAAAGTAGCTTCATCCTGCCTCTGTACGGTTGATTTTTTAAAAAGTCTCAGACCCCCATAAATCTATTTCCTTGTCACACAAGTTCCTGTGGCCCTGAAGGGCAATCTCCTGCTGGGATGGCTTGTTAACTTAAGGCTATCTTGGTGAACACTACTTCTACTGCTTTCCCTCCATGTCTCTCAAGAAGAGATGAGTTCAGCTATAGCCGCAGGGTGAGGTTGGGTCCTGTGGGTATCCCGCTCTTTGTTGAGTATGGAGCAAAATGCTGACCACTCTTGATGATGGTCTGTAGTTGCTGGTTTCACAATCATCTACTGTTTCTTTGTTTGCTATCTCTGAGAGTCAAGGTTCCAGCAGCTTCCAGCCTTGGCACAGCCTGGCCAAGATGGTGCTGCTGTAGCTACCAGTGCTCTCCATTCAACAAATGAGACACATAGAGCTCTTTACAACCTTGTGCTGCTTCTTCTGGTTTTAATTTCACCACATTTCAACTTTCATTGTTTAGCTGAGCTTTTTGCTGCTTTTCTTCCTTTGTCAAGAAGCAGCCTTCCAGTAGTTGAGTTCTGAGTCTCAGAGCAACTAATACACAGTTTCCCTCTATGTCACCATCTTATCCCAGTGGACAAAGATTTTTTTAAAAAAGCATTAAGTGATTGATTGTTTGGTATAAAATCAAAACAAGAAGAGCTATTGGGATGATGCCAATATTTAATAACACCATTTTTGTTTCCACAGTGAAAGGGAACTCTCACAATGTCGTAGGAATAAAGATCATTCATTAGGATATACATCTTTATAGACACTTCTTAGATTTATATGATGAAAGAATTTCCCACACTCTTGCATTCTGATCTTGAAAGTTTGTTTGGAGGTTCTCCAAATAGACCTATGATTCCTCTTTCCTCTTAACCAAATAGGTCCCCTTTGGCTGAGAGATTATTTCTTTTAAACTAAGAATCTAATTTCTTGAGATAACAATCTACACTAGTCAGATAAGGCAACTATAATCTTCAATAGGAAGTGAAGATCTGACGTGAGTGTCATAGGCATTTGATTTGATTATTTCTTGTTTTTATGCAAATGTGCCCAACATACTGCTGATTTTTATGGTATCAATATTAGTAGTAACTCTCAATTTTTATTCCTAATTCTTATTCTTCCTTGTTATTTATTTATTGTATTTCTAAGTATATTTTTTCAAATTTATGATCTAGCCTGTGTGTGTGTGTGTGTGTGTGTGTGTGTGTGTGTGTGTGTGTGTGTGTTTGAACTGACCCTGAGAATGTAACCTAATTTTTTTGTATTTCCATGTAGGCAAGGGTACTATCTCATTATCTCCTCCCTCTCCTAACTCAAATGTTCAAAAACTAAGTGCTAATATCATGTATTGATGCATATAAAAGAAATTGCTTATCTTTTGGAGTATTTAATGTTCTAAAAAGAAATACATGCTTACCAAAATATAATGAATAAATGATCAGACTTTATACATTATTTCCTATTTATTTGTTGAAAAATAGTTTTGAAATACAGCATGTATCTATACCATATTTGCAAGCATTTGGGAAAATCATGAAGAAAAATAGAAAAAATAAATAGCTATATCAAAGTTGTATCTAAGGAGCTCATTTGTGCAAGGGACTTATATGAATAGAACAAAATGAAATACAGTATGAGCTACAATGGATTATATATGTTATTTCAGAAACAGGTGTTTTGGTGGATCAAAAAAGAAAGAGTTCCACAACCCCAAATTGTCAGAGAAGAGACTTAACAGATATAGAGAGAATAATATTCTTCTTACCATTTGAATTTAAGCTAATTGAGATTATGCAAAGCATAAGAAATAATACTTTAATTATTTCCCTCTAAGTTTAATTGGTATGTATAATTAATAATTTTATAGTGAAAGTATGGAGAGTTTCCTGAAGAGCCCTATCCATTTAAAAATGAATTTTCAAGTATACAACTATATTAATCATAAAGTGGCCAATTTCCATTTATGAAATATGACTATATAGTTAACCATACTTTTTGATAGTTAAATAAGCTTATTCTTTCCAATCTATTATTCATTTCTTGTCTTACACCCCTTCATGCGATTGTTATATAAGGAATATCAAGAAGAAAATGTATATCTAGTTTTAAGAGACTCTATGGATTACAGCAATAAACACTTTCTATATAAAATTATTTTTCAGGTGGGAGTAAGGAATTCATATCTATTCATTATTGAATCATTTTTTAAAAACTGACTATGCAGGCTGTGGAAATAAGCTATAAAACTTTACATGTTTGCAATTGTTAAAGTGTTTTATTAGAATATAGATTTGGCACATTGCCCTCATTTTATTTTAGTGACTGAGAGTATTGCTTAAAAGAACATTCTTTTTCTCAGATTGATGAGCATTTTTTAGTCATTTCTTAAATAGTAATGGAGGGACATTGCCCCCAGCAGGGAAAAATGAGAATAGAAATACAGATCAACTATCTCAATTCATTTAGAAGTTAATGAGTATGTGTATGAGAAATGGCATACATTGACAAGAAGTGATCTTAGGAATAAACATGTAATATGACCAGCTATTGTGTTAGCTCTATTTTATCCCATCATCATCTACATTTTCAAAGACAAAAGCTTTAAAATTATTGTATATACATTTGTACATTGAAAAATATGTTATTTAAAATAGCTCATAGTTAACATGTATACCCCAATAATCATAAATGTGTTAGGGTAAATAAAAATAATTTTAAAATTTGTCTTGTAATCTTTACATATCATAACTATAGATAAGAGCTCTATGGCTCATATAAACTAACCATTTTTCTCTAATCCACATGAAATCAAAATAAGTGTGTGTATTTCAACATCTGAGAAATAATTATGTTTCTAAAATATTGTTAGATTTTGGAACTTAAATGTGTGTTGTTTTATAAATATAAGAAAATTATAATGCAAATACAAGAAGAAGTGGTATATGATGTTTTCTTCTCTATGACATTGCGCTGAAGCACTGTTCCACTATTACAATGGGCAATTTACAATTTATGATGCATTGCATACTGTATTGCCACATTTCAGGCTAGCTTTTTTTTTAAAATTTAACTTCCAGAAGGAATGAACATTTTGAAGCATTTTCAGATACAAGCTTTTAAAGTTATTTTTTTCCTCTCTCTCTCTCTGGCCTGCTTTCTCCCCTCTCCCACCCTCTGTCTAAAATTGAGAACTTTAGAACATCTCAGTGTCTGTGACGAGATTGAATTTATGTATGGTTGACATTTAAAATAAAATGTTATTGCAGAAAATGTCAAAGTGTAGAAGTTAACTCATCTGTTGAAGGAACTTAATATACTTTGTAACCTTGTAATTTTTATCAGATTTAAAAGATTTATTTTGTCATAAATAAATGATATTGTCCATAAACTTAAACTTTTTTGGAGTAAATAATAGTCATTGAGTAAAATAAATTGAAAAGAAGGAATTTAAATAGTCTTTAAATAGTCTAGGATGGTGTAGTAGTGTAGTTTGAAAAAATAAAATTCCAATATGAGAAAATATCTACTTGTACTTAAAATAATCAAATCATCTGCATACCTTCTGAACATAAAAAATTCTATGATAAATTAAAAATATTAGAATAAAACATGTTCACTAGAAAGCCATTTTTCTTCTCACTTGGTTGAGTACTATGAAATAAAACAGTGAGAAAATATATTTTTAAATTATTATATTAATATCCAACACAGAGGAGCTCTCTACTCCCATCACTCTGTTCTTCTCTTCAAGGGAAATATAAAGTAAAGGACATATCCTCATTGTCAAATTACTTAGGAATCTGATTAGGAAGATTAAACATATACATGAAACAAATTGCTACAAGATTCATTGAAAATTAAAAGTAAAATATTATTGATGAATTTCTAGAAACCAAAGAAATACCTAATAAACAAGTCAAATGAAGCTTGTGAGCCTTGTCATTTTCTATTTAATGCTACACATTTTATAAAGAAGGACTTTGTATAGTTTATTTACTTGTTGACTCTTCAAAACATTTTCAGTAGTATTAAGAATAAACTTTTCTTGTTTTAAATTTTAATAAACAATTTTTAAATGTTACTATAAGCACAAAATATTTTATATATTTAAATCTTCAAATACCAAGTGTTTATTTTATGCTGGAAATTAAGACAATGCTTTTATTTATTTATTTAGTGATACTAAGGATAGAACCCAGGGGCATTCTACCTCTGAACTACACCTTAAGCATATTTTTATTATTTATTTATTTATTTATTTATTTATTTATTTATTTATTTATTGGTGGTAATGGGGTTCCTGGAAGCCCATCTACCTCTGGGATACACTCCCAGACCTATTTTATACTTTTTTATTTTTGGAAGCAGGGTCTCTCAAGCCAGCGGGGCTGGCTTCGAACCAGTGTGATCCTCCGGTCTCGCCTCCCAAGCGCGGGGATTACAAGCATGTGCCACCACGCCCGGCTTTTATTATTTATTTTAAAAACAAGGTCTCACTGAATTGCAGAAGGACTCACTAAGTAGCTGAGGCTGACCATGAACCTATGTCTCAGCCTCTCAAGTAGTGGTATTATAAGCAAGCACCACCATGACTGACTTAAAACAATATTTTCATAAAGTTATAAATACTAATGTTAATTAGCAACACAAACATGCCCATCTATTTACATTTTACTCTACAGGGAGCAGCATGGTGACTGCATCTATGAAAGATAAACTATCTCAATATCTGGTCAGCTCACAATTTATTGCTAATACATTTTGCCTTAATTCCACTCAGATGCTTCAACTCAATTAAGGCGACTATCAGACTTCTCATACTCCTTAGGGAGCTTTGACATCTGGAGCAAAATGTTGTATTTCTCAATGTCTTCCTTTATCCAAATATTGCACTAAAGTTTATTTTGTTGTTGTTGTTTATTTGGACATTTTTTATTGTGTCAATGCTGAACTGTCAAGAAAGAAAAAAGTCATTGGTAACCAACAACTAAATGATATAGGGAAAGTAAAGAGGGTAAGGAAATATCAAAACCAGGTTTCATTTCAGGGAAGTTGCTAAGCTGGTGGTTAGAATATAGACTTATAAGGTTGTGTTGTATAGACTGTAATAGAAATTAAATATACAGTGTTTTTACTTTTAACTCAAAAACATCTGCTTTTCTAGTTGAAAATACCTTAGTTATTTTTTTCCTTTTATTGGTGCAGTATAGTCTCACATCATAATGTAATTCATAGGGATAGTGACATAAATGCACACAACACTTGGTGGGCTTTCCCCCCAGCTCCCTCCCCACTTTCTCCTTCCACATACAAGATACTGAGATTTGCATTGGTATTCTCACATATGTATAAAATTCCAATGAGGTGTTCCCTTCATGAGTTCTCCTCCTCCCATATGCTCCCCTAGACCACCTCCCTTGCTCCACTGGGGTTTCTGCTCCATTATCCAAAGTTCCTCTTATATTACTCCTTAGCTTCCACATATAAAAGAAAACATATTTCTGAAAGTAAACATATCTCTCCACTTTCTGTGACTGACTAACCTCACTTGGATGGACTTGGAGAACTTTCTGCTAAGTGATATTAGTAATTTGTTTACAAATGACATAATTTTGTGCTTTATTTCTTAGTAAAGTTCATTGTGGGTATATACCATAATTTTCTAATACATGAACACCTACGTAGGTTAGTTTCATAATTTGACTATTGTGAATTGTGCTGCTAAAAACATGGAAATGCGTGTATTGCTATTCTGATTTCAGTTCCAGTTTTTGAATTAAAAGTAATAACACTAAGATACCCAGGAGTGGTACAGATGAATCATACCATGGATATATTTTCATTTTTTTGAAAAATTTCACTCTGATCTCCATAGCAGCTGTACTAATTTGCAATTCCACCAACAATGTAGAAGAGTTCCTAACTCCCCATATTATCAACGACATTTATTATAGTTTAACTTCTTGATGATTGCCATTCTACTTTTGGTTGGATGGAATCTCAGTGTAGTTTTAATTTGCATCTCCTTGTTTGCTAATGATGAACATTTTTTCATGTATGTGTTGACCATTCTTAGTTCTTCTTTTCTGAAAATTCTGTTTATTTCAATTGCCCATTTTTAATTGGGCTATTAGTGATTTTAGTGATAAGTATTTTATGTAATTTGAACATTCTAGATACTAGTCCTCCATCAGAAGAATAGCTGATAAGTGATGAAAAATATTATGATTCTCTAAAAGAGTAGAAAGAGTTTATTTAGTTTAGATTTCTTGGTCCAGGGATGAAGCTCAGTGGTAGAGTGCTTGCCTAGTCTATGCTGGGCCTTGGGTCTAATTACCATCACTATATAAAATAAAATAATATAAAAAAAAGTTTGGATTTTTTAAACTAATTGTATACAATGACAGGCCATTAAACACACCCACCCTCCCATACACATACTGTTTCTGGTTCTGCAGATTGAACCAGGGCCTAACATATGCTTAGCACCTTCTTTACCACTGAGCTGAACCTCTAGCCCAAATAAAATAATTTAAATTGTGTTTGAGAGCATACGAAAGGCTATTCATCTGCTGCTGCCCAATTGATGGGTAGAGATCATGTAGCCAGCTTTATTCCCAGGTTTGAGTTTTACTATCTGATTCACAGTATGGAGCATTCTGCTTCTGAGCTGAACTTTGTATCCTGTGGATGTACAATTTTGTTTGGAGCGTGATTTCTCTCAGGTATCAAGACGAAGAGAATAAGGACAAGCTATTTAACCATGCTGATTAAACTTGAAATGAGCCAACATAGAGAATTTAAAAAGAAAAGCAAGCTCTGGAAAAGGCAGTTTCTCTGTGAGCTCAATTTCTCAAGTTTTCTGTCTCCCATTCTAGTTACAATCGTTACAATCACCAGCAATTAAGACATTTGTCCATGCCAACTACTCAGGGTTCTTGCTTTTTGCCACTGTCCACTATCCCCAATAGCCTCAAAAGCATTTTTTGATATTCCAAGAGAGAAATTTGCCTAGGATTTTTTAAAAATAATAATTATAAATTTATCTGGACACTAATAAGCACTTAACTTTTAACCCAAAGCACTGAACTCTTGTACCTCATAGGGCACGAATCATGGTCCTGTGTTAAAGAAAAAAATTAAGAGTGAAAGTAAGTTTTGTGAGTCATCGTTCAACAATATTGTTCACTTAATTAATGGAGAAATTTCCCTTGGCAGTGATACATTTGTGGGGAAGAGAACTCTGCCCCCTCATGAATGAAAAATGTTTGAATTAGGACACCACAGCCACAGCCTGTGAAATCTTAAAGTGTCCAAATAAATTTCTAATTATAGAAAGATTCTCATTAAATAGTGAACATGTATAATTACAGAAAGGTTTTCTCTTAATTAGAATCTCATCAGAGCCTCCATCTGCATTGAGATTTTGATAATAGAGGTCAGGACCTTTTGGGGCTGGTGGGGAAAAGTAGGTCAAAATATGAGGAAGTTGTAAGATTCGTCATGAAGTTTGGGGCATAAATAATTTTTATTGAGCTCTGGAAAAATCACCTCAAAAATAAATGTGGGTATGAAATGTAAAGACTGGTTGTCAGCATGATTCACACTGAGGGTACCTGACAGGCAGTTAGACTCTTAGCACTACAAATTAAATATACATTGTTGAGCTGTATATATTTCAGACTTAAAAAAATTGCAATAGGGAGAGAAGACAAAAAATGTTGAACTCTGTAGCAGCAAATTTGCTGTTTAATGCAGGATTTCATGTATGGAATCATGGTTATCCTACCGATAAATTTTAGACAGCATTTCCCCAGGAAGCCATAAAACAATTTAATTTGAGAAGAAAGCTTCAATTGAGCACTGAAGTTTATATTGCATGCTAATTATGCCAGTGCATGGGGATCTACTTATTATAACATGGACAGTAAAAGTAAAGAGACAGAAGACCCTGTTTGGTGCTTTTTTATTTTTTTATATAATGAAAATTTGCTACCCTGAATAGCATCCTCTTTCTTTAAAGAATGATTGTTATTTAGATTGTTTCACATAAGGTACCATTTCTACAAGGTAATTATACTTAAATGTTGATGTGTCCAGTGGAATGAAAGCCTGGCTGAATAATGAGAATTCTTCAGGCAATGGGAATATAATGATACCTAAGCTATAGTGCTTGCCTTGAACAGCTCAAGGACACATGGCCAAATAATTACAATTCAACATTATCGACTATAAAACAGAACGTCTAAGATAGCGAAGAGACAGAGTAAGAAGGTACAAAGACTTAGGTGTGCCAACTTCAGTCATTTATTTCTCTTGATAAAATGTACTGGTAAATTGTATTAATCCAAATCAATATCTACTCATTCAGTAAGCAGTTTGTTTAAGGCACTGGATTAATCTCTGAAAACAGAACTTGAAATTGTGGTCCTTGCCCTCAAGGAATCTAAGATTGAACGGTGGAAATAAACATATAAATAATGAACCTGAACACAAAATAGAATGCATTAAATGATAAATCAAGGACCAACTGATTGGTGGTATTAGAACAAAATACTTTCTTTTCTTTTCTTTTTTTTTTCATCTCTCTGGCCACTGACCTAATTTATGTACCCTCTTCTATAGGCTGACTTAATGCAGCAGGATTCCACTGGCTTCACTTTCCTTCATCCACTTTATTCATTTCATATTGGACCATACCTAGGGTGAACCAAAACTTTAATGTCCAAAAAAGTATATATCTAACAATAAAGGGGGAATTCATAATTCATAATATTGCATCAATATAATAAGCATGAACCAAGACTGTCCCAGACAAATAAGAATGGTAGATGACCCTATTTACACCTCATCCTAATTAATTCCAAAGTGAACATTTAAAATGCAACTTGGTTATGATGCAACCTTCTGAAAGGGAAGGTACTAGATAGTGAAATTGAACCACTTGTATTGTATGCATATAAGAATACATCATCACAATGAATCCCACTAGTTTATATAAATATAATGTACTAATTAAAGAAGATAGAAAAATACAAAGAAGAAAAAGAAAAAAGCAGAAGTTTATAATCTTTTCATCTGGTGGAATAGTTGTATATTTTTATATTCAAATTCATTAAAACCTGCTGGCCATATTAAAAATATGTGTCAGTGTATATAGAAACGGTTCCCCTGTTTCTAACTGAACTTAGTATGAAAGTGTATCTTCCCCATTTAAAAAAATCATTCAGTGGTTCTCCCTTACCCTTGATGATATATCCCCTTTCTCTTGAGCATGAAAATGTTTTCATGACCTTATATCTTCTTCCTATTTCAGTAAAATATTTTCTTACCATCTTTTATTTTAAGGCAACTGTTACACATCTCCTGTGTCCTTCTGCTGTTCTCATTTACAATTTATATTTGAAAGTTCTTTTCAGAGGTTAGTGAGTTATTAATGTATATATTTGCAATTTCCCTAGATTAAAAGTACCCTCAGTGAAGGGACATATTATATCTTTTTTAATCCTTAGTAATGAACACAGCATTTGACACATTTGTAAGTGCTGAATTACTATTTGTGTATAGAAAAACAAGTGAACATATTCATATTTTATGATGTGGGTAGAGAGTAAAGGGTGGTACTCAAGAGTTCATTACCGTAGCAGCAGAGAGCAGACTGGTGGTTTCCAGGCCTGGGAAAGTGAGGAGGAGGGAATGCATTATGTTTTAAAAATCTCATTGTGATAATGATGTTTAAGCTGAGCTTAAAGGAAGATACTTTTTATGGGAAAGATGAGAAAGAGGACATTTCAGAATGACACTTCATGATTGAGAACAAAGGCTATAAGAATGATTTATTTTCTTAGAAAGATTTTCAAATTGAAGTAAGTTTTGAATACATTTGTAAAATGTACAGGTAGGAATAGAGATTATCAGTAAGACATTCTGAAAAATGATGGGAGTCTGTGAATGCAATCGAAGTTGCATTTATCTCCATTATCGTGCTGATATAGGTGCAGTTTGAGAAATGGCCTAAAAAGACCTAGGATTTCATAATGCCTTTTCTCTTGAGTCTAAAGGGTAAAGATCCTATTATTTTGTAAGCTAGTGTCCCATGAAAAGGAAATAGCTAGGGTTGCTTCGTGATATCCCCTAATCCTAAACTCTCCAGTGGGGTGTTTGGTCCCACTGAGGATAACAGAAGGAAGTAAATTAATTACCTTCTTCTTCCCTCTGTTCATCAATCTCATGCTCCCCATGTATTAACCAAGATATTATTTATTTATTTATTTATTATTAGGGTTCTTTTTTTTTTTTGCTATACTGGGAGTTGAACTAGAGGCATTCTAGCTCTGAGCCCCCAGCCATATTATTTATTCTTTATTTTGAAACAGGGTCTCACTAAGTTGCAGAGAGCCTTATAACTGGCTGAGGCTGAGCACAGACCTGTGATCCTTTTGTCTCACCAAGTACTAGGATTACAAGGGTGTGATACCATGCCCAGCCTTCAAGACAATTTCTTTTTTTTTTTTTTTTTTTTTTTTTTTTTTGCGGGTCTGGGGATGGAACCTAGGGGCATTCAAACTCCAAGCTACAGCCCCTGCCCTATGTTTATTCTTTATTTTGAAACAGGGTCTTACTGAGTTGCAGAGGGCCTCGCTAAGTAGCTGAGGCTGTCTGTAAACCATGATCCTCCGGCCTCAGCCTCCTGAATGCTGGGATTACAAGCATGTCCCACCACGCCCGGCTTCAAGACATTTTTTAAAGAGGACAATTTATAAACTCATCTTGAAACTTGCTTACTCAAAAGATGCATATTCACGTGACTGAAAAAAAATCATTGGTATTAAAAACTTTAAAATAACAAAAAATCTCAACTTTTCTTCTACTGGGCTCTTCTCTCTTCCACATAATTATTTCTCTCAGGGATATTTTTATAACCCCTGTTTCTGGCATCTCAAGATGCAGGTTCACATCAGGAGAGCAATAATTTTTTTCCTAAGAATTTGAACCAAAGTTTTTGAATTAATTCTCACTGGCCTGAATTTGGTCATGTACCTTTTCCTAACCAATCCTTGTAGACAGATTAATGCATTCTCAGAGGGGCCTGCCCTGTATTACACGATCATGCTGGAAAGGAGGAGAAATAAACTCCACCAAAGAATTCGTTCTGAGACTCTAGAAGAACAGCGTTTCTTAGGAAACTGAGAGAGAAAAGCACACCGAGCTTTAAGAGCTACAAGTACCAGCACATCTTGCCAACTTTTATCTTCTCCAGACCAGTGGTAAATAGCTTTCCTGTTTAGATATTTTACTATCTCACCAAATTCTGCTCTCTCTGCTGTGAAACATTATGAAAAATGAAAAAAGCAAATTCCTACAGCATTCTTTTCTTTCTACCTGTTTAACCCAACGGAGGCCAACAGCTAGAGAAGATACAATTTTTAATTCAATTTCAAATTTGTTTATTAATACTAGTTTAAAGTAGTACATTTTTCCAGTTCATTCACTATAAAAAAAAACTATTCTGGAAATAATAGTGTACAAAATAAAATAATGGGTACAGAGTGAGAGAAAATAGTTTGAAATGAATGAGAATCTCCAAGAAAGATCAAAGATCATGTTCTATGAATAACTACACATGAGAACAATGCTACCTTCAACCTTTTAAAGCCTAGTTTCCCCACGCCTTGGCCATTTCAACAAGATTTCTTAAGCAATGTCACAACTCTACGCTTATTTTCCTCAAATTTACATACTGGTTAAAACACATAAACTGTTATTTTTACAAAGAAAATTGTCAAATATCAGAATTTCATAGGCTTCAGCATAATATGATTCAATTCATGAACCTTGGCTGAAGTCCTCTATTCAGTAATTCTATAAATATTCTGAATTGTACATGTTCCAAAGTGTCTATACTATCTCCCTTCTAATGTGGATTCTCCTATTTTATTTCTCATATGGGAGCATGACATTCAAGTTGTGTGATATAAGACATTCTAGAGAAATCCATGTCTCGCCACCTTCTTTATCTTTTCATGTGATACGTTATTTGATGGTATTATGGTAGGAACAGCAGGAATCATTCAAGAACTGATGTTGACATCTGTCGCTGCCCCGACTCTCTGCAAAGCAACTTGTTCAGGTCCAAGGAAATAAATGTACTAAATATAACACAAAACATTGAGGTAGCATAGAGACCAAATTATATTTTAAAATACTATGTCAACACATACTTAAAATATATACAAAAATCTACCTTTGTGTTTTATATGATCAGTTATGTATACAGATGCAGACTCATACTCGGTTATATGTAAATATAACCTTACATTTTTCATGTATATAGTATATGCAGATGACTTTATATGAATGCTTCAATCTGAGTTGATGCTTTTAATAAAAGGAAACACTTCTACTGACAATATATACATAGATGAGGAAACCAATGCCTATCTCAATATCCTGTATGGGGAAGGGAGGAGAGCTGAGGAAGCCAAGGAAAAAGTCACCAAGTGCTGTGTGCTTATATGTTACTATCCCTATATTGTGATGTGAGACTATAATCTACCAGCAGGAGTATAAAAATAAAGTAATATTTGTGAAAACAGTAATTATGAGACCCACATTTGTTTATTATGACTCCATTATTAGTAAAATTATACAAATAAAAAAGACAAAAGCATTCTTTCCAAAATCAGAGTGTTTCATAGAGATCTGAGATCTAAAACAGGGTTTTATGTTTAGAAAAGTAACATGTGTGCAAGAAATAAAACATGTACTCTGTGAGACAAAGATTCTTTTCAAAGAAAATTTCAAAGCCCACCATCTCAGTTTGATTGCCAATATAAATATCCTGCACACATTTACCCCAAAAAAAAAAAAATCACCTTGCAATATTTTGGAGATTAGTTGAATCACCAGAACTAACTGTTCCAAGAAAACTTGCCTACTGATAAATCTGGTAAAGCCCTCAGGAAATTAGCTGTTTCAAACAGTTGTATGAGAAAGACATAATCTAATCTAAAACAGAATAGATAGTGATCCTTCACTTATTTAAACATCACTCAAAACTGAGACTCTAATGCTTTTTTTTTTTTTGTAACTTACATGCTTTCTCCTCATAGCCTGTGGGAGAATGGTTCTAGGGATGGCCACATTTGAATTTCAGTGTCTTCTACAGTACCGCTTAGTGATCTAAAACTATGAGAAAGTTAGAAAGTTACATAACCTAGGTAACCCTGTTTGTAAAAAGAACGTGTGATTCCTGCTATCAAACTGCAGTCTTCGCTCACATGTCACAGATCCTGCCACCCACTAGACTTTTCACTAGCTGCCTTTAGATAATGGAGCCAAATTTAGTCTTTGGGAGAGTATTTTTGCATTTTTTTAAATTGGTGCATTTTCATGCCTCTCAATGGGGTACAAGATGGTAGAGGCATACATGAACACATCACCCATTTAGTCCTTTCCCAATTCCCACTCATCTCTCCCTCCTCCCTCCTTCTCATGTTTGGCTTAGTGATTGCCTTTGACGTTTATGAATGTACATCATGGACATTAGGGACTTTTCCTCTTCCATGTGGCTTACAGAAAATCCTACAGATATATGCTTGGTTTCCTTTTAAGATTTTTCATCTTATAAAATTTTCTATAAAAATATTTCTACCTCCTTCTTCTTTCCTTATTTTTCTTCTTTCACCACTAAGAACCTATTTGTGTTTATCATAGCTTAAAGGTTGAATATTACATACATTTTGTTCAAACCTGATAGTTTATAGTTGGAGTTTATTTTTTATTCATTTACTCATTTCACTTCTCTTGATATAAACTGATATATAATAGTTATTGATTAAATCTAATACAGATATTCAGATTTTTTTATGAAATTTTACTTTAGTTTTATTTCTGGCTTCTTGTTAAGTTTGGGTTCTTCTTTTGTGGCAATGTTGATTTATCCTGCTTAATTATAGCTTAAATAACTTTGTATTGCTTAAATTATTTTGTGAATTAGACTCCCAGAAGAACATAAATTCAAATGAGGATAAGTATATTGTCTGTTTTGATACCACAATGCCATCATTATTGAAACCAGGTACTTAAAGAATATATGCTGAATGACTGAATAAAAATGCAAGTACAAATGAGTGTATACATTTGTCTTTGTGACCACTCAACTGAATGAAATTGATTTTTTAAATTTTCATAAATTAACACTGCTAGAGTTATCTTGCAGTGTGCCAAAAGCTGCTGTGTAATTAAAGGCTGACATACGACAGACACTCAATAAAGTATAACTATAATATGCTTTCAATGACTTAGATTTGATATCTTAAATGATAACTTTATCTTTAGTATTAAAGGTTGTTCTGCAATATATTATCAATTGGAAAATAACAACACAGAACATAATGGTAAACCTTTGCCTACTAAATCATAAAAAAATTGGTAGCAACTTCAGAAATGCAAAAATTAAGATCATAATCTTGAAGTAGCAAATAGAAAAAATATGATAGGGCAGGTGAAGGTAATGTAGTTTCTTAAAATTTCTAAAATTTGTAATTAAGTGAAAATCTTAAAAATAATGAATGATAGCAATGTAATACAGCCACTTCTATATGTATTGTATAGCTTCGCGTAACGTGCTATTACACCCATAGCTCTTTGCTTTGATGTAGGCTGGCTTTTGATGTGAGAATTTTTATTCCATTAGTGATGCATGAACTACTGGAAACCCATTGCTATTATATTGTTGATATAAAAGCTAGTTAAACTGACTCTGAACAGGGAACTGAAGTAGCTTCCTTTTTTTTTTTTTTTTTTTTTTTTTTTTTTTGTCCTACAACTAATATCTTCCAGATCATACCTACAAGGCAGGGGTTATTCTGCCTCTTAGGAGGAACATATCTCAAAGAAAAAATTATATTGGATTAACTGTGATCTCAGTCATCCAGGCATGAGACAACCCCTCCCCATAGGTAACCTCATAATTTAGATGTCTTCTTAAGCAGATCGTTAGCTTAGCAACAGATAGTCAGCAAGAGGAAAATAAATCTCTGAGATTGAAAGGCATTTTTCTAAAAGAAGCAGAATTAAGATAGTAGAATTCAACCAGACTTGTAAAAACAAGATTTTGCAACAGACACTGCAATTGAGGGATGGGAGTTGATCTCACATTAGTGTGGATTGGGTTAATCGGTTGTCAGCAGAATGGGGATTATTTAGTGAACAGTGCCCTCTGTGTGTGTAGTCTATCATGTGACAGCATCAGGCTTGCTCGGAAAACAGAGATACAGACAAAGGGAAATTCAAACAAATTAGTTTATATTTGCTAAGCATTTTCGTAGAGGAAAAATAAATCTACCAATCAAAGACAGGCTGTAATTAGTCTCTCTAATGGAAAAGTAGGGTCTGATTAAGACTCTTCTGCTAATGCACTCTAGAGTTAGTTATAACCAAATTACTGAAAATGTTCAAAAAGCCTTTCTGTTCTTACTTGACTTGCTTTGTCTCATTTGTCAAAGGGCTTCTGCAACCTTTCTTGCTGAGCAAATGTCCTTTTCGCAGCCTTGCATTTCTGCATGGGCCTGAATTCCTCAGCCAGTTGCGCCTGATCACCCAGCAGGCACAATTAAGGGAGTGCATTAGTTCCTCAGTAGATAATAGAAGCTCTTAAAGAGCTTTCTATAAGAGTCTGCGTGGCATATTTCTATATTTTCAAGTCAGCTGGATGCACTGTTTAATAACCTGAACAGCTTGAATAATTTGAAATCACAGAAATAAAAAAAAAGGAAAAGAAGCCGGTTAATGTATTTTTTTCTTCAGCTCTTTCTATACGTTATCCTTTCTGAATATATGAAATAAATGGAAAGATTATATCTGAACACCAGCAGAATCTGCTTATTTACATAACATGGACGTGGATTAACTAACAATCGTGTTCTTTATATGGACGGTATAGTCTGAGCATTTTGACTGAATAGTAACCGCATTGGGAAGCAATAGAAGAAAGTGGAAAAGCAATAAATCAATACTGGAAAAAAGAACCTGTCGGTTGTGTTTTGAACATGTTCACAAACAATACTTTAATTGTGATGTGAAGTTTCTTTGAAGACATATCCTTTAAATGCATAAAACAATAGTGAATCTTCTAAAAAGAAATGGAGATATTTTAATTGCTGTGATATAGTATCACAGAAAACAAAATCTCTCTCAGTGTTTTGATTTTTTTTTTTTAATGGCTGCTCTACCAAAATCTGACTGCTTTATAATATTTTATTGTTTGCGGTACTAAGGATGGAACCCAGGGATATTTGACCTCCAAGTTATACTACTACCTTTTTTATTTTTTATTTCAAAATCATGCAGAGTTGCTGAGAACCTTGCTATGTGGCAGAGGCTGGCCTCATACCTGCAATCCTTCTATCCCTGCCTCCCAAGTACTAGGATCATAGGAATGCATCACCGCTCCAAGCTTTGCCTCATAATCGTAGGATAGAGGAAGCAAGATTGCATTTTATCAGGAACCAAGG
>NC_137800.1:31973129-32000629 GCF_963383645.1 Muscardinus avellanarius
ACTCAGTAAGATAACTCTACAATTAGCTTAGGCAATATAAAAGGTTAAAAATTACAAGACTGGTAATCAGAAAACTTGAATTCTAAAACATTTGTGGACAATAATGGGTTGCCTAATTTTTCTTTCTTTTTTTTTTCTTGTGCTACAGGGGGTAGAACCCAGGGTCTTTCTACCTCTGGGCTACACTCCCAGACCTATTTTTTATTTTATTTTATTTGGAAACAGGGTCTCACTAAGTTGCTGAGAACCTCACTAAGTAGCTGAGGCTGGCTTTGAACCTGTGCGATCCTCCTGTCTCAGCCTCCCCAGCGCGGGCATTACAAGGGTGCCCCATCAGGCCCGGCCATGGGTTGCCTAATTTTGAACAGGTTTTAAAACTGTCTTAGCTTTATTCACTTCAACTCCAAGTAACCCTTTTAGAAATGGCGATTTTAAGATATATTTAATCCTTTAATCATATGGATGGTTAAGAAATTAAGTATGCTTACAGATGTTACACACATGTGTAGTGTTTATCTCAGAATCAGAAATTGAGAAATAGGAAGTTGTGCATGCTTTTCAATTATACATCCCCTTGGGATGGAAATTTTATTTAGTTCTAAGTAAATTATTAGAGATAAAAACATTTTTTCTGATGTCCAACAATTGGGTACATTTATAGGTCATAAAGGATTTCTTTTATTTAACTTTGGCAGGAAGTATCCTGCGTGGGAGTTTTCAGGACCATGTACAACTATAGTCAAAATGTAACACAGCAAATCCTTACCTGTTTTTCTTTATTATTAAGGTATGATTCAGGTCTTACCTAGCAAATCTATATTTTTCTAGTCCAAATAATCTTGTCATTTAGCTTCCCTATTAAAATAGGAAATGTGTATGTAGTTTGAGTATTTGTGAATGAATATTTAACTACTGTTCCATATCTGCTGACTACTGCTCACTAGACTCTGAGCAAGAAAGTGGTTATGCATACAATATTCCCAAACTATTCTTATCTAAAATAACCTGAAAATGTCCCACTCTTTTTTACAGAGTTACATTTTAAAAAATAGTAACTCCGACAGTTCTGCATAATTTCCTGACTCAAGTGAAGATTAAAAATAAGAGTTAAGGGGCTTGGGTATTGCTCAGTGCTAGAAAGCATGCTTAACTTTTGTGAGGCCCTGGATTCCATTCCCATTCCCCAGTATAAATAAGAGTTAGTCTCATTACAGAATTATAATGGAAAGCTCTTGAATTCACTTCAAAGTAATTTCATGGTAATACTAACAAGTTTTGTATGTATCATATTGTATTTGTAAGGAAAAAGAAAGGAAATTATATATCATTTGATTAGTCACTAAATACTAACTCAACTTCCATACAATTGACTATGGCAACAGGTCTGAGAATTATACGTAGGGGGAAAGAAATCAATAAAATCATGTACACACACAAAAAAAATTAACTATTCTCTAAATTTTAGATGTTGTATGATGACTTACAAATTGAAAATAATAGATCAATAATTACAACATGGACGACAATTGATCTATTATTTTGCCAGTAGACATATACCCTTTTTAACATATATCATTTATATTATTTTTGGTCCATCAAACATATATACATATTCACATTTTTAAAAGCAAATATAGGCCCATGTGGTCCATTTTATTTACACTGTTTGCCAGTAATTATATATTTTGATACTACAATATGTTAAGTAGCTCCACAGATTCTCGTATGTATTCATTATAATTCAACAACAGTCTGTTACTAAGCATACCCTTTATTTATGATGTCCTTACTACATTTTTCCATGAATGTATTTATAGTTATATTCTTCACATGTGTATGAAATCCTTAGGAAAAAGAAAACATTTCAATCATAGAAGGGGTGATTATTTTCCTTCTTTAAATGATGATCAGTAACCAGTGAGTGTATGCACGCCTCCCCTGTGCCATTGAGAACAATGGATATTATCTTCAATAGTGTGCCCCAAACTATGTTTTGAGAAGCCTGGCAGGTAACGAATGTTAATAATTGTTCTTGAATAAAACTGTGAAATGGTCTATAAAGCTTAGGAACTACACACCAAATCTCTCTTTTGGTGATTCATATTGCACATTAAAATATTAAAGGCTACAAGAAGTACTGATATAAATATACCACTTTGAAATTTGTTAACTCAGGAATTCCTGAACCTCACTGATCAAAGAATCCTTTATTGACGGAATACCTATTAAGGTACTTTAATACATAAGTATTCCTTTGAATGCAGTTTGTGAAATACCAATTGTCCATTTTGAGTGCATATAAGTGGCAATTATAGAACATGCTGTGAATTGACTACACAATATCTATCCCCATCCTTCCTTAACACAGGTTATTCAGCAGAGCAGAGCAATTTATACAAACAAACTCGCTTTTATAACCACCACTACCACAAACAACATAAAGAGTAAGTCCAGTTCCTGAAGGATTCCCTGTTCTGATTCTTTGTCTTCAAATCCTCTCAGCAATCCTAACTTTTATTTCCCCCAAAAATAGATCCTAGGTTATTATCACTATAAAGTTTCTCTAGTCATAATTGCTGGTGATTTTAATAACAATATAGATAATTGTTGCAATTTATATATTAAGTGTCCTTCAAAGGTCCATGTGATACAGTCTTGTTCCCAAGGTGATGTCATTGGCAAATGGTTGAACCTTTAAGAGTTGGGGTCCACTGTGCAGTCCTTAGGTCATTATTTTTGCAGTGTTTTGTCATGAGGTGGGTTATTTTGTTTGTCACCTGCTCCCATCATGATGTTCTGCCTCTCCACAAGTACAAAAACAAAGGGCTCAGTTAATCATAGACTGGATATTCTGAAACTGTGAGCCAAAAACCTTTCTTCTTGATAAATTTATTTACTCAGGCATTTGTTACAGTAAAAGTAAACTGACTCAGACAATCTATGATCCTTACAATCTCTTGAATCTTTCTGTGCCTTAATCACATCTCAGTAACACACTCATGTCTTGACTTTGTTATAATCAAAGTGATAGTCACTTTGTCGTCTCAATTTCAGGTATGCATCCCCTTAACTATCACTTCCTATATTCTAAATATGTTTTAATTCTCTAGAAACTTACAATCTTTAGTTTCAATATGTCTCATGTCTTGAGGATCACCTAACTCATGTTGTCTCTTTACTATTTACCTGGCTTGAAATACTAGGCTTATAATTATAATCACTCCAATTATGACATTATCAATTTCCTTACCTCATTCCACATTTTCTAGAGTAGTTAGGTTAAATATAAGGGTTAAAGAAATTACTATTCCGTCACTCATGCAACCAGCACAAAATAACGTTAACTGGATTCCTTAAGAAAATTCAAGATTATTACATTAAATGGATTTTTAGTGTTTTACAGAATTCTTATTACATATATTATTTTCTGAATTTCCCACATTCTTAAATGACTATTTAATGTCACAAACTCCAAATCTTTTCTTTCTAGATCTCCAGCACTTTCCACTCAGATTCTATTCTTGGCTGATGACATGGTATCCTGATTTATTCCAAAAGTAGGGGAAATTAGAAGTTTTCATCACCACACACGTTCATATTTAAACACATTCATGACACCACTACCATCTCTCCACCACGTTGTCACAATACTCTCCAGACTGAATTTCTGAATTTCTTGCTTCTCTTTCCGTCCATCAATTATTCTTATTCTCAGAATACGGTGGCATTTTCTGCAGGCATGGCAACCAAGTTGAAGGCAGAAGGTAAAAACCCAATACTCAGTAAAATAGAGGGAGCAACAGCAGCAACTTTAGTCTGAGTGCCAGAGAAAAAGAAATTAGTTTGTAATACATTAAATACACTAAGTATATTTCTTTGAGTAAATATTTTCATATTTACCATGTAGTTGGCTGCATCTAGGGACAAAAAAGAGAAAAAAAATCTCTGCCATTGTGGAATTTATGTTCTAGTAGAGAAAGAAAAAACAAATAAACAAGTAAACAAGTAAATAATAAGTTAGTAAACAAAATAGGTACTATTTTTCATGGTCATAATTACTATTGAGAAAAATTAAATTTGAAAAAGGAATCTCTGCAGTTTTTGAATAAACACTAGAAAAATGTGATGAACTGAACCTCGTGTCCACTTGTGGGAAAGCTCTTAAGGCGAAGGCAAGAAAAGCAGCAAAAAGACCAGTGTGATTTCAGGGCCAGAGACGAAAAGTGCACTAGATCATGTATGGTCTTAGTTAGGTGGGGCTGGACTGCAGAGCTTTTAAAGGAGTAAAATTTTCTAAATTACACGTTATTGGAAATTCTCTGGCTCTTAAATAGATAGGAGTAAAATAAACCACATATCTGAGCCTTAATAAATGAAAGTTATTGTTACTTTTTTTCTTTTATAGTAGACAGTGTAGAAAATTCTCTTTTGAGCCTTGTAGAACAAACTTACAGCTATGTTGAAATATCATTGTTTCAACATACATGGGACTTACAGCTGACGAAAGGTTAAGTTCATTGTAATAAGGTTTAGCAATATTACATAAATATGCATTGAAGAAATGTATTCCCCTATAGGGTTTTAAAAAGAAGAAGCTTTTTAAGGTATTGTTAGAGAGTATTATTCCAGAGAAATTTAATCAGAAGTCTCATTATATTTGTATATTTAAAAGAAAATGAAAGGGTAACATGGTAGGTGCATATATTATTTACAGCAAATCCTAGATTAGTTTAGAAAAAAAAACTTATTCTTGATAAACCCTCTAGCTAGTCTTTGCCCCCAGGTAGCAACGTTTATTGGAGAAGAACATGCTTTTCCTAAAACTTTTTCAATTAATTTCTTTGTGTTAAACTAAGCTGTGTAATTTAAATCTTGCAGCTAATATATTCCCAACTATTTGATTCCTTGGAGGCTCTATATAAAAGGGAGGATTTAAATTTGGTGAGATAACCTGAATTATTTCCTTTGGAACTGAAAAATTTCTTAGGAACTAAAAATATGTTTTCCTTTCAAAAGTATTTCTATGGAAAATACTAACATATATAATCACATCTCAAATATTTCTTTCTTTTGAGATGCTATGCACTTTTTATAGTTACATCAAAATATTGAACAGTAATTAAAAGTCAATGTGCTTGAGCCCACTGACTGCAATCCACTTCCAGATGCTCCACCTAAATAAACTGATGGACTTCTCCTCCCTGTTGGTACCTGACTCATAAGGTCACTGAGATTATTTAATGAAGGCAACAGAACACTTAGAAATATACACGGTTCATAATTATAAATCAGTAAGTGCTAATGAACATTTTAAAATGCTTTGAATTGTTAAGTGATGCAGGGGGTATGAAGACATACATATTGTGAGCTTACAATATAGTTATATCCAAAAAGATCATTGTGTTTTTCAATTGTTCATTCAGCAAATTGTTAAGAAGTGTCTACATTTTATTAAAGATAAGAAGACAAGCAGGGATAAGACAAGACCTTGGAATGATGAGGTGAGATGACCTGTGAAGGTTATAATCCAGTGAGATAAGAACAAAAACTGTGTGAGGCAGGATGGGGATACAGTGAAGACATCATTCTACCAGCTCAGGAAAAATACTGGAAAAAGGATACACATGAGCAAAGCCTTATGCAGAGTGTTAGAATCTTGCCAAGTACACAAAGAGTAAATAAAGAAAGAGAAAAGAATACATGCAAGAAAAGAAAAAAAGAAAGAGAGACAGAGAGAGAGAGAGAGAGAGAGAGAGAGAGAGAGAAGAGAGAGAGAGAGAGAGAGAGAGAGAGAGAGAGAGAGAGAGAGAGAGAGAGAGAGGCAGGCACCATGCAGAGTTGGCTTTGTGCAATCCACAGATAGTCCAGTGGGCAGGGCAGGTGGAGGTCTCACAGAACAAGATGCTGGGATAGGAGTCATGATCATGCACCAAGGGTGATTAGCAGCTGAGTAGCATTGAGCTACTCCAATAGACATGATGGAGTTAATAGAAAATTTCATGTAATAAAGTGATGTGATAGAATTTGTGTTTGAAAACATGTTTTGCCGCAGTGGGCAGAGAGGACTTAAATTAGGGGAAGAGCAGAGACAGAGAGGCCAATTAGAAAGCCTTTAGTCTACCGTATAATTTATAAAAGATTATTATAAGTAGGAATAAAACATATTGAATATTTACTGAGTTCACAACACCAGTTTAGGGACCCTTTAAATATTGTCTCGTTGAATCCTAATTAGGATCCTATGTACTTGCTGTCATTATATCTAACTGTAGTAGTTAAAACCAAGGTTCTGAGAGGAAAAAGCTCGGGATCAGGATCATACACCAGCAAGGATTGTAAGACCTAGTGAGTCTGGATCCCAGACCTCTGCTCTTTTCTTTCTCTTTTCTGCCTCCCTCAGTTAAAAATAATAAGAATGGAGATCAACTATGTGTTTCAAAGACTCAGCAGAGATGTTCAATCTGTAATGAAATGCATGGCTTAGAATTAGAAAAGTGATCTTTAACAGAAACTTAAAGATAAATTAAAACTGAGAGGATGTACAAAAATGAAAACAGAGTAAGAAAAAGTGCTGAAGATAATTTTTGTCTAAAGCTTCTTGCTTTCTCTTTTTTCTCTCTCCTTTTGTTACTGCCCCAGTGCCCCTCCCAACACCTTTTTTAATTGGAGTCTCACTAAGTTACTGAGGTTAGCTTCAAACCTTTGATCTTCCTGTCTCAGCCTCCCAATCACTGGGACTACAGATGTGTACCACCACACCAAGTTAAGGCTCTCTTATGTTATTTTTTCTTAATGGAGACATAGGCTTTGTATTTAAAATAAGAAAAATAATTAGGAAAAGAGTACAAAAGTTGGAATGAGGAAAATGGGATAGCCGTGGCATTGTGAAAACCATGAAGCAAACATAAAAATTATAAAAAAGGCCGGGTGTGTTGCGCACGCTGGTAATCCCTGCACTTGGGAGGCAGAGACGGGAGGATCACACAGGTTCCAAGCCAGCAGCGCTGTTTCCAAATAAAAATGTAAAAATATGTCTGGGAGTGTAGCCCAGGGGTAAAAGGGCTTCCAGGAACCCCAGTACCACAAAAAAAAAAAAATTATAAAGAAGGATGTGGACAAGCTATATTTTACTGCGAACAGCTGGGCCATGATTGAGCTCTTCACCAGGGCTTTTCTGCCTCTGGGCTATACTCCCAAACCTATTTTATATTTTATTTTTATTTGGAAACAGGGTCGCACTATGTTGCTGAGAGCCTCACTAAGTAGTTGAGCAAACCTGTGCGATCCTCCTGACTCAGCCACCCAAGCGCTGGGATTATAAGCGTGAGCCACCACGCCTGACTGAGGAGTTTTTAAGGTTTCTGTCCCAATGCTTTCTGTTTTCTCTGGAATATCATGGAAGGCTAGGCCAACCTTTGAAGTCTAGGCCATCCATTGAGACTAAGGAATTGCAGGAGAATTCAGAAGGCTTGTCAATGCTGTATAAAAAAGCAGTAATAATAGTAGCACTAGTAGTAGTCACAGTAGTAATAATAGACAATACTTAACACAGAATAACTGTCTTGCATTAATTGTTGTTCTTAATGCTAGGAATACATAAATCCTGGAAGCAGCTATCTAAGGTAGGCTTTAGTGTTAACCTGACTTTACAAAGAAAATGAGAGATAGAATTTAAGGAATCTACTTGTCCAAGCTCACACCACTTATAAAGGAGCAGCTCAATTCTGGGTCCACTGCACAAACCAGATCCTGAATTCTAGTAAGAGAACTAATCAGAAAGTAAAATATTAGCTTACAAGTCACCCTTCCATAAGTTAGAATAGGGTAACTAGTAAAACATTTAAAAATGATCGTGGTGTTCAATAAATCACAAAAAATTTGTAGTCATTATATGATACTGTCGTTAAAGGAATAAAAGTGCTTCCAGGACACAATAAATCATAATCATACACATATGGAAATATTGTGTATTGGATTGGTCATTATCAATAATATTGATTAAATTCTTAGTAGAGCAATTATTCTTTTATACTTCAAAATGAGAAAAAATATAGCTAATATAGAAAAGATGGAGAAGAAAGAGAGGAATGAATATAAACTTAAGCTTATCAAAATAAATTTATACAGATATGACCATTTGCTCTACATGTCCAATGAAAATATAAGAGAAAAATAAAGTGTATTCTGAGAGACTTGGGTTTAATATAGGAAATACTTAATCCATTTTTTTTGTCATGTAGTGTACTTTTGCTTCATGATTTTCTTTAAATTTAGTTTATCTTTTTATCTGAAAATGGTGTTAAGAGAATATCTATTTAATTGAATTCCAGGAATAAAGTAATCTAATATGCTAACACAGTGGTTGGCTAGAGCATTTAATGCATGCTAGCCTCATTCTGTTCTCTGTTATATCACTGTTATTATGTTCTGATTATTTATTTTTAATAAATCCTTATACCTATAACGAATATTTAATTTGTCTCCAGAGAAAATAAATATGTTTCTGTTCAAGAACTTTACTCATAGACATGTTCTCTAGTATTGGTGACTTGACTGATTAACCAATTAGTCCTTTAATTTTAAATGTGGAGAAATATATTCACTGAAACCAAATGGACCATTTTTCAAATGTTAGAACTGACTCTAATTATTTGCACTTATTTTAATTGCTGTATTTATTTTATAATTTGCATTATCATCTTATTAACATAAAAACACTGCTATGATGGATAAACATATTTTTATGTGACTCATAAAAAACAGTTGGGGAAAACTGTCCTTCATTTGCAAATCTATTTTGATATTTTGCAAAGTTACCAAAGTACAGCAGAAGCATCAAAGGGAATGTATAAAGATCATGCAAATTCTATACAGTAGTGTTTTGCTTTGTTGTGACTGTCAGAGAGAAAATTCATTGTAATTTAAGAAGCATGATGAGAACAGAGATCAAAGAATACTTCATTACACAACACTGGTACCTGTAATTTTGAATAGAATGCACACATTTTGGCACATTACATGTATTTGAAAAATTCACCATCAATGAATAATCCAGTCTTTAATAAATCACTTCCCTGTGATTAGCACCTCCCAAGACCATATTTTAATATTTTATATTAAAGAAATATAGGTCGCATGAGTGTAGGATAAAGGGAAAAAATGTGGTGTGCAGACTAAGATAACTCAAATTTCCAAAGTGTTCATCTTTGAGAAAACAAAACTGCCAAATTCATGGATATCACAGGAGCAAATTAACTAACTCTTATTTAAATGTAGTAAAGCAAAACTAGAAACTTCATGAGGTCTCCTTGGGAATCCTAATGAGATATTTTCAGTTAGTGATTTGAAGAGGACACTAGGATTCAGTTGAAATATTCCAGTAAGTAGGTTGTGCTAGATCTCAACCTCAAGATAAACAGTGCTTCTTGCACACCAGCCTCAAAATGCTAAGTAAATCCATGGAAACTTAAAAGTTGTACCATATTATGGGTCTTCTGGACCTTATCACCAATCAATGCAATGTTAAGCCAGGATTCACTTGAGTCACTCATTTTTTATTAAGATGCTAGTATATTATTACTATAGTAAGTATATTAATAATGAGCAATAGAAAAGCATAAGCATTATGATAATTATAAACAAGTTAAAATTAAGAAAATGTTTAGAATTTCTCTCATTTACATTTTGTCTATATAGTTTCTAAACTTTTGGCACTTGCTCCTCTTTACCTGCTAGAAAGAGCCAGCAGATATTACAACAAATGGATGAGTAGCAAACGAGTGTTGACAGAAAACCAAGAAACAGTCAAATAGCTGGGGTTTTGCATGTGAACATGTGTACTAGTGGCTGTGAGTCTCTATGAGATGCATATAATAAAATCATATTTTTTCCTTTGATTTTCATGATGTGGTATTCCTCATAGGGGATGATGTTTTGCAAATAAATAAATGAATAAAAGTTCCATGATTGGTAGGTTCAGCACCACCCGAAGAAGATTAGGGACAGGGACACAAAGCAGGAAACAGTGATAAGAGGAATGACATTCCAGGAGGCAGAATCCCAACACTAATCAAGATGCTGGAGGTGACACATTTATGGTATGTGTGGGGAGCTGTGCTACTTTTCCCTGGGGAATAATGAGGCATAAAAAATTATTACCAAGTTAAAGTACAGCTATTCTACTTCTGTTATTGAAAATGGCCTTTCTTGTATGCTTCAAGAAGTAATGCAATGTCTAGAGAATATTAACTGCAAACAACATACAGGAGATCTCTTTCTGTGTTCTGATTATTCATCTCTCAAATTAGAAAAAAAGATATTCCCTATCACTCTATTTCTTAGAGATGTAATTTTCATTTATCTAGGTGCTTAAATCAATGGATTGGATATGGTTTACCTTTGTTGTTGTTGTTCAGTTCTTTGATGTCAGGGGAAATTATGTAGCTATTCAACCAGCCTAGGATGAAAATTTGCCACTCTATATCTCTTTGCATGTTACCTTTTGTTCACCAGAGTTACCTTAAAGTCAGATATTGCATGCTGGGTTGATGGAATTATTTTTTTGGATGAGAAAATTATATAGATAGGATAAATCCTGAAGATGCAAAGGAAGAAAAAGTTTTATTTTTTATTATTTTTTCTCCAGCTGTTCTTTCCTTTTATATTTCTATATTTTATTGAATTAGGTATTGTATATCAAAAGGAATTTTTATCAGGGATCTTTCCTGAAGCCATTGCTTTATTTTTATTGTCTAAAGTTTCTTGTGTCCAGCTCTTCCTCTTTTTCCTGTCTTCACCCTCCTTCATTTACTGTACTCATGTTTTTCTCATGTAAATTTTCCTCAAGTGAATGGCTGGCTTTCATAAACTCTTGAAATCAGATACGAACTTTGCCAATGTGGTCTTGTTCCCCAATATAGGACATGTGGTAGTCAACAAATTAATGCTCGGCGAGCAACTGGATAAATCAGTGGATTAATGACTCAGGATGGTTTTATAAATATACAATATCAGGTTAATTTCTTTTCATCTTATTTACTGGACTCCTCTATATGTCAAGACACATTCAGGATTTTGAATAAAAAAAAAGGACTTTCATTATTGGAAGAATTAAGATCTGTAATTCCCGAGTTAGATATGTTTGACAAGTGGAGATTGAAAGGTTCCTGGTTGAAATGGACTCTGGTTCTATCTACATCATTGCAAGAGCCTCCTAACAACCCCAGCATCTTCAGATCATCTCTCTAATTCATTTCACTCTTCATGTCTAGATTAACTTTTTTAGCCACCGTATTTCTGCTATTTTGTTCAAAATGTCTTCTGTTATTTCAACTGTTATCTATTATACCTTAATTGTTTTACCCTGTTTCTCTAACATATTGCAATAAAAACTTAAATTATTTTGTTAGTGCATTGCAATTAGATATCATAGTGAGGTTTCATGTGATAAAAACATATATGCTCATGGCTCTTGGTGTATTTCCCTCCACATTTCACCCTACTCTGCCCTCCTCCCTTTCCATACATGAGAGTGAAATCAGTAGTGATACTGTCACATATTGCCATAGTATTATTTGAGTGTTCCCTTCCTCTATCCTTTCTTTTCCCCTCCCAAACTGCCTCCCTCAGTTCCCTTTCACTACCCCACAGGTCTTCCTGTATATTAAAGTCCCTTACATTTCTAATTTCTCAGTAGGTCCCACATATAAAGAAATAATAAAACCCTCGGCCTTCTGAAACTGATTAATCTTACTTATAACATTTTCTAGTTCCATCTATTTTCTATAGATGCCATAATTTTGTTCTTCTTAATTAATAAGTAGAATTTCTTTGTGTGTATGTACCACATTTTCTTTATTCATAGGTTGGTTCTATACTTTGGCTATTGTGAATTGTGCTGTTACTAATATGAACAATTCTTGAGGGAAGAGAATATAATAATCTTTCTATCTCTACTTATCTATTTACACACAAATTATTCAAACTTCACTCAAGTAATTTCTAGTATTCTCTTATTTTTTTCTGACAAGTGATAAGAATTTTATTAATCTGATATATCCATAAGTATTTATGATATGTTTTTAAAAATTCTACTCACAATGTGGAGGACCCAACCTGATATTTTATTACCATAATCAAATTTGTATGTTTAAAAATATACTTGGGTTATAAATTACATATATATTATGTATATATGTCTACTCCGAGTGGAGTATACAGCTTTTTGTTTTTCTAACATGTATAGTCATGCTCATATGAATTGGATCAAAAGAAAAAGTTTCCTCAACTGAGTCTTCACATCCCCAACTTCTTCCTGACACACTCATTCTCTCTTCTTGATTCCTTGCTACCATTTTAGTGGAAGAGGTACCCATATAACTGTAAGGTGCTTCCCTTCAGCTTTGTTCTGAATGAAACTGTAGCACTGACTCAATCTCTCTACCAAAAACGTGGATGGGTTTATTATTTATTTTGGTACTGGAGATTAAACCCAGGGGGTTTCTACCTTTAATCATACCCCCAGCCATTTTACTTCTTATTTTGAAACAAGGTCTCCCTAGGTTGCTGAGAGTATTTCTAAGTTGCTGAATCTGTTTCAGAACCTGCGATTCTCCTGTTTTAGCCTCCCAAATATTAAGATCACAGATATGAACCACCATGCCTGGCTGGAAGCATTTATTATCTTCAACCACGTTCACCATTCTCTATGCAAATTTTCTCTTGGATTCAGTTCCCTTCCTTCATAGGACTAACTACTATTTGCTCCTCTAGGATTCAGCTTTGATGTCATATCTGCTGTTAGGCCTTTAGTAACTCTCCTAAGTATGTCAATATCATATATATGGCCTCACTTATGAGATTGTTTTCTTATTTTTTTCTTATTTATTATTTATTTACTTTTTATTGGTGTATTGTAATCATACATCTTAATGGGGTACAAGACATAGAGACATACATGCACACATCACCCATTTAGCCCTTCCCCAATTCCCACCACATTCTCTCCCCCTTCCTTCTTCTCATGTTTGGCTTAGTGATCAACTTTGATATATTATTAAATGAACATCATATACATTAGGGAGCTTTCTTCTTCCCTGCCTCGTCCCTTTCAGTTAGGTCACCCTATTTGCTCAACTACACTATCTCCTTCATCTATAGTTCCCCCTTTGAGCCTTTCTCTCCCCAGCCTCCACCAATTAGGGAGAGCATCTTATTTTGTACTTTCGTGACTGACTAATCTTTCTTAACATGATGTCCTCCAGTTCCATCCATTTCCCTGCAAATGTCCTAATTTTCTTCTTCATGGCTGAGTAAAATTTCATTGTGTACATATCTCATAGTTTTGTAATCCATTCATCTGTTAATGGACATTTTGACTGATTCCATAGTTTAGCCCTTGTGAATTGTGCAGCTATAAATATAGATACTTATATGTTAATTTAGTAGTTTGGTTTCCATTCTTTTACATCTGATCACTAGTGATGTTGAACATTTTTTATACATCTATTGTCCATTTGAATTTCTTCTTTTGTGAGGTTTCTTTTTAGTTCACTTGCTCATTTTTTATTAGGTTATTTGTTTGTTCAGCAGTGAGTTTCTTGAGTACCAGTTTTGCCAATATTATTTGTTGAAGAAGCTATCTTCTTTTCTCCAGTGTATGTTTTTGGCCCCGTTGTCAACAATCAATTGGCTGTAAGTGTGTAGATTTGTTTTTGAGTCTTCTATTCTGTACCTAAGTGTATACTAACTAAACTTTAGTTCCTTGAAAACAAAAGCTTTCCTTCTCCTTCTTAGCATCTAAAATTCCTTATGCTGAGCCAATAAAATACAGCGTACTCAGTGAATGCATGCTGAATGCTTAAATGTTTACACATGAAGTTTGATATTAAAACATCCTAATAGGAAGGCAGGAGGTTGAGTGGACATGGTGACAACACACTTGTAATCCCAGTACTTGGACAGCTGAGATGTGAGAATCACAGGTTTGCAACCAGCTTCAACTACTTAGTGAGGACCTCTGCAACTTAGTGAGACCCTGTTTCAAATTAAATAATAAAAAATAGGGTTAGGAATAGAGCACAGAAGTAGAAATCTACTGAGTTCAATCCCAAGTACTGCAAAAAATAAATATTAAATAAAGTAAGGTAGAGCGTGCAATAGAACCAGAGTGAGGAGTTTCAGTATCTAAATTGTAGGTCTGCCACTAATTAATTAAAGATTTTGGATAAACTGCTTTCTTCCAGTTGTGTCACTTGGAAAACTGAGGTAATGTAGAAGTGGAAAGGAATATAGCTAGGAACTGTGACACATACTTCTAATCCCAGTATTTGGGAGGCTGAGACTGGAGGATTACAGGCTCAAGACCAGCCTAAACAATACTCTCAGCAACCTAGCAACACTCTGTTTCAAAACAAAAACATATAAAAAGCCTGAGGGTGTAGCTTTGAGGTAAAATGCCCCTGGTTTCAATGCCCAGTAACAACAACAACAACAACAACAACAACAACAACAATGTAAGAGAGAAAAGGAAAATAATAAAACATTTCTTAATCTGTGCCTTTGAAAACCAAGTATGCTTTGTTTTCCATATTCATTATTATTGCATTCAGAAACAGTATACATTTAACCATTGGGATTAGTAAAGTTTTTTGAAAACAAAATTAGGCATGCAAAAATCAGAGAAATCTCAAAGCTCCTCCTGATGTATTTCAGGATGAGTCTGTAGTTTGTGTCAGTCGTGGGGTATATAAAGGTGTGTTATCTTTTCCTCTCCTGAGTTTGGAATTTCAGAAGAGCAGTTGGCAAGTGTTGAAATGAGGATGGGCTTTGCATTAATCAAGTGTGGGTCTGAGACCAGATTATTGCTTTAACTATGTGACTTTGAGCCTTCATTTTTCTGTGCTCCATTTTAGCCAGCTGAAAAATGGCATTAAAATATTATTATCAGGGTAGTTTTGAAAATAAAAACATACAAATTGTATCTATTCTATGCACCGTGCTTGGTAAATAGCAGGCACTCACTGAGTTGCAGCTATTCCTATTATGGAACTAAAATTAGTGCCACCGGGATAATTTTTGACTTAATATAACCACTATCACTAAAGGTTCAGGATGGGAAGGAAAAAAAAAGAAATGATTAACCCTGTTAACCACCCAAGAAATAAAAGAGTTCTTTCTTCAACCCTCTGATTAAAGGCCAATTTGCAAATTTTTGGTGTTCAAAGATTATTTTTATTCTGACATCGTTCTTGTCCCAGTTATGAGTCTGGTTCAAAAATAATGATTATACAGTGAATATGCCTAATGATGCTACACGCATATGAACAGAATTTGGGGGAGCATGAATTTACATTAAATAAACAAAAATGTATCAGTATGCTCAAGTGTAGACAAGCAATGTGAATTTAACACAACTCCCCATCCTATTAAAATACACACAAAGTTGCCGAAGGCTCTCTCTAATAGATATTTAGTGCATGCCTCTGTATGAAATGTCCTGATCCGCAAAAATGTGAGATACATTTTCAGAATACGACTGCTAATAATTTTTGGTTGCTAAGATTAGTCACCATAGAAAGACCTGAGCATATTGAGATATTCACTGAGTAATTGAAAAATATGATCATGGTCGGCCTTTTTTTTTTATAGGGTTCTAGTCATATATTTTAGCCTTATTACTCATATTCTAAAACTACCATCAGTTGGTCCATAGGTTCCCCTTTTACCACTCTGCATGGTACATTACTTAAAGTATGTTGTACAAAAAACAGAAGTAACTCATTTCTTTCACAATTTTACTCTTTGCACGCAGGAATGGACTGCTTCCAATTAGGATAAACTTTTAAAAACACTTGTAGGTAGATAATTTATTTTTGCTTATAAGTTTTGCTTTAGGATTAAAATCATCAGATAATTTTGGAATGAACATGCAGCAGAGTGAAGGATGTGAGTCCATTTATGTAGTGGGGTCTTGAGGTGGCGCTAGTGGCATGGGAATGCCAGTCATCTAGTAATATCTGGAGTCTCACAACCTCTGGAGTCTCCTGACATCTGGAGTCTGCCCCACAAGTTCAGGAGTCTCCACTTTGACTTATAAGGTTGCACCTCCTATCCCTGCTATGGGAAAAGGAGGGTCCCGACTTACCAATTTTGAAACAGGGTCTCACTAAGTTGCAGAAGGCCTCACTAAGTAGGTGAGGCTGCCCGCGAACCACAGTCCTCCTGTCTCAGCCTCCCAAAGTCTGGGATTACAAGTGTGCACCACCACGACCAGCTGGAAAAATGTATTTTGTATGAATATGTTCTACAAATTGTTTGCCAGAAGATTTTTTTTCCTCAGGCAGATGATGTCTATACATTTAAACAAACAAATGTATGTATGTAAATATGCATTTATAATGATATATATTTTAAATATATTCAAAATTTAATTTAGTTTAGCAAGGTGGCATACACTTGTAATCCCAGCATTCAGGAAGCTAAGACCAGAAGATTGTGGTTTGGGGATAGTCTCAGCTACTTAGCAAGGTCCTTTACAACTCAATGAGACCCTGTTTCAAAAATAAAAAGACTGGAAAGTAGGGCTGGAGGTGTATCTTGGAGGTATAATGCCTTTGGTTCCATACCCAGTACCGCGAAAAATAATAATTTATCATTTTTCTTTACTAGAAGTAGATAGAGCTAATGGATAAAAACAACCCAGACATATTCTTTATTTATTTAATTAGCTGCAATTTTGAATCATTGCTAAGTATTTTTTCTGTGAATATTCCTAGTGTTTAAATACCAAATTTTCATCATTATTTTCATACAGAGTTTTAACTTTATTTACCCTAGTTTTCTAATAGTTTATTAATTGGTGTGTGTGTGTGTGTGTGTGTGTGTGTGTGTGTGTGTTACTAGGAATTGAACTCAGTGACATTCTACAATTAAAGTAAAACAGGGTCTTGCTAGGTTGCTGAGAGTCTCTTTAAGTTGTTGAGGCAGTCCTGAAACCTGTGATCCTCTTGGCTCAACCTCCCAAGTACTGGAATTACAGGTACTCACTACCACACTCAGCTTATTTCTCTAAAATATATTTGGCCATCTTGCTTCTTGGCCCAACACACCAGAGTACGCAGTTAAAACATCCAAAACTCCTATCTTGCTGCATTAACATTTGTCCTGAGACCCCCATATTCACTTTTAAATTCATCTCTCAGCTGTCTGCTTCATGATCCTTAAAATCTAGTCACGCCAGACCACTGTCCATTCAACAAACATGCCATTTTCTTAAACAAATTCATGATTTTATATCGCTACTTCTCTCTACTTTGCCCCTATTTCAGCCCATATTTGTGTGGAGGGAGCCTGTCTACTTTTCACAACTGAACATGTGCCACCGTCTCAGCAAAGTGCTCATTACTCTAACACACAGGGTTTGTAACTCCTTTTGGCCTCCGGCAATATTTATTCCAATAGTATTTATCACGGTATATATACTGTATAGTATATTATAGTCTCCTTACGTGTCTCTGTAAGGAAAATTATAATAGTATTTATTAATACTATTAAGAAATAGGCACATTAAGACATCCACTGATTATGCTAAATGTTGAATTATAATTTCTGCATGTTTAATAGTTGAGTAAATGTAAACTTAAAGTGACAACTAATTGACCAATATTAAACCTCTTTCCAGAGAAAAAGAAGTATTCTATGTACTTTTGATATAAGTTTACTTAAGTTAATAATTGCTATTTTTAAAAGCAATGGTTTATATAAAGCTTGTGGTGAGCATTTATAAATATTTGTCCTTATTAATTACTCCATCATTACTGAACTATCCAGCCAAAATAATGAGTAGTGACTGTGTTAGTTAGCTTTTTCATTACTGGGACAAAAATATCTGACCAGAACAGTTTAGAGGAGGAAGAGCTGATAGTATCTCATGGTTTCAGAGGTTCAGTTCATGGTCAGCTGACTCTAAAGCAGAAATACCATGGTGGCAAAGTAAGGCAGAAGAAAGCTGCTCAACTTATGATGGGGGAGGGGGGAACAGAGTGAGAGCGAGAGCGAGAACAGGGAGGGAAGGGGAAAGAGAGAATAACCAGGGTCAGATACAGTCCTCAAGGCCACACCTCCAGTGATCTACCTCCTTCAGCAATGCTTCTGGACCTTGCTGCAGTGTGGGCCAACACAAGATTATAATATTGTCATAATATTGATGTCAAAGTTAGTTGTTAGGGCAGAGATGGCAAATGGAAGGCCGACTCTCTCTGCTGAGGTAACAGTCAGCATAATGCACACTTCTCTTCATCCCAGCCACTTTCCTTCCTGTCTACTGGGATCTGCATTACCACCTCAATTTACACTTGTAGGATTGTTACCATTATTAGATGTTTCTGTTTAGCTTTCTATGATGTTTGGCTGACTGGTAGTGTGTGGTATGGGCACATGTCCATTCATCTTATTATAGTAAAAAGTTATATACTCGGTGTCTTAGACAACAGAAATTTATCTTCTTATATTTTTAGGAATTGAGTCCAAGATGGAGATTCCAGGAGGGTATCTGCTGAGGGCTCTCTTCTTGGGTTGCAGACAGCTGTATTCTTGCTGTGTTTAGAACCGTTTCCAAAGGTGGGAAAAGAGGGGGACATTTTGGGTATCTTCTATTTAAGGAGACACTAATTCTATGATATACTACCTTTATAACCTCATTAGGCCTTAATCACCTCTTTATACCAATTTTAGCCACAGTGGGTTTAGGGCTTTCATAAATAAATTATTTGGGGGGAGCACATATGTTCAGTTCATAACAGTTTGTCTTAATAAAATCAACCAGTTAAAAGTTTTGATTCCAAAGAGATTTCAATTTTGATTTGAAATATAGAAAATAATATGGACATGTTTTTAGCAAGCAGAATTTTCAAGGACCTTGTGAGTGTAGAGGCTTTACTAAGTTTTCTGCATGTAACTCTCTTTCTTCGTTAAGGTGACTGTAATTTTTTTTCTTCTAAAATTGGAAGCAGCTAGTCTTGGCACAATTTATCTTTGTCAGACTTCTGCTTCTGTTGAAATACTTTGTAGCCACTTTGATTAATTCCGGGGCTTGATGTTCAGAGTTTCACTTTGATAAAACGCAGAATCCCTTTGTATAAAGCGTGCAGGCATTTCTTTTATTTATTATGGCAACATGCTTTAAAATCACCCTTCCCTCTGCCTCTTCAAATATTTATTCAAGGAATGGCCTTATTTGTGGTTCATTATCTGTTGTCACTTTTGCTGTCATCAGACAAATAAAGAAGATATAACTCTGCCTTTTAAAAGATTTCATATATCAAAACATTCTTCATTAGTCATGAATTGTAGGACTTTTGAAATCCATTACATAAGCCATGGGTTTAAATGATTTCTAATGGGTCTTGTTTAGCACTTCTTTACAGGTGTAGAGGCACTAAGCAAGTTTCCTTAGAAAATCACCTCATATTTCTAAATGATTGCACTGTAGCAGCAGTGACATACTATTACTCTGTGAACCCTGGTGGCTTGAATCATCAAACTGACCCTGAGAGTGTAAAAATCAGAAAAGTTGCATGTAGTACATTACTCAGATTATAATAAATGTAAGTAGATACATATTATAAAAATAACCTGAATGACATGCTATACTTTCTTTACATAAGGCTGATATAGGTCTATTTTCCTTCATGATAGAATTGTGGCTTATTTTTTTTAGATTCTGAACTTGTCAAGATACCATAAACTCATAAAAACATGAAATTCAGTTTGTCAACTAAAGTTTTATGAAGGTTTTGTAACATTCAGTGTATACCAGGACTTTGAAAACTCTGGGAAAATTATAAATCAGTTACTGAGATTTAGTGCAATGCCACAGATTGGTTATATGTAGCAATTACTAAATTAACTTGCTATATTGAATACATCTATCTCTTAAATTTTGCTTTAATCCTTTTAAAGTAAAGGTTTCATTTATATGACTTAAAAGCAAAGGGCAAAGGAGAATATGAACTATCTGATCAAATAAAATTATTTTAAATGTTGAACATGTTCTATTATTACTGTTAATTGGTTACATATATTCTTAGTTTTAGAAATGTTTTTTCTTAATAGCTCTTATAGAATAGCCCTCAATTTTATAAACCCTCAGGCACAAAAAGATCAGGAACACATTATACATTAAGGGGAGAGAAAATGTAATTTCATTTTTCCTCTTTAATAGCAAGAATTATTGGAATTTTTGTAGACTTTCCAAATTGGGTCTATAAAAATTACCATTGATTTAAAATATTACATATATCTAGGCATATATAAAAAGTAATGGTATGCTATGGGATTGGATAAAAAATATGTAAAATTTTGAAACAATCTAACCTATTTAGGGCATGTAAATATATGCAAGTGATACTCATTATTCTCATATACAAGAATAAAATTCTTTTGAATTGTCATCAATTTGAAAAGGATATTCATTTTATTAGAAATAATATGAACATAAAATACCTATACTGGTAATATTTTAATATCATGTGTATTTACATTGAATCTTATTATTTTGTGTATGTTTGTTAAAGGTTATGTGTGTCCTATGGATGATCTGAACAAATAGATGATCTATTTGTGTGGTATGGTATTGTAATTTGGGACTCAAAAGCTAAATAAAATGCAATTTTAGGACTATATATTTTTAACCCTACTGTATTAGTCTGTTTTCTGATACTAAGATGA
The DNA here is from genome assembly GCF_963383645.1 of Muscardinus avellanarius. Taxonomy (NCBI): domain Eukaryota; kingdom Metazoa; phylum Chordata; class Mammalia; order Rodentia; family Gliridae; genus Muscardinus; species Muscardinus avellanarius. The sequence continues at coordinate 31,993,857 of NC_137800.1, forward strand.
AATACCTGAGAGTGGACTTCTAATAAAAAGAGGTTTATTTAGCTCATAGGTGTGGAGATTCAACCGCATGTTGCCAGCTTTCTCTTAACTATGGTGAAGACCTCATTGCATATAACAATGGCAGGAGCATGTGTAAAAAGAGGGGGTGATTGTGTCGTCATGCAGGAAGAGAGGGGGGGTGGTCTTGGGCTTTTTACAGCAGTTTCCTCTCAGAAAAACTCACTCCAGAAGAGCAGTATTCTTTCTGGAGAGCAGTATCCCCAATGACCTAGGAACTTCTTATTAAGCTCTACCTCTTAAATGACCCATTACCTCCTTACCACCACACCGAGGGCCAAGCATTTAACATAAGAACCTTGGAGCACAAACATAAAAACAACAACAACAACAACATAAACAGCATCCATTAAAAGAAGAAAAAAAGTTTGTCTTTGTGAACTAATGAGCAAGAGTTATTTTAAATAAGAATATTGAGGGGACATCCCCTCACATGAGCATAAATGAGTGAAGCATGTAGTGGTGTGATGGAATATCCTATTGCACCATTGAGGATATGGGCTAGTTCAGGAAATGTTAGTACACTGGTGGATGTATCCTTGTCCCTAAGGCCTAGAGCAGGATTTTTGCCTTAGACATACCATCAGAAAGAGTGGTTCTTATTTACCTGTCCTGTGCAATCATATAAATATGTTAATTCTTTTCTAAGACTCTTACTGTCCCTGAGATGCATCTCCAATTGTAGACCATTAATATGCATGGATTTCTCTACTTCTGTTCCCTTACTGTTTTGATCTACTGTACCTTTCGATTCCATGTATAAATACTAAAGTAGAAGTCCTATAATGGTGTAGCTGTACAATCCGCAATTGCCAAACTATGGAACCAGCCAAGATACCCATCAATAGATGAATGGATTACAAAACTATGGGATACAGATACAATGGAATTTTACTCAGCCACAAAGAAGAACAAAATTATGTCATTTGTGGGGAAATGGATGAAACTGAAGAACATTATTCTAAGTGAGATTAGTCATCCCCAAAAGGAAGAAATCAGATGCTCTCCTTAATATGCAGAAGCTAGAAAAAAAGGCTCATAGGAGGAACTCTAGACAAAAGAGGAGAAACCATAGATGAGCAAATAAGGTTACCAAAATGGGAGTGATGGGAAGGGTGAAAAGGGAAATTCCCTAATGTACATGATGTACATTCACAAACATATGAAAGTCAATCACTAAGCAAAACATGAGAAGAAGGGAAGGGGGAGGGATGGGGAGGGAATTGAGGAAGGGCTAATTGGGTGATGATCATTATCTACCATCTTGTACTCCATTAAGATGTGTGACTACAATGCACCAATACAAAAACTTTTTAAAATGGCCTTAATATTAATTAAGGTAATGTTGAGAGAATAAAAGGATAATATAAATGGCAATTTACAATTAAACGGCTTATGAAAAAGATTTTAATTTATAATTTCTAATCTATTACTCTATTCAATCCCATACAAAATATACTCCAGCTTAAATTTATACATAAAATAAAGCCTTATTTTTAGTTACCCAAGAATGAAAAAATTTTCTATATCAGTGACACTAAATATTGTGATGAAGAATAATAGTTATATATATATATATATATATATATATATATATATATATATATAACATACACAGGCACAAACATGCATCCTAATTCCATATATAAATTTAATGTGCATCTTTGAAGTCTCTTATATCTGTTCATTGTCCTCACATTTTAAAATAACTATAGTTTTAAAAGTACCATAAAGCCATGCGTGGCGCATGCTTATAATCCCTGCGCTTGGGAGGCAGAGACAGGAGGATCGTGCAGGTTCAAAACCAGCCTTACTGGCTTAAGAGACCCTGTTTCCAAATAAAATATATATATATATATATATATACATATATATATATATATATATATATATATATGTATATATATATATGTATATATATAAAATAGATCTGGGAGTATAGACCAGAGGTAGAAGGGTTTCCAGGAACCCCAGTACCACACACACAAAAAAAATAGATTAAAAAATACCATAAAAATTAATGTGATGTCAAAAAAATAAAAAAATAAAAAAACAGAGTTTAGTCCTGAAAAAATACAGCTATTCTCATCCTACCTCTGTGGACCTGAATTGGAAATGAGTATGTGACGCATATGCTCACAAGAAAGATCAAAAGCAAATTACAAAAATCACATCCCTGCTCTATCCTGTATTAGAAGATTATTATGATCATTTTAAGCAAAATCCACATATATCCTGTAGTGTGGTGATTCTCCACTGTTACCTAGGAAGCCTTAGGCATCCTTGAGACTCTGAGGAGGGTCTGCGACATTAAAGTGCTTTCATAATAACACTAGATTGTTATTTGCCTCTGTCACTTTTATTTTCTCCTGGGTGCTCAGCAGTGTATTCTTTTCAGAATGTGAGATGATACAACTCTGATGGTTCATAAAATATGGGTTTGTGTATTCTTACATTTTCTACAGATTCTTAAGATACAGAAATATACCTTAAGGTGCACACTTCAATCCCAGTATTTGGGAAGCTGAGAGGGGATGATTGAGGTTTGTGACTAGCCTCAGCTACTTAGGGAGGTCATCTGCAACTTAGGGAGACCCTGTTTCAAAATAAAGAATAAAAAATAGGACTGGAGGTGTCTTTGGAGGTAGAATGCTCCTGGGTTCCATCACCAGTACCTCAAAAAAGAAAAAAAGAAGAAATATACATATATATATCCAACATTAATTACATTTGTCCTCAATTCTTCAGTTTAAGTCTTACGTGCTGTGACGTTGCTTTGGCCTAGTAAAAAGATTAGAAAACCTTTTATGTAAAAATCCATATTCTAAATCTTTTGACATTTCAGTCTGTCATAACTACTCAACTCCACCCTGGCAGCCAGGACGTGGCCACAGACAATATGTGAATGAATAAGTGCAGTTGTGTCCCAATCACACTTTATTTATAGACACTAAAATTGTAATTCCATATGTTATATGTCAAGAAATATTCTTATCCTGTTTTATTTTTTAATCTCTCAAAAATATAAACAAATATTTTTAGCTCTTGGGCGTTTTCAGCAGGCAAAAATTGTTCGTTTCCAAATGCTATCTCAACAAAATTTCACAAGTAGGGCCCTAAAATATGAGAAATGGCTTGTCTTATTATCCTACAGTTCTGGATTCCAAAATCAAGATTATTGGTAGAACCATGCTCTGGGAAGTCTTTAGGGGCAGATCCTTCCTTGTGTCTTCGTAACGTGTTGTGGTTGCCAGCAAGCTTGCATTGTTGAACTCATGGATGTATCCTTTCAATCTCTTCTACTATCTTCAATTGGCACCCTTCATAAATGTGTCCACATTTCTCTCATTTTATAAGAATTACAGTCACTGGATTAAGGACCACCCTCCTCTGCTTATGATCCCTCCTTAACATGATTACATCATTGGAATAGATTTAATTTCTAAATAAGATTGCATTCACAAGTAAAGTTTAAATATATCTTTAGGGGCTCAAAATTCACACTTTGCAAGAACTATCTCACTCATGTCATCTCCCACTACAGGAACAGACTCTGTCCAAAGACTGGTATAAGCAGGTCACCTCGGATCTCCTGCCTTGTCTCATGTTGGACTTCTCCAGAGGTCCATCCCAGTGCTAGCGCTTCCTCTAGAATCAGCTGAAGTCTCTCTTACTACTGTATCAAAGGTCGCTCTTCCCTCTGTCCAATCCCACTTCTTCAATCTTCATAAGTATTATTCCCGAAAGCACACTTCAGCAAATGCCACTTAAGTTTTGGAACTTCAGAAGCTATTTCTCAAGGAACCCAATCTATGACATGTGCTGAAACATCTACTAGGTGTAGTTCTCAGAAAATAAAAGGGAGCTAATACAAACCAAGGAATGAAAGCTGGAAATAATTTATAATTAGAGCTGTAAGTGATTTGTTGAGGCCATAGGAAAAGTGGTTTCATATTTGATAAGATATGAAGATTACTTTTACTGTATTAAGGGAATGAAATTCTAACTTCTGGGTGATGTGGAATCATTGTAAGGTTTTAAAAGAAATACTGACATGATCAGATTATTTTAAATTTACTGTTTGGTAATTTGTGTATAGATGATGGTATCAAATATAGGAAGGTAAGGAAGAAGCCTAGAAAAGACAATTAAAGACTACATAAAGTTATGTAAATACAAAGAGAGGGAAAATTAATATATGAGGTGTTCATGGCTAAAAATGTCAGAAACTAGTGATTAAATAATGTTTTGGAATTATGTCAAGGATAGCAATGTCTTGGTGGTTATAAAGGCAATGATGATACTGACAGATACACGTCAGAGATATGAAAGAATGCTTGATGAAGGACATCAGTTTACCTTTGACATGCTGACTCTAACTTGTTTAGAAGCATGCTAAAACATGTGTAGACACATGTATAGACTGGGCTGACTGAAAGAAGACAAGTAAGAGATTAATGAAGCAATGGAGATGCACTCATATTTCATTCATTCGGCTATTTTATGACCTATTGTTCAGAAACTATGTTAGACACAATGGATATTAAAAAGAGTAAATGATATGATACCTGCCTACATACAGCTTATAGTGTTTTATGGTTCATTATCTACTCTTTTGTCTTATAAAAATTTCTCTAGAATTGGCTTTGGGATATCCAGCCTTCTTCCATGGTCAGTCAGTTTGCTTTGAAACAAACTGTCAGTACCTCAGACATAGGAATAGGGTAGGTATCTAATCCTAAAACAATCAGCATACTTCATCCCCATAGCCGTAGTGACTGGTTTAAGGCCAAGCGTATAACATAACTCAATTCAATCATTATTGGGGCTGTCGCTTAAACTACCTTAAAAGGCTGATGGTTCTGCAATTGTGAAGATGTAAGGTTGTAGCTGCTGCAGCCACCAGCACATGTGTGTGAGAATGTGGATTGACAATGGGACCCATTCCAAGGAACTTTCAACACAAAATGTGATAAAGGGAATCAAGGTTTTACCTGATCTTCTTGAAACTGCACTTAAACTACTTCTGCCCCTGAAATTTTAGTAAGTTCTTATTTTTGTATGAGATATTTTAGCTTGTATTTTTAATCGCTTGAAAAAATGTATTTCTTAAAATATATCTTTGGGAAAATATAGGGAATCTGTCAAAAAACACATGAATGGTTACAGTGTGATAAGGGCTATAAAGGAAATAAATTAATACAGTGATCTATTTTTTAATATAGAAGAGACATCATAATATTTAGTTTCTAGAAGCATAGAATATGTGCATACAGGAAAAAAATAGAACAATGTGGGTGAATCCCCGAATGGAGGAAGTACTTCAAATGAAACATTCCAAAACAGAACCAAGTGCACATTAAGGGGTGAACCCTATCCTAAGAATAAAGACTACCTTCTGAGCCTGGAGAAAAGTGTGAAATGGTAACAACATTCCAAGCTGACTTTGCAGGTATTGGGCCAAAAATATTCGGATATTTTTATTATTCTATTTTTCCATATAAATTAGAAAGCAAGGGAGTACTATAGTGTATCATTTCCCAACCCCAAACTGAATTTCATAAACTGAATTGAACTACTAAAAAAAATAGCAAAATAGTTAATTCTTTTAATCTGGATGATACATTTAGTTTTTCAAAGGCCAAGGTACTGAGGCAAGTGACAATCATCGCTGAAGATTAGAGTCAAAATCCAATCACCAGAAAGTAATTTTCAACTTTTTGACCTCTAAAGGGCAACTCAAGGACAGCAACAGAAGAAAAAACAAGAGAGAAAAGCCAAGATCAGAAAGAGGGGGAGTAGATAGGCTTATGTCAGGAAAAGGCTTCATAAATATGGATGAAAATTAGTATTTTGACTATTTATTATACAAGAATAATTATATAAGTATAAATTTTATCTTGAAGTTTTGCTATGATTTTAAATATTGTTTTATTGTCTGAAATTTATATTACTTGTCCAAAATATTGAATATTTGCTTTTGTAACTATTTCTAAATTAATAAAAATTGTATTGTATAAAATGTCAACTTATGATCAAACACATAGCGATATAAATATATAGTAAACTACTATATTGCTTATTAAGCATATAAGATAATACCTATATTTCGCTATATAAATTTGTTAGAATGTTTAAATACTAGACCATCTTATTCTATTCCCATGACTTCCTCTTATCTAGTCAAATTAAAACATACTATTAAAATACATGATCAATGTAGAATATTTACATGCCCTCATAAATCTATGTCATTTAAACCTTTGAAACATTAACGCTAATAAATGTGTTTACTCTCAGAAAATGATAAAAACAAAATCTTTTTTTTAAGTCCATGTTGGGTTTTCTAGTAGGGCCTCGGTATATTAGAATAAAAAAAGATAAATTAAAAAGAGAAAAGCAAAGAAGATTATTGACATACGCACATTGCATTTACACATAGGAGCACATGAAGATAAGTGATGAGAATTTGGGCTGATATAGCATCCTGGCAGAGGAACAATACACTTGTAGAAAAGAGACAAGATAAAGAAAAGACTTTGTGTTGCTAGGATGGAAAATTGTGGAAAGGAAATAAGATGGGGGAGCCCAGATAGTTCAGTTGGTAGAGTATCAGACGTGTGTGTGTGCGTGTGTGTATGTGTGGTACTGGGGATGGAAACCAAGGACATTCTACCTCTGAGCTACACCCCCACCCCTATCTTTTATTCTTTATT